>NC_135331.1:128218443-128556860 GCF_023851605.1 Tamandua tetradactyla | reverse complement strand
GAAACTCATCCCTAGAATAGGAATTACTGATAAGATTTTTTAAAACATTAACAACTTATTATTCACAACTTATTATTAACAACTTAGAGATAAAAGTATGGCTTAGCCATACTTTTTAAGACAAACAAAAATGTGGCACAAAATATTCATGTTTAAAAGCAGTCACAAGTAAACCATTTATTGAATTTTCCCTTTTAAAAAACTCTATTTTAAAAGAAAAATCTCTTAGAATGAATAGTTTTGCAAGTTTCACAGGAACAGCAAATGTATCAAATATCCTCATCTTGGGTAATTACTTCCTTTGCAGTGCCATGCACATTCTTGCAATTTAGCAGAAAATTAAAGCACACATTACAAACATAATTGGATAAATGGAAAAATGCTATAAAATATCAATAAAGGAATACCTAAAATACTGACATACGTCTAAACCCCACCTGAACTTGTTAATTTTTAGATCAAGCTGGCTTTATTTTGCAAGTGCTTCTTTGCAAGAATTTAAGTCTGTGTACCTTGGTTCTGGCCAAATAAAATACTTCTTTAAGAGATGGTTTAATTACATAATTTTCAGCCCTTCTGGTTTTGTGGAGATTGGTATGACACTGCTTTGGTATCCCCCAAAAGATCACAATTCTTTGGGTGAGGCAGAAACATAACACATAATTACAGACAACATAGAAGTGCAGTGATTGAGATATGCCCAGGACATGTGCTCACAGACAAGGGACACCTAACTCACCTTGAGGAGACAACGTGGAAGCTGAGCCTAGAAGAAGAAATAAGAGCAGAAGGAAAGAGTAAGGGCTTTATGGGTGCATCCCAGGTAAAGGCAGAGGCTGGGGAAGGTCAGGACACTGAGCATTCAGGGTTGCTGGAACCAGGGTCTCCAGGGACAGGTGATGGAGAGACAGTAGCTCCTGCTCACAAGCAGCGTGGTGTGCCCTGATTAGAGCTTGTCCTCTGAATGCTGGTTTGGGGGAGCTACTGCAATGCTCTGGTGGGGGGTGGGGAAGGCACCATCAACACATCTGCACCCTAAATAGACGACTCCTGTGGCTGTGCAGAAGACAGAGTGAAGAAGGAACAATACAATGAGGAGACTGTTTCAATGGGAGAGAATTAAATAGGGACTGAGCCAGGTCAGTCATGGCAGGGATGGAGAAGAGGAGAGAAATGAGTAAAATAATTTTAAAAGGAATTAAGACTTCCTTAATCAGAATCTTTCTGATTCTAAGAAGGTAAAAGGCTGAAGAGTTGAATCAATAATAAGTATGAATAATTTTTTTTCACCTGGATCTGCCTACAGTGCAGCTTTAAGAAGTAAAATTATATTGTAAAATCATAAATTTTCCCCATTACAATGAAGTCTAGAGAAATGTACAATGTGCGACAATTAGAACCTATGTTTCTATACAATTGCTCTGATTATCTGAGGGGCCCCCGCTGAGGATGGAAGAGTCACATCAGAATTTACCTGATGCTGCACGCAGTGTTCAGGCCTCAGTTTTAAAAGCATTTCCCCAGAGAGTGGGATAAACAAAGAAAGTTTTGTTCTTTGAAATTTGAAAACACATCTTTCTCTACCTGAAACATAGCTATTTATTGCAACATTCCAAAAATTTAACACTCTTTTTTATTACTTGCAAAGAAAATTACTTATTTCCCAAATCTTTTTTTATACTCCTTTAAAAAACAAACCTGCATTTTCTCAAGGTTGCCAATAATTCAGGAATGCTCACCTTTATTTCCCTTGAGCCAAATGAATTGCTGATTGCATTTGCTTCTACTTTTCATCTAAACAGCCCTGCACACTGCTACACAGACCTAAATATTTTGTCTTTGCTTGATCTCACCCTAATAATGTACCTTCTTTGAAAAGTTATTTGTTTGTGAATATTAACTTTCCTATGAAAGGCTGTTCTAGGACAAATTAAGAACAGCCAAGAAAACTATATTGTATTTGCTTTGAATTATTCCATAATTCTAATGTGTTAAGGAAAGAATTTAACAATTGAGTTGAACACATTTTAACAGCGATGTATGGTGATGTAATGAACTGCACATTAAAATATTTTTTTACTCCCTATGCTTGCAGCACAAAATAATTTTGCTACAGACTTTTTAATATTGCCTATTTATAAAACTACCGAATTTGTTCTTAATTCTTTGACAGTACTTTATTTGCAACACTGATATCACAATATTTGGTGCTTGCCTTTTTAGAAGCAAAAAAAATGCCCTAAAGCAATATTTTTGGGATTAAATCAAGAGAAGTTTGTTTCAGAGGGTCTGAAGTTGGGTTAAACAATAAAGCCTTACACATTATATAGGAGATTTAGTTAAGATTTGACACGGCATACAACTTTAGGGAAAAAAAAAAGGCTCATTATCTAGATTGCATGGTTAAATTTTAATGAATTTAAAAGATTTCAAAAGATTGAAATAAACATCTTTTTTACTTTACGCTGGAATTTAACAGAAAGCCTCCTATACAAATTGCACAAAAATACAATTTATCAATCTTCTGAGTCATTTTTAGTAACTCAAGCTACTAAAAACTGCCACTCCCACCTCCACCCCCATTTGTGGTCTTAAAGGCCCATCTGGAATTCAGTTGCTGTCATTACCGCTGCATTTCTAAAATGAGCTGAAACCATCAAATTCATTAATTTAGTAAACAGCAATGTAGTAAGACGATACAAGGATGAAAGCATGGTGTTTTGGTCTTGAATTTACAGGATATCTGACAATTCTAGGTAAATTAAGGAATGAGGAAATCCACTGCAGAGTTTTAGCTGTGGGGTGGATTTGCTCATGCGTTGTAGCCTGGCATTCACAACTGGTGACATGGAAGACCCTCTCCCGGGTATGTGCAGATTATTGGTCTGTGGTTTGTGTTAAGATTCCCAAAAGACTTGTTACAATTCCATCCTTGCTTTCCTTCTCAAGAGATCATACAGGGTTGTACGGGAGTGAATAGGGCATGGTTTTAAGAACAATCTTGTATCTATTATAATTTTTACTTATAAGTAATTTTTAAAGTTGTAAAACCACAGAGTTGGTATTGTGTTCTGAAAGTAGGAACTCCATCTAAAGCTGATAAATCTGCTTTAAAAAAAACCTGTGAGAAAGTCGAATAGGACTGAGTCAGGACCGTGATGATAGATGATTCATGGAATTTGGAATACATTAAACAAAAAATATGCATTGCTATGTAGCTCTTTGAATCCACACACTAAACTGGATTCAGGAACCAAAAAGAAGTGGGTTTGAATTCAGCTCGGCTAGTGACTAGCTATGTGAGCTACTTGTCCATTTAAAAAATGGGATAATAATAATAATAAGGCCTGCCTCATCTAAATGTTTTAATTATCAAATAGCTATTTTAAACTTTGTATACTAATTGAGTGTGTACTCTATGATATTCTAAGTCTTTATACAAATGATCTCATTTAATTCTCAAACAAGTCTTTGAAATGGGTCTAGTTATTTACTACATTTGACAGACGAAGACAGAAATAAAGAGCATTTAAGTATACATGAAAAGTAAGGCTCAATACATGAAAAATGTGATACACAAAACACAGATTCAACAATTGTTAACAACTTTGTCAGTAAGTTTAATCTAGCAGTGTAAATAATTATGGTACTCAAATATAAGAGTACTTAAATCTGGGCTATATTATGCTAATTATCCAGACTCACCCAGGTTCAAATTGGTAACTTCATTTCAACATAAACTGAAATAAATTGTTAAAGACCAAAATTACGAGATTAAAGGATTCTTACATTAAAAAAAATTCAGCTCATCAAATTATAAATTCTTAAAATTAATAGAGCCATCATTTGTTTTTTAATTGAAATGTTTATATAGCTCACAAGAAGTGTAGATTTTGCAGTTTTTTTTAGCTAATTTGATGACATAAGCAGTTAAACAGGCTAATTTAACTTTCATAGTAAAACACTGTCTTGATCTAAACCATGAATTTTAGGGGTCAAGAGAGAGCCAAATAAGATCTTACCCAGCTGACATGAATAAAGGAATTATTTAAATCTCTTTTTGGCCATTAGAGCATCTATAAATTTCTAAATGACAGTTTGTCAACATGTAGCCACTGATCTCATCTTCAGTCATGGTTACTTTGAACTTAGGCACTATCATCTGATAAAAAGTATTTCATACCACGAGGAAGTCTAGAGCAAAACTTTGTTTCTTTTTTACAAAAGCTACTCCTTAAGAGTTCTACAATATGGGTGAACCTTGAAAATGTTATGCTAAGTGAAATAAGCTAAACACAAAAGGAAAATATTGCTTGATTTCACTTATATGAAATATGTAGAATAAGCAAATTCATAGACACAAAAGAATAGAGTTTACTAGGGACTGGGGAGAGGGGAGACACAGAAGTTATTGGTTAATAGGTGCAAAGTTTCTGTTTGGTATGATGAAGTTTTAGTAATGGACAGTGTTGATGGTAGCACACATAAATGTAATAAAGATCCAAAACTTGACTAAAATGGCAAATTTTATGTTATGTATGTTACACAAATAATTTTTCTTTTAAAAAAGTAAATCCTAAGATTTCAACGTTTCCACTTAACTTCAGCCCTAATAGCTGATCTGGATTTTTGACCATTTATGCACTGTCCTAACTCTAGTATTTTCAAAGAGCCATCCTTATCTATAAGCTTTACACAGTATTAATATGGATGCCTTCTGGCCCTTCCAATAAGAAAGAGATCCCTCTAATTGTGACATTGAATTATTGTAAACCTTATTCTCTTTTTAATAATAATAAATCCTTAAGAAGGTATGTCTATTTCCAAAGTATGATGGAATATTTATTCTCCATTCCTATTTTTGACACCTGTCAAGTTGTTCATAAATGCTGCTACAGGATAAATGAATAATTTAATCTTGGCTGATCAGTTGATATAAACCTTAGGGAAGAGTTTTTTCCTAGGTTTTTGGAAGTTACAATTGTAACTTCTGCAGAAACCACCTCTCATTAATCTCTCTATTACAATCTGAGATTCCCCCATCTCTTCTTTTAATAATTTGGAGAGTCCTCTAATAATTGCAACATAAACAATAACATAAGCAAGGGCATATATTTATTTTAGTGGTGTCTTACATATTTGGGTTTTCAAACACACAAAAATATCCTACGCTGAAAATACTGACTTGATTAAATGTTGAGTGAAAATCAACTGCACACATTAGTAGACAGTTTTAAAAGACATTTGGTTTTGTCTAGAACCTTTCAATTATAACACAGCAGGTGAGAGGCATGATTAACCAAATGGTTCAAAATGTAAACATCAATGTATCTGGAGTAACTTGATTTAAACTGCATTTTTATGTTCTTGTTTTGATTCCCTTGCCTTTCAACATCAAATATTTTTTTCATCACTCTTGCCTTGTTTATTTTTCACACAAGCTTGAGGAATTTTTATCTTAACTTCTTCTTCTAAATTTCCTGATTTTGAAATTCACCTTGAATTGCAGTTGGATTTACCATCCTCACCTGCTTTGTCTGCACATAGTTTAGAGAAAAGTGTTTTCCCAAGAATAAACTTAGATTTTATATCTCAAATTTCAGCAAAAGAAGCACAGAAATAAACACAGGTGTGACTCTTCATGAGTTATCCTGGTCCATTATTATTCACAAGGCTCCTCCTGTACCCCACTCTCCCATCCCACTTGTTCCCCCTCATTTTAAATGGTATCCAACAATGCATAATTTGTAAGGTCTAGGGTATAAATGAACAGTCCAAATGACCAGTAAAACAACTGTCCTCATAGAGCTGCAGAATCAATATCCGTTGAAACACTGTTTCATAAGGAAACAATCACTAAATGAATTCAAGTAGAATGACATTACAAAACTAAACACTGCTCAACTTTAATGATCACCTGATTTATACGATATCAGTTTACAGAATGAGTTGAAAGAATATTACATCAGCCTACCAGTGATACACATAGTAAAGATACGGAAATGAAGAATAAAACCACGATTGACTGCAAATATCACTCTTTGGCAGGGCAAGCAGTAACCTGGTTATTCTCATCTTCAATAGCAGCTATTGTTACTGTTACTAATATGTGGTATTGAAGCGTCAATTATTGTTTCATATTTAAAACTACTACCTTTCAAAGTCTGCATGCACCTTTCTTCTCTATGCAATAGATGTCCTCCTGAAGCACTGCAAAAAATAAATGTTGTATACTGAATCATATTTACGATCATATGGAATATTGCTACACAAAGTCATTTCTAATTTTAAGCTCAAGAATGCTTATGTTTTGGGAAATGCCCAATTTAATAAGTTTTTAACACTAATTTTTAACATGAATTTCAAGGACTTCTTTGATTGGGATCAGCTAAGAGAGAGTACAAAGAGTTGCCCCCTGGCATTGTATAAGACAATAAAGTATAAATTACAAAGTAGATCTTTGCTATTTAATAACTTGTATCTCTCTTGAGGATGTCATGTTTTCATTCTGTAATTATCTCATGCAAGCCCAAAATTATGGTTTAAAATCAAAATAGATTAGGAAAAGTTAGGGTGAAATAGGATTTAAGAGAACATACCTTGCTTTATAAAGTGTTTAAACTTTACAATTTTTTTCACATCTAAATTTTACCAAGTATTTTCTGCATATATATGTAGTTATGTATGTGTATATATATATATATTAATACATGTGTGTAGTTAATAGTTTGATAACTTTTCTGAGATTACCATAATTAGCTTTAATTAAAATGCCATTTTATACGTCAAGTGTTCTGTTTGTCCATTTCACTAAGGGGCACTTAGATTACCTCTGTGTTTGCACTATTAAAATCACTGCTGTGCACAACCTTGCACACGCCTTTGTGTACCTGCATAAGAGTTTCTCAAGATTTTACCAGAAGTTGAACTGCTGGGTCCTAGGATATATATTCCCTCAAATTTGCTCAGTATTGACAAATTGCTCTTCCAAATATTTGTAGGATTTACCCTCCTATCCAACTGAACTAAATCTATCCTTATCAACGTGGACAAATCTCTCAAAACATTTTTGGGTTGAAAGAACAGACACAAAGAAAGGATGCTTCTGTCAAGCATCCTTTCTGTCAAGCAGTTGAACCAAAATAACAGAGATCATCAGTCCTTCCCCCAGCCACAGAGACATACCCCATGCAAGCGTTCTCTGAGGTCCACAGCATGGGCATGCCATCGAAAGAGACGTGCTGCATATTTACTGTGTACTATTTCTCAGGGAAATGATATACTATGAAATTTAGAAAAGGTAAATTATCAGAAAAAACAAATTGCCCATGTTTTACACAATAAAAAATATACACCACTACACCCCCAGCAATTCTGTCCCTTAAAAAAAAGGTCATAAACACCTACCCATGGACTGAGAAGTAGACAGAATAGGACTGTCCTAGTTTCTGCTTGGCAGAAGATACCAGGTATTCAAATATAAGGACGCAAAGGAAGAAATTAAAGCTACAAATCCAAGTTAATCAATGTTCTCCAAAAGCACAGTGAAAATAATATATAAAAGAGGAGCATGAGACTACAACACCTTCAGAAACTAAAACATTGGAAGCTGTATTTGTTTCTTCACTACAGCAGTTCTACTTTCAAAACTGAGAACCAATTGGTTTTGAGAGGTTGAAAGTAAATTCTTAGAAATAGCTAATACAAATGTCTCTCTCCAAATTAAATCAGTGGGGTGCTAGTTTTAATACTTGTGCTTATTGGCTCATATATAGGATTCAATACAACCAATTAAAATATTCACCTCTTGGAATAGTTTCGCATTGGAATACTGTGGTAGAGCTGAAACAATCAGTGATAGTCCTGTAATTCTATTATTAGGGCTTCCTTTACTGCCATGAGATTAATTTCCCTGTCCTGTAAATGTTCTCTTTCTTCTCTCCAAAGAAAAACTTTTACTCCATTAGGTTCCTTTTCCAACCCCCAGAAAAACCTTTACCCCTTAACTAATAGGTTTTTTCTAAAAGAAGACCTTATACAGTGAACCCAAACAGCAATAAAGGTTCAGATGACTTTCTAAGTGCCAAAGCCAACAATACCTTCGCAATTTTTATCCTCCTTGACCCCTTGGCAGCCTTTGCCACTCCTTATTAACTCCTCAATCTTAAAATGTTCTCTTTTCTTGGCTCCTAAACACACTCATGATTTCTCTTCTAACTCTGTAAACATTCTTTTAAAGTTTCATTTGCTGGCTCCTCCTTCTTTCATCTCCAATTACAGATGCTTCTAATAATTCCTCCCTTCTTGCTTGTCGTATTCTGCAGGTTTTCCCTAGGTCCTTTTTACTATCTATAAGCTAATGATTCACAGATTTCTATATTTAAATTTAGTTTCTTTCCTGAAACCTCAAGTTTATCTTCATAATGATATAATAATCATTCTCTCTTAAAAAAGTGACCACAGCTCTTCTTTGCTGAAAAATTTGAAGGCTCCTCTCCTGGAAGACATAGTCCAAATTTCTTAGAATTGCTTTAAATACCTGGAATATGTCCTTTTATATCTTTCTAGTCTCAATTCCTATTGTTCTTTGTCAAAGACCCTGTACCATACCCCAGCAACACTTCTCCAGCCCCATTTCACTCCACAGTGTCCTTGCTTCATTGACCTCATTTTTAGGATCAAGAGCATCAGAAAAAAAAGTCTGACAAGCAGGTCTTACTGTGATAAAATTACTCAAATGTTGTCAGGACTGGCCTGAGAAGTCTGAAACACATTCTATGTTTTCCTGCACAAGCCATTCCTGACTGTGCCTATAGAACTCTCTCTCCTCCTTTTCATCTTAGAAAGTGCCAAAAACATTCGTGCTCATATTTGGAGATTTGTAAAATTTTGTATAGAGGAACCCATATTCTAGAATTCCCTTGTAACAGGAAGAATCACCCTCTAGCTGAGTTGTCTTCTTTAATCAAATACTTAATTTCCAAAGTGTAGAAGAAAACCAAGATATGTAATGAAACAAATAGATCATTTGGCTTAACGTTGATAATCAAAGGAGGGACAATGCTGCAGGCAGATATTTCTCACTCTCATCCCGTAAACTGTTTACTCATCCCTCAAGATTCAGATCAAATATCACTTACTCTGTGAAGTTAAACCTGACTTTTCAGTGGACATATTTCTTCCTCTGTGTTCCTACAAAATCTAGTTTATGTCCCGATTATAGCTCATGATACATTAAGCTCTAATTATTTGATTTTATGTCTACCTTTTTAATCAGTCTCTGAGCTCCCTGCGGACACTCACAGCATCGGGCACGGAGCAGATGCCAAAAAAGGAGTAATGGACTCATCCTTCAAGAACAGCAATGCCTAGGATACAATCAAAAAGGATTTTCCCTAGGATTTTTGCAATCATTGCAACGCTATATTAAAACAGCCCAATTTTTTTTACAAGAAATTATGAATGCTGCTATAACATATTTTATATGCTATGTCTCATTAAACCAATTTATTTATAGAACAATCTAATATCGAACTGCAGTTAGAGATAACTGACCCCTAACCACTACAGAATTTCCAAATAGTGCATATTCTGCCTGTAAAACACTTGGGCTGGCATAAGATATTTATGCTTGAAGGTCCAAGAAAAACAAAAAGATTACAAACACTTCACTATGCAGTCTCATCAGAATCTCACTTCCATTTTTTGAAATTCAATGACATAAATTTGTGTTAGAAAAGAAAGTCTTAGTCTACTGAATGATGTTAATTTTCTAGGTGGCAGAGCAGAGTGCCCAAGAGATTAGGACATGTATCTGAAATGCCAGGCAGGTACCAAAAAGTATTTATTTTTCTGATTTCCACACCTCTAATATTCCTGTTTCTATTCCTTTCCTGATATTTCACATTTATACAACTTCCTTCTCTGCAATTTAGCTCTTTATTTAGCTCACAAAGTAAGCATTATACTAAGGAGGTAGAGTATTCATCTTTTGGCGTCAGTGCCAGTTGCCCTTAGCAACCACCACTTGAAGGGAAACCTTATTTTCATCTGGTAACTCAAAATAGGACTAAAGGGTCAACTGCAGAGCAATATTAAAAGGCAGGTCTTAAACCGGCAAACTGTTCAATACAAGACCCCCTTTCATTTGGATCATTTCAAAGACATTGGTAGTTTTGTTCACAAATATTTCATAAATCACAGGGTTTTTAAATTGGTTTCTAAACAATACTTATAGAAATAGCAGTATATACTCCAACTTAAATGTCTTTATCATTGAGGAATGTGGAGAGGAACCACAACTGACACAAATCTAATGCAAACAGAGGAATAGGTGAAGGGAGAAGATATTCATTTCAAATATATTACACCAAGCACATAGAAATTAAAACTCCTTTTGAGTTTGGTAATCTTTACTTTGTACTCAAACTTCTAAGAACTTATACTAAGAAGCAACACCAATTTGCCATGTTATTAGTTTAAGCTAATAAATGCAATGATTAAAAAGCTAATGACTCTCCATTTTTTTCATCATCTCACACAAAAGTTTGTTACATTTACTATTAAGGAAAAATAAGAAATACATGTAATTAATCTCTTTATGCTCTTTGAAGTGCATTTATATTTAATTTATGTTTTATATCTAAGAAACAGTTAATATTTGATAGCATCTTTCCTATGAATGAAGGAATGAATAGAACTGGAGAAAACTGAACATTCAATTCCACTATTATTGCAGTTTAAGAAATCTAAAACATGGCACTGTTGGCTGGGCATTTTAGGCAGGAGATTCTGGAATATGTTGCCCCATATTAAAGTTCTTGTGTGTTTGGTGGAAGCTACGTTGCCATCAGCATTGGTAACATCCTAGGCTCCACCTCTTCCATTGTTAGTCTTTTCCAGGGGGTTGTCTAGTAATTGGCAACATTGTTGTTTTGTATCATTTCAATCCATTCAGCTTACCAACCTATATATGACAAGAATACAAGAATATTTAGCTTTGGTTCACAAAGCTAAATAGCACACAAGTCTTACTTCCAAGAAACAAAATCTAGTGAGGGAGATAAGACAAAGGGAAAAGTGCAAACTGAGCACACAAATTGGGAGACCAGTTGAAAATTCAGGGGGGAATAACTTGTAAATAAAACGATGATGATGATGATGATTCAATTATATTAATAAACATGGGAGAGTGTCATCCATAATGGATGATAAAAGGACTCCGAAACATCACACTTTCATGCTTCTGCAAACTATTCTAGCTAAATTTCAAAATTCATGTGCTACAAATTTAATCTCATACCCTTTAAATTACTTGTTGAAATAAAAAAGAAATCAGTTACTGAATCAGATTGCTGTCAATTTATTGTGAGTTTGTTTTGTTCTTCCTTTTTTTTTCATTTTTTCCTTCTGATTGAGATTGCATCAAAAAATTAATTGTTCTCAATCAAAAGAACAAATATAATTAAACTACTTTAAAACTCCATGTAATGTCATTGAACTGCAGTGTATTTCATGTACGGAAATTTTACTTCAGCAAGAGTAACAAAGAAACAGTGTAAATATGGAGTAAACTGTAGTTTGCTTAATAGTTTATAAGCATGGGTATTTATGATCCTTCAGTTTGGACAGACATTTTCAGCTATTGGGAAGCAAGTTTAAAATTTAGGGAGAATAACATAAATAAGAAGATGATGATGATTCAATTACATTAATAAACATTGGAGAGTGTTTATAAGAGTCTGCTGCCTCTGAAATTTAACTTTCCAGGGTGACGTATATCTTCTGGTGCAGACCTATCACAAATGCGTTCTCCTCTTTAAGCAAGACGCCTCTCAGAATCCTCCATCCCCTGGTGTCCCTGGAGCCATTTCTGAGTTGATTCTCAGTGCTTCCTCACCCAGTCCCCCTTGTACCAAATGGCCCCCTCTGTTAGAGGCCTGGCTGAGCGCTGGGGTGTTGTCTGAGACTGCAGAGTGTCTCTTTTTGCTGGGGATTTTCTGTTCTGTGTTTCCTGTATGAAGGTCGGCTTGTCCATAAGGGAATTAGATTCCTGACCTCAAGTAACCACTGTTCTCAAATACGATGTTAAGAGATCTCCACAAGGCAGTGTGACGGTGGCTCAGCTGGCAGAATTCTTGCCTGCCATGCCCAAGACTCAGGTTCGTTTCCCAGTGCCTGCCCATGTAAAAACAAAAAAATAGATATCCACAAATCTGGAGAATGATGCTGACACCAGAATGAGTTTTACATTTTTATCCAATCAAATAAACGGTGAAGTTTATTTTAAACCTCGCAATTGTTGATGGACCATCAGTAAATTAAGTTTCCAACTGCGAGAATCTTGAATGAGGGCAAAGAATGCTTAATAATGACTTCATGTGGCATTTTAAAGTGTAAAAGCTCTTCAATTATTTTTATGGCTGTCATGTTTTTCTCACTTTAAAGATCTGTCTTTATTCTCCCATATGGTCTATTTTGACATCAAATATTTCTGGAGATAAGAGGTATTTACTGAGCTTAAATATTTTGGCAACTTGGAAAAATGAGAAAACAACACTGAAACACAAAAAAGATCCCATTTTTTTGTAATCAAAGATTTTACATTATTATAGACATTGAAAACAAGATCAATGGATAAAGATAAAATGCAAAGATTTTCTGTAGAAATATGAGCAATTTTAATGAGGGATATGAAGAATGACAGCAAATGTTTATTGGCAATTTTTTATATTTTAGTTTTTTTGTATGACCACCCCTTACCTCCACAGACAATTTATTTAGAAACCTCAATTTTATAACATAGCTGAGAAATAAACAATAATTGTAAAAGATCTGATGGCAGACAAAATTTACTGCGCATGTTCTGGCACTAAACGTCACGTACTTGATTTATAAGAAGATACTCCAAGGGTTTACAGAGATCCTGTGAAGTCTTCTGTTAGTTATAATTCTGACTCATTTCTTCACTTGTTTCTCAAACCATACACAACAAGCAGCAACAAATGAGAAAGGGGTAAAGATAAAGGAAACCTAGGAATGGACTAATACAAGTCTAAACTCTAGACAATGGAGGAGACAGTATAGAATAAAGTTCAAGAACCTCATCACCCAGGGGGCCCAGAGTTGTTCTGGAAAGTGCAGTGCTATATAAAAGAAGATGTTCTAGATGGTATTTCAGAAACTTCAAAAAAAAAGTGTAAACTCTGTTGAGTACAGTTATAGCAAGAAAGTTAGGTAAGAGCTGAGCAAGGGTAGCTCAGTGGAAGAATTCTCCCCTGCAATGCACAAGACCCGCGTTTGATTACCTGAGCCTGAACGTGCAAAAAACAAACAAACAAAACCACAACCTTCCTTCATGTATGAGGTTTTTTTTTCTTTCTTTTGAGATGCAAATGTTCAAAAAGAGGATCATGGTGATGAAGGCACCACCATGTGATGATGTTGTGAGCCGTTGATTATAACCATGTCAAGAATGTTTGTATGGGGTGGTGTGACAGTGGCTCAGTGGCAGAATTCTCGCCTGCTGTGCCAGAGACCCAGGTTTGATTCCCGGAGCATGCCCATAGAAAAAACAAAAAAAAAGAATGTTTGTATGTTTGTTTGTGGTTTATAATAAAAATAAAGGCCAGGTAAAAAGTTATTACATTTTAGAACATGGTCAATAAAAAGCCTAACATTTTGTTAACTGGAGTTTATAGGGGGTATTTTCAATTTTCAGGAAAATTCCTTTCATTTCTCATTCCTGGAAAAAGTCAATTAAGTGAAGCATTACTCTACTATTTTGAGACCCATGCTTTATAATATAAACAGAAGTAAATGTCTCACCCCAGCTCTCATGACATTTTACTATTCTTAAATAAACATGTTAAAACTAAGTACTGGAATCCATAAAATAATTGTTATTGTTCTATATTAGGAGATGTTGCAGAAAATAACTTTTTATTAAAATGTACTGACTATATTCAGTTTACTTTTATAAATACTGACTTTATTACTATCATTTGCCTAGAACTAGATTATAAAAATGAATATTAGAAGATGCTTGTCACATCTTATCTCTTCATCTCCCATAATGCCCCTTCCAGTCCAAATTGGAAGGCCTTCCTCTGAACTTCTCAGGACCCTGCACATATGGCTGTCACATGCCTTGTCATTATTGATGTAGCAGTTTGTGTCCTCACTAGGCTGTGTCCTTCTCAAAGTTTTGACCTGAGTCCACCTCCTTTGCATCTCTCACCATCAGCATGGTGCTAGGAACACAGTAGACACTCCAAACATATCTGCTGAATGAATTAAATGGAAATATCAGGCATGGTCCCTCTGCTCAAGGAGTTCCTAGTCACCCTGAAGTAGGTAAGTAAGACATGCACAAGAGAAATAACACAAGGAAGAAGCTGTTGTGTGATACAGGTGATAAATGTCAGGAGAAGCACAGGCAGAGAGCAATACTGGTTTAAATACTGAGATAAGGCTTCATACACAGCCTTGAGGGCTCAACAAAGTCTTAGGCAGGGAGCTACTTCTGGATGCTCAAGATAATTCATCTCTACTGTACAAAATCAGTTTTATAGATTGTATAAACTACATAGAAGATTTACATAATTAACTGATCAGTTGAGGCAGTCCAAAAATCTGTGTCTTATTACAGTAATTAAAATGTATATACACAACACACACACATATTTTAAACCTGAATTTTCCAGATGTCCTTACAGTGACTGAAATCAATAGATGATCATATACACCCATACCATTTTAGCACTGTTATGACTTAGTGTTTTTTCTTTATTTGATAGAATAAATATTTTTTAAAGAAATAGGTATAAACAATAAAATCAGTAAAAGCAAAATAAACCCAAAATAACAACAAAGACATGCAAAAAATTGGGTCCTATACCTTATACATAATAGTTCCAATTGTATCAAAGACTTAAAAGTGAGAAATAGAGTAATAAAAGTCATATAACTAAAGACGGGAAAAATATTTTGTAATCTCAGCATGGAGATGTAATACAAGAAAAATTTTAAATTTTGGTATGCAAAAACATCATTAATAAAATTAAAAGACTGAAAACAAGCACGGAAAAGTATTGTAGCTTATGTTATACACAAAGGGCTAATTTTCAGCATTTATGAATTTTCTAAAACAGTAAGAAAAGATCATCAACCCAACAAAATTGGGCAAAGGTATGAACAGCTATAAAAGAAAATACTAATAGCTCCTAAACATAGGACATCTTTTTCAACCTCATATGTAACAAGAGAAATGTAAATAATAACTATGCAGACCTACCATTCTGATCTATCGGCTTGAGGAAAATCAAAAAGTTTGTTAACTTTTTTTGGCAAAGGTTCAAAGGGTAACTCATATTGGGAATGGCTAAGACCAAATGTGGAGAAATTTGGCAGCATCTATTAAAATTTTGTACAGACTGTTTGACCCAGACATTTCACTTCTAAGAATAATTTCTGTACATACTAACACGCAAATAAAATGACATGTTTATAAGTAATTTTTAAAAACATTTTATGTAATACTGGACATGATAGACGCTTGGTTGAGTAAATTAGTATATATCCATACAATGGAAATATATAGTCTTAAAAATAATGAGTACTATATGAATTGATATACAGTATTATAATTTGCTAATACTTATGAAAGAAAGAAAATCTTACAAATGTATGTGATACATACAACATCTTTGGAAGTACACCAAAAAAGTCTCTGAAAATGCTATCTTTAGAGAAGGAAGCTGATCATCTGTGGGCAAATGAATGGGTTGGAGACTTTTCACTGTTAAGACATTTTGTACCTTTTGTGTACCTACGTGTTAAGCTAGAACACAGCTCAACAATTTCAGGTGCTTCTCCCCATCCACTTCCACACCATAAACTAAAAAGGGATATCTATATAATGCATAAGAATTGTGTGTGTGTGTATGTGTGTATCCAGTCAAAATAAAAAGCAGTAGATATTGGAATGAATACTATTTTATTAACTAAAAACTCAGCTTCACCTTAAAATGGTGAGTGTCGCTCAAATGAGGGATTTATTCTATGTAAACTATTTGGTGACTAGCTAGAAATTTTGCATATCACAAGTAGACACCACTGAATTAGGTGTCTAGCTCTCTGGGCCCAGGTTTTCAATACAGGTTACTAAATAATGCATTTACACTGTGAACTCCACAGAATGAAAATCTGAAAATTCTAATAATCACTTGTTCATCATAACTAGGCCCATTTGTATAACCTTATACAAATGGCTGTACTGGCATTCTTCTGACATGGCTACACCACGTGTAGTTAAGAACAGTTGGGAAAGAGAACTGTTTCTACTTGCTTTGTAAAGTAGAAATAATCAGAGAACAGTAAAGCTGGAAAAAATTTAGATAATCTCTTACAGGGATTTCAGATGCAAATACCCTCAGGGGTCAAGAAGGGAATTTTAACGAAGGAAGTGGGCTGGATGTGATAGAGCTGGTACTGGAGGGAGTTCCAGAGAATTTGAACCAATGTGTCACTCCTAAAGACAAGGTAATTTAAAAGCAAAACAAACAAAAACCACTGTGCTGGGCAAAGAACATGACTGTGGAAGGAATTCCTCTAATCCCTTCACATAATAGACGGCAATGCTAAACATTAAAATTTATACATAAGGGAATATTTTATGATGTGGTCTTGTACACAGATAACTCATGAGGCTTTTTCCTCCAAGAACTGGAAAGCTGAGTCAGTGGATTCAAAAGACCTTATGAGAGGGTTAGCTCCTAAAGCTCCAGGAAGTCCTAAAGAACTCCAATAGTTTCCCAGTTCTTTCTCAGGTGGTAAGAACTCTTCTACCCTCAGGGGAACCCAGAGTTCAGGGTTCACCTAGAAACTTTTCCAGGGAAAATTAAATCATTTAAAAGTGATTGCAGATTCTAAAAGTCAGAAATGGGTACTGAAAGTATTGAAAAGAGATGGCTCACAAGTCGATCCTGTAACTGAGAAATGAAGAATTAACAAATATATGATTACTGAATCAATATATAGATGTTTTTCTTTCTCTATTGTAGAATAGGCAAAGGGGGGTTAGTACCTGAAATTACTGAAACTAAACTAGTCTCACCCTTGTTTATGCTTAATGGTTGTTGCGGCCTGGTCTCAGCCCTGTTAATATTTTCTATTGTAACCATTTTTCTAGCCTAGTCTCAGCCTTGTGTATACTTATTATTGAAATGTTAACAACTCCATTCCCCCTTGTTTGAATCCATAAAAACCATGAACTCCTTAGACTAGGGGAGATAGGCTGTTAGGCCAATAAACCATCTGCTCTCTTGCTTCACAGGTAGCATTAAACTCTTCCTCCTTCTCTCTTTGGAACCCTGATGTCATGGATTGGCTATTACGTACATCGGGTAGAGAACCCACCACTTTTGTCAAGTATCAATCTCATTAAAGCTCTGTTACATCTTCTCCTATGATTCTACGATCACGGCATGAAGAATGAAGACAGGCCATTGAAGCGATAAGCTTAAAGGGGCAGTTGTGAAGGTTCAAGATCCAGAACAAAAGCAGATGAAACATTTTCTTGGGGCATGTATGCAGTGTCTGCATCTTTTTAAATGCATAAACTATATTACCATCAATATTATGGGTTGTAACAACTACAGTTTTGGTATCAAATATTAATTATGTATCTTTGACCAGCACAAAAAAGGGGTGGGGTGGGGGGCTTTGGATTTGTATTTGAATTCCAGCTCCACTACTTACTAGTTAGCAACAGGGAAAATCACCCTATCCTTCAGTGCTACACTTTTGTCATCTGCAAAATGGGGATAATAAAACTTACCTTGGAGGGCTGTAAAGTTAAGAGGCAAAGTATAATGCAAGGTGTCCAGCAGATAGTAGGCATTCAATGAATAACAACTGCTATTATCTATGACCATCATTGCCATTATTGCTATTTTTGTTTTTATAGTGCTCATTTCAGACAAGCATCATCACAGAACAAGCCCCTGATACCTGTTTCTCGCATCCTAATATCTGTGATTTCCCAAACATGCAGGATGTGTGTTCTCCTGATGAGACCATATGATAACCCCACAGGTCACTCAATGTGCATCCATGGTTTACAACAGAATGAGTAAAGCTTTCATTTCCAGTCCACATTTTTTTACTTAGCTCTTTGGTACACAATTAGTAAGCAGTATTTCTAACAGCTTGTGATTTACAGTAAGTAATTGCAGTCTAGTGCTCTTTCTTCTATTGCCACTTGTTAAACACCCACTTAAAGTATCAGATCACAAAATTCACTGTAAATTGAAATTTATGTTTCCTTCTGGGTTATCTGGGAATAATCCAGCAAAGACAATGAGGAAAACATCATGCTAATTTCTACTCTTGGGTTTCATAATACTATTTTGATTATTTTCAGACCTAATTTGGTACACAACAGTGAAAAGAGATATTTCCTCTTATGTTTTTGTTAATGTGGTTGTTGTTGGGTTCTAGCCAATGAATTTATACAACCAAATGTCGGGCAAAGTAAGAAAAAGCAAAATTAACTTGCCGAAGCATTTTAGTGAGGAAAAAAATTCTCATGGCTCTTTATTGCCTAAATAATGGAAGTCAGGTTTTTCTTTCAAAAAGTATCTTTTTTTTTCCCCATAGGCTGTGGTTTGATTTACTGTAAGAGAGAAAGAAAGAGTGTTAATTATTGTCCTCTACCTGGTAACTAGTACAGACTATATTCCTGTTCTAGCTTTTCAGAATTTTAGTATAAAAGAAATATATTGACCCAAATATCCAACCACTGATGAGAAGGTAAATAAAAGATGGTATATCCATACAATGCATTATTATTCGGCAATATAGCAGAAGACTGACACATGCCACAATATCGCTGAAGCTTGAAAACATCGCAAGTGAAAGAAGCCAGTCACAAAAGACCACATAATAAATGATTCCACTTATATGAAATGTCTAGAATAGGCAAAGCTAGAAAGACAGAGTGTTTCCAGTAGATTAGTAGTTGCCTAGATCTGGGTCAGTGGTGGTAAGGAAGGAGTGACTGCTAATGGATATGGGATTTTTCAGGGGAGATGAAAGTGTTCTCAAATTACATAATGGTGATGGTTCACAAGTCTGATGATACTAAACATCACCAATTTTACACTTTAAAAATGTGAATTATATAATATGTAAATTATATACTCAGTCTTCTACCTCGAAAATTCTCGTGTGCCATCATCATCATCCCCCAAAACAAACAAACATTCACGGAGAGCTGACCTGGAGAGGTTCAGTGCATTCCTGAGTGACACTACATTTTTAAAAGAAGCTTTGAAATCCTTATATGTTAATCCCAACTTAGTTTCTATAGTCTTACCAACAAAATTTCCTGCCAGTTCTAAATTTTGGGAAAAAATGGTCTTGGATGATTCTTTCATTTTATTGGCTTTTCTAATAGGATTAAAGAAGAGCTACAATTTTTTCTGAATGAAGTAGAGTCTAAAATGGGACTAAGAAAGAACTATACTGTGTGGCTTCTTGAAAGCAGTAGATCAAATGTGGAACATACCCAAAGTATGAAAGAAAAAAAATACTTAATTGAACACATTAATTAAAAAAGAGCTTGCATTCTAAATGCTGGATTAATTTCTTTTTTTCCGTTAATTAATAAAAAAAAAAATTAGACCTAAGGGTCACCCCCAAGAGAACCTCTTATATGCTCAGATGTGACCTCTCTCTCCAGCCAACACAATAAACAAACTCAGCACCCTCTCCAATCTACATGGGACGTGACTCCCAGGGGTGTGGACCATCCTGGCAACGTGGGACAGAAAACCTGGAATGAGCTGAGACTCAGCATCAAAGGATTGAGAAAAACCCTAGAATGAGCTGAGACTTGGCATCAGAGGATTGAGAAAACCTTCTTGACCAAAAGGGGGAAGAGTCAAAATGAGACAAAATGAAGTATCAATGGCTGAGATTCCAAACAGAGTCAAGAGTTTATTCTGGAGGTTATTCTTACCCATTAAATAGATATCATCTTGTTAGTCAAGATGTAGTGGAGAGGCTGGAGGGAACTGCCTGAAAATGTGGAACTGTGTTCCAGTAGCCATGTTTCTTGAAGATGATAGCATAATGATATAGCTTTCACAATGTGACTGTGTGATTGTGAAACCTTGTGTCTGATGCTGCTTTTCTCTACCTTATCAACAGATGAGTAAAACATATGGAATAAAAATGGATAATAGGGGGAACAAACGTTAAAATAAATTTAGTTTGAAATGCTGGTGATCAGGGAGGGCGAGGGGTTGGGTGTATGGCATGTATGAATTTTTTTCTGTTTTCCTTTTATTTCTTTTTCGGAGTAGATGCAAATGTTCCAAGAAATGATCGTGATGAGATGCAACTATGTGATGATATTGTGAATTACTGAGTATATATGAAGAACAGAATGATCAAAAGTTAAAAAAAATTAAAAATTAAAAAATAAAAAAAAAAAGATCTTGCAAATTACATGCCGTCCCAAATACCTCTTAAACACTAAAGCAGCATATACATTTGCTAAGGAAATGCCAAGTTTTATATTTTGGTCTAGCAACTTAATGCAATGAAAATTTCCAGAAAAAAAAAGGATAATATAATTTTTACAATAAATGCAAACACATACCTGATCAGTGTTATTTTTCTTGTTTTTTTTTTAATGTTATACATGTGCAAGTGCCATTAACGCAAGGTTTTATTCAATAATGGAAAAAGAATGCATGGCAACGTGGTGGTAAGAGCATAAGCCCCAGGGTCAGATTGCCCGATTCCAACCCTGATTCCTCTATTTGTACCTTGGAGAAAATGTCTTAGTCTTCCTAGGTCTCAGTTTCTCCTTCCATAAAATGAAGATAATAACATAGGGTTGTGAGAATTCAATGTGAGAGTGCATTTAAGAGCTTAATTTGATGCTGGGCATACAGTGAGTTAAAACTATCAACATCATCACTTCTGCCTTAGCACTGCTTAATGCCCTTTTATAGGATCATTTTTTACGCTAGTGATACTTCTGACAGAGCCCAGGGATTTCAGCTAACGAGGCAAGGTCACAAGCCAATTCAGCCCTAGAGTGAGACACTTTTCATCTGTTTCTCTAAAAAATTTTCAAGTTATAATTCCAAGAAACCATTCATCCTT
Organism: Tamandua tetradactyla; assembly: GCF_023851605.1. Taxonomy (NCBI): domain Eukaryota; kingdom Metazoa; phylum Chordata; class Mammalia; order Pilosa; family Myrmecophagidae; genus Tamandua; species Tamandua tetradactyla. The sequence goes on along the minus strand of NC_135331.1, from coordinate 128,535,680 downwards.
TTTTGCTAACAGGCCTCTAACCACAATTTCATAAAATGTCCTTTTTTCCATAAACAAAGCCAAACACAATATCTTGTTCATCTGATTAGAAACCGAATAGCTGCTGAGCATTGCCATATCACAGATAATAATGGCAGTAATTACTAGCCACCCCCCAAAAAAATCACATAAGAAAAACATGTGGTATCCATCAGAGTAACAGAAAATGAAGAGGCAAACAAAGCTTCTCCTCGCACTTAGAGTGCTGAGTCTAAGTACTTCTAGGCACTATGTTTTGAACAAGGTAGCCGCCCAGAATAAATGTCATATTTAGTTGAATTCCCTAGGACTGTGCTAAGTGTGACAGAGCTAAAATGAATTTAACAATTTTTTGTTACCTAAACCTTAATCTGAGGCATATTGTAGTTAGAACAAAATATTACAAGTTTTCCGATCAGAAGATGAGGCTTAATAAAAGCAAAAGCTAAGCGAGCATCATTAAAATGTTAATGTCAGAGACATTTATTCTCTGAGATATTAGATGCTGATCACATTTCAACAGAAAGCAATTTGGAAAATTTCATGTTATAGCCCATGGCGATGATAATCTTTATCACAAGACCAAAAAAGAAAAAAAAAGTTATTTTATGACATTCAAACATAAACATTCCCATTCCTGAGGTTCTCAGATTGTCTGGGAAATATACTACCTGCACCATTCCAGGAGATAATTCTAAACCTCACAACTGGCACATGGGTTTCTGGGGGCCTGGCGTGCTCACCAGCTCGGACGACCACACCGTCACACTGACAGAACAAGGCAGTGGAGGCTTCAAAGACTCGCCTCGTGCGGCGTGGTGTACATGTAATCCTGCCAAGCAGTCTTGGTTGGCCGTTTGTTAGGGAGACAAACGAACTGGGACCACAATTACTGAACTAATTTGATTTGGTAGCCCGAGGAGATAAGCCTCAAAATTCAAAGCGCATTATGGAAATACAGAAACACACACACAAACCAAATCTCATCAAAAACAAAGCCGAAAAGAAAAATACTAACCAGAAAAGCAATATATCGAATCCCAAACACTTTCTCTATATATGTCCAAAAATATGGTTTTGGATTTAGGTCATCAAGAATCCATCAAGAAGATTTGGTCCTATGTTATTATATATCAGGCTTTCAGATGAAAACAAAACAAAAGATCTAGACACATTAATATCACCTCCACAAAAAGAGAGTTAAAAAAAATAATCAGCATCTTGTAAGGAAACCAGGATAAAATGAGTATAACAAAGTACTTCTAGATTCTAAAGAAAACTTCAAACTTACGGGATGATCTAAAAATAAGATACCAAGAATGAGCTAACTGGTAGTATTTTAAAGGAACAATTTTGGTCAATGAATGTTAGAACTGCAATAGAAGGAAATAATAGCAGAATTCAAACCTCATTTTCTATTACTTCCACCTGAAAATCTTTATATTCCTTCTTAAATCAGGAAAATTTTAGAGACTTATTCTAGAAATTTACCTCCAAAACTAGAACTGAAGGACTCATGTATCAACTTGATGTGTCTCAAACTCACCAAACTACAGAAACACGCAGTCCCTCCTACGTCATCTCTGAGCATACTCTGACTCAGTATAAGTGAGTCTATAATAGAATGAAATATTTAATAATGGGATTTTATTATATTACCTCATGACAGAGAAAAACAATATTTAAACACTCTAGAAAACAAGATAAAGAACATTTTCCTTTCTTTTGAATATATGGCATCTCCACACATCTTTATTCCTAGTTCACACGGTAAGATGTATGTTGTATTCAAGAATAACCAGTTCTTTTCATGGAAGCCATATAGGATCACAGTAAAGCAGACAGGTTAGTATCCTCCCAATAGCAACCTCAAAAGTCAGAGGTCTTTGTTAGAGTTAATGAAATAAGATCATGTAATAGTAGCTCCAAAGATACCATGCTCTGAATATACTTAATCAGTTGCATAAGGAGCCATACATAGAGAATTTCAAAATCAATAAAAGGCTCAGATTGGATTTATGTTAAAACAAAAGTAAGACTGCCTTACTAAATTGGGTTAAAAAAAAACCAAGGATTTACTTCCCAATTCTAAAATGGATCAGTTCTTTAAAAGTACTGCGTTTACCTCGTAAAGTCACTCCTCTAAAAATTAATCGTGTAAGGGAAGCCCAGGAACATAAAACCTTAAAGTTTAGCCAAAAAGAATCTATTGTAAATTAGGGAAGATAAGGCATTTCATAAAGGCAAAGTATCACTTGGGGTCCTTCTGGAAAATGGACACACCCCTTCAGAGAGCTGGTATGAGAAGCATGCCAAAAAAGTTCAGAGTCACTTACCCACTGGCATTTCTCCCTATTGTACAGTCCCTTAACTTAATCGCTTATGGTAAATCTCAGATAACTATTGTTTGTCAGCATTAGAAGTAAGACTGTAAGACAAAGCAGGAGCAGACACCTGGGTCAGCACTGAAAACTGACATCAGTGGAACTCAGACAAAGACTGGTTTTCATAACAGAATTAAAAGTGCAATGTTTTAATTTAAATTTTACTTCAATTCCAAGAAAAATTAAAACAATTTAGACCTCTTTAGCTAACTCTCCCAGGGAATTTAACTTTCATTTACAGCAGATGGCAATTTTATAAGTTCTTGGAAAGCCCTTGAACAGAAAGTATAATTAACCTGATAATTTAACAATAAATTCATGACTAAGCCTTTATATGTCCTCAGAGTGTTATGGATTCTCAATTTAAAAAATCAAGCAGTCTCCAAGTACCAATACATAATATCTTCTGGGAAATGTAAACAGAAAAGATCTTTTATTTTATTATTATTATTATTTTTGTGTCAGAAAGACCTGAGCAAAGTTTAAAATAACTACTGGTATTTTATAAAGAATGCACTATAGTGTTTTAACTTATGAAAAATCTAAAGTGCAATTTAGCACAACACGTTCTACAAAATAGTCTTTATATAATAATTATATTATTTCAAGAGATTTAGTAGCATCTATTCAGCTAAGCTCACACTTATTTACTCACTGAGATAAAACATATAGAGTTACTTAATGAAGCAGAGGATCAACATTAATTGATGGCAAAGCCTTATTAAGATTATCAAAAGGCAACTTGCCACACCTACCCCCAGTCTTCTTAAGGACCTCTAACATTTCTTGAATCCATCCTCCAAACCACCTAGTTCTGAAACTGAATTAAACTCTAAACATTATCAAAGCTTTGGAAAAGTGAAAAACAATCTCTCTTCAAAACAAAACCAAAAAATAAAAATAAAAAATGAAGAAAAATAAACGCTGGATGACAGATGAGATAGATGATAAGTTTCCTTCCCCTATTTCTGAAAAGGATCTATAGTGAAATTACTCACTGTATAATGTCTTCAGTGTTGTTCAAAAGATAATGCTTCATAGAATAAAATAAATGATGTGTCAAGGCTTCCAGTGTAATATTTTGTACTAAGATTGGTTGAAATTCTGGAAATAAAAAGCTGATTCCTGTTAACCTCTTCATACAGCGGAAATGGAGAACTTCTGGTTTAAGAACATTTGCTTTAATTTCATCTGAATGAAAGTGCTTTGTCACTGCTCTTGTCCTGTAAGAGGTAACCTCCATGTGCATTCTGGTGGTCTCTCCAGGTTCTGCACCACAGTACAGGTTCGGAGGAAAGTGCTGACGATCTAGGAATCTTGGTTACAGAAGTTAGTCACTTTTCAAAGACAGGTTAAAATGAAAACAATGCCGATTTCCTCAGCCTAAAATAAACAGTAGGCTGTGCCCTTTATTGACACTGAAATATCCTCATGGCATATCCTCCTCCCCAGTCTCTCCTCTCCATCTCTCTCTCCATTTCCCCCTGACTGTAAGCCATGGTCTGATTGAATCCCTCTGCCCAGTCTTTCTTTTTCCCCCCCTTTCTTTCTACTCTACCCCCTTTTTCTTATCTTCTCCCTCAACTCAATCACTTTAAACAGGCATAATAAAAGACGTATGCTTTACTGCTGACTATACTCAATTAAATAAATATCTGATTTCCAATATTTTATGATAAAAAAACCTTTTATTTTTCAAGAGGAAAAACACTATAAGTTTTGCTTTCTGTGTGTGGCTTTCCATTGTTTCTTTCTCTGTGAATAAACAATCATTACCAGGAAAATAAAAAGTTCCCTTGCCTACTCCCACAGCACCCTAGACCCCTGGGTCCCTGGAATCCACCCCCCACCCCTGCCCCAACCGCCTCTTTGCAAGGCTGCGGGTGGAATCATTCCCAGCCAACCGGATAGCTGTCACAGAGTGGAATTCCACACCACACCAGAAGCCAATTGCACTTTGCAGGGACTCTCACTATTGTGAAGCTTTTTTGTTTAATTAGCCTGAATTACTTATGCTGAACTTTCCCATTCTGCTTATCATCATTAACTCTCCGCAATGGTTTTCATGTGCCTGACGACAACTGCGGGATAACCTGTCGGCCTTCTCTAGCTCATGCATAATCTCCGCAAATCATTTAACCTTTCCAAAATGCTTTTTCTCACTCCCATCTCTTAACTATAATTCTATCTCTAGACTTTTAAAATCACTTTTAATTATGAAACTTGAAAGCGAGAAGCATTAGAAAATAAACATTACTCTAGCTATGAAATAATGAGTGAAATGAATAAAATACTTTACAAGTCCCTTCTTAGGCATGATGTGTTCTGAATCTGATGAAAACTCTGTAACAAAGTAGAAAGGGCAGGGAATACGGCTCCCACTTTTCTCAGATGAGGAAACTGAAGCACCAGAAGGATGTGAGTTTCCAAAGCATTTAAAGCTAGAAAGTGCCAATAGAATTTGAGACATCTGACACCAAAACTTTTATTTCTAAAAATACTAGATTGTCCATTCTGAAGCCATGTCTATGATACGATCTTTTTGTCTTTATTCTGTAAAATACTATATTTTTACATATTATAATATATATATATTTTTCTGGTGATATATATACACACACACACATATATATGCGCTATATGATATTTATATGATATATATGCACATATTTCACCAGATACAAATACGTGCATACTTAAAAATATTATTTCTTGCCAAGAATCTGCATGGCCCTTGTATTCTGCCATTGTGGACTGGGTTGCAAGGAAACCTGTTGTCATGGTTACTTTTTGTTAATTCTAATATACTTTATTATGTATGAAGGTGAAATTACTACATTCTGTATAAAACCAATGCTATTTCTTGAATAAATAATCTTAGCATAATATTATTAATAACATATTATTATTAATGGCATAATTAATTTATGCTATTAAATAATTTATTATGCTAATAAAATAATTAATTTTATTAATAGCATAATAAAATTGTGCTGCCTCATAACCCTACGAGGCAGCACAATTTTAAAATAATGACTTAAAATATGTTCACTCTCATTATCTTGTGTGTCTGGAAAACAAAACCCAAAAATGCAAAGGTGTGTTGGTTTGGTACATGGTTCACATAACCAGAGCATCCCTAATTACATTACTTTATCTAAATACTGGTAACTGGCAATAAAAATATCTAAGGTCTCAACACAGCCCTGCAACACTGTAGATTCCCTATGAAACTGCTCAGCCCTCAAAGTAACCCAACTGCTCTCCTCCTCTGCAAGCAACTAGCTCAGCTTTCCCAAAGTAAATATTATTCACTAACAACCTCCTGGAGTAACCCACAGTTAACATTCTACCCTTTGGCAAACTGTGTAACCCAAAGATCCTCAATTTCTCACTTTCTTACCTTTCCTTATGCTGTTCTCTCTGCCAGATTCTCATCTGTCTTCGTTGAAATTCTACTATTCAAGTTCTACTTCATGTTAAGCCCATTAAAAGTTTTTCTAAACCAGCCCTGCTCTCCCAACACATGTATATATATATATACACCGCTGTGCCAGTTTATATCTCTTGTATATCCCAGAAAAACCAAGTTCTTTAATCCTCATTCAATATTGCTGGGTGGGAGCTTTTTGATTGTTTCCATGGAGATGTGACCCACCCAATTGTAGGTGGTAACTTTTGATTAGATGGTTTCAATGGAGATATGTTTCTACCCATGCAAGGTGGGGTTGCTTACTGGAGCCCTTTAAGAAGAAACATTTTGGAAAAAGCTTTAGAGCTCATGCAGCCAGAGACTTTGGAGATGAAGAAGGAAAACATTCCTGGGGGTGCTTCGTGAAACAAGAAGCTGGAGAGAAAGCTAGCAGACATTGCCATGTTTGCCATGTGTCTTCTAGCTGAGAGAGAAACCCAAAACGTCACTGGCCTTCTTAAACCAAGGTATTTTTCCTGGATGCCTTAGATTGGACACTTCTATAGCCTTGCTTTAATTTGGGCATTTTCATGGTCTTAAGAGTATAAAAGTGCAATTTAACAAATCTCCCTTTTTAAACGTTGTTCCGTTTCTGGTACACTGCATTCCGGCAGCTTGTAATCTAGAACAACCCCCAAAAGGAAGTCATCTCAGAGTGTAGCCAGGTTGAGCCAGGCTGTAGTGCTCACACAGCTAAGTTATTTTATTGCTCTCATCAAACTACAAATTCCTTGAAGGCAGAATGTGTTTTTACTTATCATTGTATCCCCTGCAGGCCTAGCACACAATAGGTATTCAGTAAATTTGTTTCATCAATATAATTGAATTGGATTGGTTTGAACTGTCAACTTTTCTTTTATTAAAATGATCTACTGCTTTGAATTTATTCTAGACTTATGAGAAAAGCAAAATAGTACAGAGTCTTCCTATATGTCCTTCACTCAGTGTCCCCCAATGACAACATCTCATATAACCAGTTTTTTCACTAATGCCATTAATCTGTGCCAGGGTCCTAACTAAGATCCCATGTTGCATTTAGTAGTCAATCTTCTTAGTCTCCACCAATCTGTGACAGTTCCTTAGTCTTTCCATACCTTTTATGAACCTGATATTCTCGAAGTGACTGGTCAGTTCTATTGTAGAATGTCCCCCAATATGGGTTTGTCTGATATTCCATCATGATTATATAGAAGTTATGCATTATGAACATGAATATCATCACATGGGTAGACGTGATTTCAGTATGTCCTACCACCATCGTATCATGAAGCATAACATAGGTGGGTCCTAGTACTGGTAACCTTGGTCATTTAGTTAAAGACATATCTGCTGAGTTCTATAAAATTTCTGTTCTTCCCTTTCTAATTAATAAATATCTTGGTGAATATTTGGGATGCTCTTTCTCCTCAAACTTTCATCCACTCATTTTAGCATCTATCAGCAGATTTTTTCCAGCAATAATTATTTCTGTGGTGTTTACCATATGATGATTTTCAATTTTCCTTCATTTTTGAACTGTCAACTTTCAAAACAAACTGATGAACTGGAGTCCTCTGTAAAGGAAGAAAAGACAAAGTCCTAGATTTCCTCAGATTTTGAAGGGAGGGGTGAAGTCAGAATAAGTGTCTGAAGGATAATACAAGTACAATAGGAGGCTTTTTTAGTGTCCAAATTCAGAGAAGTGCTAGATGTGCTCTAGTCAGCTTTGCTGGCTGCCTTATTTTTTTGATAGATCAAGCCTATCCCATTTCTTTTACTCTGCGCGATCCAATTTTTGAGCCAAGTCATCCTAAAGGCTTGTTGTAAACATAACTGGAAACAGATGTGAGGAAGGGGGTGACGGGAGGGTGGCAGCAGGCACCAGAGACATTTCTTATCAGAGGCTATTTCTGATATCTTCTTTGAGAAAAATATTTTATTAATTTCTTAATGAATATGTTCTAAAGTTACAGTAGCATACATCTTTTTAAACTTTTATTAACACTTCATTTGGTGGCTGACCATGGCCAATATTTTAGGAATGTTTACTGCAGTATATTTATAAACGATGGAACATACAATTGTGGGAGACGGAAGTAATAACCTATTAATTGTGTACTTAGTTGGAATCCTAGGAATTAGTTTACCATTATAACATGACTATACCTAATAATGTTCTTATTAAACTTTCCTCTACACTTATGTTTATTGTGAACTTTACAGTGATGCATTTAAAATACTTTTACATAAAAATGCTCATAATGGGATGATTATGAGGCAATTATTATAGTGCATTATTTAAAAAATGCTTCCCATTTCTTCATGTTAATATTGAATAAATCTGTATTTTCCATCACCTAGTAAATTTTGTAAATATTTTTGGATCTTTTCATTGCATTCTAGCTATTATATATAACTTCAACACTTTAAGTGACTCAAAATGGAAATTAAAGACTTTTTTTTTAAGGCACAAATGAGATTTAAACTTACGGGTTTAAATCAGCTCAAAATAGGGGGAATCACTTATCAATCTATACAATTTGGTGACGAATTATGAAACCCTCTTTCATTTTTAAATGGTTCTGTTTCATGACTTTGATACTGATGAATAAGTAATACTAAGTAACTGGGTAAGTCTTGACTTCCCCACAAATCAGTATGCAAATTTATTCCATTTGTTATTTTCTTCTCATAGACTGCTAACATAAGTACTTTACACGTTTATAGCTGGAATTTCTTACAATGATATTAAAAGCTTTTTAAGTCAAGATGACATTTCTTTTTTGTTTACTGTTACTTCTGAAAAATGAGTGATGTTCAATTTTTATTTTAAAGTGTGGAAATAACCCCATCAAATCCTTAAAACTCGAGTCTTTTACCTTCAAGGATAAAGTACAATCATAAGGGAGAAGTTATAAAATTATTGCTATTGTACCCCAACAGCTGAAGCTATTTATGTAAATCCTGGTTTGAAATTGCTTTTTTATTGATTATTGGATCAAAATATGATATCATTAAGAACCAAGGGGTAGTGAGTGAGGTAGATGACAGGCTTGGGATAATTTCATTAATGACCAGAAACCAAATAATGACTGAACTTAAGTGGTTCATTAAGTGACTCTGAAGGCCATTTCAACAAGGTTGAGAAACTGTCCCTCTGAAATGTACCAACCGTGATGCAGTCCTCAGGGGATAGTACCCCAAGGACAACAGCGTGTGATTTACTTATCCTCTGGTATGTTGTAATCACCCCCACACCAGCAGGCCTTGATGGTTTGTGCCAGTGAGGGGTAAACAAGGAGAAAACTGAAAAGGTGGACTATCCATAAAATTATAGCTGCTTGGAGAGGAAGTAAGTAGTTTGCTTTGGGCAGAGTTATCCTGCTTCTAATAACCTCACACTGGTCCTGATTTTCAAATTCTTATGTATTAGTCAATTTAAATATGAAAAATCCACACAGAACTGATGACTGTATACAAAAGGATGTTACTGATTCTGTTTCCAAAATTCATTACAATTTTTTGGTGTATCTAAATGATGAGAGAAAAGCTTTAGATTCTGTTCATTTTTAAATAACCACGCTACACAGTTTTTGCCCCTAAATTACAGAGTCTTGGAATGCAAGTTCTTAACTGTGGCATCAGGTAGTGGTATATAAATACTATCTAGTGAAAAGGGGAACGTTTTTATTTATAAGCAGAACTTGGATGCACAGCTTAAAAAGACTGCTTTATTTTCAAAACAACACTCTTGTCCTAAAATATATTTTCCCATAGTAAACCATCTGTCTACCTATACAGCTAACCACTTTATGTTTTTAGCAATTCAGTAGGGGAAATTAATGACAAATAGATTTAATAGAAATAGTGATACTAACCACCTTCAGTAAGAAGCCTTATTTTCCTTTCATTTATTTAATTTACATTAATCTAATAAAGTTCCTTTGAGTCATGATCTTAAAGCATTTGATCATATTATTTTCTCAAACTGTCATTTCATGAGCTCAGTTTATTCTCTTGTTCTCTCATATAGCTTTCCAGATAATATTTACTAAAATTGTATTTCTTTAATATGAACTGCATTTTTATAGAATGCATTTGCATATTTCACACCATAAAACTTGACAAAGATATGCCCTTGAAAAAAAAGAAAATCTTATTTTAAAACTGAAGTATGCATTTTCAAAGCACAGAACTTTAGGAGGAAAAGTCCTAGACTTCACTTCTTTAAATCTTCAGTTCCTCATCTAAGAACTTGTATTTGGGATCTTTTTGACATAATATGCCAATTTCAGCTTTATTCTTCACTTACATCCTTCATCTTGTAACCAAAATCTGAACATTACTTTTTAAAAATTCCATTCAATTTTAGAGAACGGTGGTATCTTAAGAACTTAATTTTGGACAGCATTGAAGGTAACAGGGACTGTATTTTCAGAGTGCTCATTCCTTGGAATCCCAGATTGGTCTCAGTAAGCATCATAGGAGGCCAGAGATACTGGAGAAGGGAATTACAGGGTTTGATATACTGAGGCAACACTGGTTAGTTTAGATAATCTCAGCTTTCACCGAATTGCAGTACAATAATTATGAGCAATGTAGGTGAAATTATACTATTCAGACAATTAAAGAGTTTACTCCCAAGAGTTCCTCCACATTGTATTAGGTTTACATTAAAACTAGATAGAATTTACCACAGCATAATAAAGCAGATACAAAGGTAAATTCTTCTTTGAGGAAAAAAGACTGCAAAACTACAAATATAAAAATTGGTAAACTGGGGGTGCAAGGGTAGTTCAGTGGTAGAATTCTTGCCTGCCACCGGGTTCGATTCCCAGTCCATGCACTTCCCAAACAAACAGAGAAATACCAAACAAAAAAAATTCAACAAATGGTGTTGCAAATGGGAAAAGAATGAAATGTGGCTCCTGCCAAACAGTGTAAAAAAAAGGGAAACTAAGAGTATTGGAAGGAGCCATGCAAGTAAGGGAACATGAAATTTAAGGCTCATTAGTTTTGTGCTGCTAAGTTTGCCTCTACACCCTTGGGAAACGTAAACATTTTGCTATTTTTCCCAGCACAGAAATGGACTTCCATGAATCCTAGAGTGTCAGGAACCACATTACATCTAGTACATTATCAGGGCAAGTTTAAAATTAATTGCCATGTGTTTTATTAAGGCTTCCTCTTCCAGACTTCATACTATTCCTTGAAAGAGCGCGGCTACCTAAATGCTCCTTACAATCTCTGCTGATACTTTCCACAGGGTCTTTCCTTGTTAGACCAGTCCCTAAGTTTACCTTCTCATACCCACATCAGGGATGGTGATAACCCATAAGGTTGTCCTCTCATTCTACTTCTGGGGTACGATGAAAATAACTCACGGCAGACTGCCAATGAGGTAGCTCTTAGTTCTTGTGAAGCCAGAGGAGAGGTATCCAAAGAGTAGATTCTGGATAAATTGCGATATTTCTTTTTGTGTGTGTTGGTATTGGTAGACTCTCCAATTACCTGATTGTTGAATCTTTAGAGGAAGTCAGACTAACACTAGAGAGAAGAGGGTAGAAATATGTGGGGCTTGAACTAAAATTAGTTTTTGTCTGTGCATGAAGTACCACAAGACTTGTCACCCTGAAGGCTCTTTGAACTCCCCTGTCCTGTACTTTCTGAGTAGGGGTCAATGTTACGTCCAGCTCGGAGCAGCCACTGTTGATGGGGAACAGCGACAGGAGGATAGAGTGGAAGCCGTGGCTCAGAGTTCTCATTTATATGCAGAAGACAAAAATATTTTGAAGCTACTGACCTAAAAGCATATCACTCAAGAAGTGAATTATGCTAAATACCAGTGTGATTATAATTGCAGTATGTGATGTTTCACATCCTTGGCAAATCTTAATGAACTGAAACTTTATTCTCCCTTGTAGACACGACTATTTTAATGATCTGACAAACCATGCATGAGTTTTCCAGAAGATCTTTGGAATAGTCCATCTTGCAAGGTTTTTTAAAAAGTATCAAAAACTCATTATATTATTTTTATGCCTATTTAAGTTTAGAGAAAGTAAGGCAAATATTCTAGATCACTGTATTTATAAATTTTAGCAATCAAGTAGCCTTCCCTATTTTTCTCGCTTAGCAATATAGTAAGTAGTTAAAACATAACAAAACAAGAACAAAAATGATTTTTAAAAAGCTTCTCCTGAAAAGATAAAGAGTAAGTTAGTTCTTGAATTGTCTTAAATGTTGTAGTTGTTGAATGACATCATGATCCCTTTGTAAAGGTAAAATAAAAATATTCCATGAGAATATAAAAAATGTTCATTTCTAGGAGGTAACTGGAGTTTTTCCTTTTTTTTGCATGGGCAGGCACTGGGATTCGAACCCAGGTCTCCGGCATGGCAAGCGAGAATGCTGCCTGCTGAGCCACCGTCGCACTGCCCATAACTGGAGTTTTTGATCACCTACTTGTTTCAGTTTCATTATTTGTGAACTTGAAAGAAATTTTAATTCCTTTGCTTCTCATGGGCGCAATGCAATGTTATCTATCTCATAGCTACTAGAAACCTGCATGTCAATAAATAAAAACGTGTCCTTTATTCCAAACAAAAGTTATTTATGTCATCATATCACCACTGCACTTCTGAGTAGCTAGAAAGGATAAAACAACTACAGATAATTTACTACAGATAAATGACTATTCAAGGAAAATACATTTTATTTACTTTTCCTCTTATTTCTAAAATATAAACATCATTTTTTCATGCCAATATTTTTCATTATCAACAAATAATATTAAATAGTCATTGTGAATAAATAAATGTGCATACATGGCAACAGTAATATAATTAATTCCTCTCGGCTGTACTGAAAAATAATGAACAGGATGTAAGTCACCAAAAGAAAAAGAAGAAAAGGTTATTGCTGTCTAAATACATGAACAGTTATGTACCAGATAAGGAAAGAAACTGGTAGAAGATCATGCCAAATGAAGGTTTAGGAGAAGGAAGAAAAAAATTAAACAAGCACTGAATGAAAAAGATCAGATGTAAGGTAAACCACGAACAGGTTCCACCTCTATCACATATGTTCGTTTAGGATGTGGCACTCTCTACTATGTTAGACGCTGTGATAGATTGAAAAATAAACTGGAAACAGTCTAACTCTTCATCTCGAGGAGTCTACTCTAGAGTCTATAAATCCAGAAAAAGAGTTGATTATGTGCCAGGCAGTGTGCTAAATACTATTATGTATAAACCCATGAGAACAAACTTAAATAGCTTGACCAAATAACAAAGCCAATATAATCGGTTAAGTATCAGGCCAGCCTTTAAACCCAAGCGTTTATGTCTCTAGGTCAAGATACTCTCCTGATCCATACTTTTAAGTGAGTTATTGAAAATACAGGGCAATATTAAAAACACTTCCAAGTTGAGTCAATTCAGAAATATAAAGTCAGATGAATGGAAAATACCTAGAAAGAAACCAACTCCTATTAGCTTTATGTTTTTAACTATGTTAAAGTAATTTGATTATATTATGAAATGGTGGGTAAACTTGTATTTTTCCAAGTGTAACTTCCAATTTAATAATAGCACTTTCAGTCAAGCATTCACTTTTTATTATTTTGCTTATATAATTCTGTAATAGTGATCATGCTAAATAAACTGATAAGTCTGTATAGGAAGACTAAAGAAATATAAATTAACAAAGTTTTAGAAATGTATTAGGATGTAAAAATCAAATTATTTTTATGTTGCACTCCATTCATTAAATTCACAATGTGTGATTAGAATAGAAATAATAATCAATTACATAGAATTTTTCTAAAAAAGTAAGGACTGAAGAATATTAGTGACAGCTCTTGGCAAAAAAAAAGTTTAAATCTGACTATACTTAAAAATTTTCTTAAGAAATATTGGAAAAGAAGAAATACAATAGGACTGAGTGGTAGATGAAATTTATACTTGCCTAAACTTCATGAAAGCATTCAGATGTGATTTAAAAATGTTGTCACCCACAAAAATGAATCTCCTATAACATGCATTTTATCAGCGCTTTTTATTTTTTTGCTTTGACTGTGACTTTGTGGGATCCTTTTTTTTTTGAGAAATTTTCACACATATACAGTCTATCCACAGTATATAATCAATGGTTCACAATATCATCACACAGTTGTATATTCATCACCATGATCATTTTTTGAACATTTTAGAAATGCTTTTTAATATGTACCAATATTTGAGTTATAATAATTTTGTTTTTAGTCAACATTATAAATTTGATAAAATACAGAAATACTTCTATATTTATATAATATTTATATTATATAGATTTTATATTATAATACTAATTATATAAAATTTCTATGTGGCTACAATTCCTTTTAATTCCTAATAGTTCCCATGAAGAATAAAATTTATTAATGCAATTTTCTGAAGGTAGCACTTCACATTCATACTCACTTATCACCTTAAGGAGCAATGATTAAAAAAATACAACAATGGCACAAGAGTCAAAAAAATACACTGATAGCAAAATTCCACTGAGGACTAAAGTACAAGACAAACACTTAAACTCAGAAGCAGTAGCTCCAGCAAAACTAAAGCAGCACTGGGATCGCCAGTGTTAAGAGCAGTATTTGGTATTTACTCCCTATACTGTTCACTACTTCTTACATGAATAGGATGCTAACACATTTCATCACAAAGCTACCCTTCATAACATATTACATATTGCTAGTTTTCTTTTCAGTGAAAAAAATTTATGATGCAGACTCTGTTTAAACAATATGTCATATTAAGAGGTTAAACAATTACAAGGAAAAGACAGAAAACGTAGCCAAGTTCTTTAGTGTCCATGCTCTGGGATCTAAATGCTGATGTTCAAAGTATTTAGATCACTAACTGAGTGGTCTTAAGGATGTTATTTAATTTCTTGACGCTCAGTTTTCTTATGTGTAAGTGAAGAATGAAAATAGGTTGTGGTGAGGATAAATGAGAACAGGCATGAATTTTTTTAGCACAAGCTCTACTACATAGTAAGTGATAAATATAAATTAGCTAAAATTATTATTAAGAATGTTCATGACATTTCAATGACTGACCACCAAGATGGGAGTGTGGAAGTGGTGAGGAGTGGGAAGAGTACAGATATATCAAGAAGATTTCCTTGTGGACTGCACATGGGATCTGAGCTAAAGAAAAGAGTCAAGCTGATTCAAAATAGTTGATTTCTGTCTTGTTTTATTTGCTGGATTTTTATTGTTTTTGTCTAAACAGCTGAAAAGATGGAATCTGTAGTGGCCAGGCACCAAAATGGGCATGATGACACAGGTACAGGTTGTGAGGAAGAAATGAGGATGACCAGACATTCGGCTTTGGACATCCATGGGGAAATGTCAGGTAGGTGGTTGGATAAACAAGGGAATCAATCTGGACTGGTGATAGACAAGTGGGAATCACCACTGATTAAATTATATGATAAGGAATGAGACTCAAATGTAAAATGGCAAATTGAAAGAAGGCAATCCCAAGTGGGCACCTGACCACAAGTTAAACTAATTTTCCCCTCAGGGATTTTTTTTTTAACCCTTAAATTGTCTGAATAATTACTAAGCTGTACACATGATACATTTTGGCATTGTCTGGATGTTGTTAAATACATCTAGAAATCTCACACTCTTTAAAGCCACAGACATCTGTGAAAAAAATTCATGATTCCAAGAAATATGTATCATAAAATCTGCACATGTGGGTAAGAACACAAGAAGTGGCCAATACTCAGAAAGGAAAGAAGTTTAGTTAATGGATCTCAATGGTTGATCCAAGGCACACTAATCATTGCTTAGTTGCAAATTCAAACATTAAAGTAACTCCTCCAGAATTCAAATTGGCACTGACTAATATCTAATAACTTACATTTATTCATTCAGCCAGCCAGCCACTTGACAATAGGAATAAAGATGAAAATAAGCCTGAGCTTAGAGGAGCCTAGGAAGAGAGACATGATCCTTGAGGGAGAAATTCACATGCATCCTACTAACTGCTCCCCCAAGGGGCTAGGGTAGGACAGAGGTGGAGTCCATCCCTGGATGAGAGCAGTCCCAGGATGGGCTTCAGAGAGGAGGTGACTTTTGAGAGGGATCTAAGGAACCAATAGGAATTTGCTAGGTGGAGAATATGGAGCAGCAGAAGACTACTAGGAGAGAGTGTATAATGAAAGACATGTTAAGATATTTTAACAGAAAATGATTCAACCAAAATAACTACGTAAAGCACTAATGCTATTTTATAGGCTCCATTAAATAATAAGCGAATAAACTATCTCATAACAATTATGCAAGTTCAACAATTATAAAAAAGTAAGTGGTGACTATACCATAATGCCAGTTGCAAATAAACTATGAATTTCTATTTAAAAAGGGTGTAATTTGAGAAGAACTTTTACAGCCTTGCTACATTCAGCAACTCTGAGTAAACTTATTGAGCAGCTCCAAAGAACCACTGTAGGTTAACAGTACTCTGCCATTCCCTTTAAGAGCTAATACACTCATGAAACAAACTCCAAAAGCTTCAAAAGTAAAACAGACACTTTCTCGGCTCTGACATACACTATAATACTTAAATCTATTTCACTGAAATGTTCTACCAACTGAGAGGGTTGATCAGGGGATAGATTTTGAAACAGGATGAGAGAGAATTATAAGTTGCTCTCTTAAATATTGAATATAGTGTTTAACTACATTTCCAAGACCTCCCTCAATTAAAAAAAAAATCTGACTTAACTACTGGCTGTATTTGAACAACGGCTGAAACAAATTTGTAGAATGAGACTAAAAGCAGGGTCTTTTCTTTCCTCCATCATAAGGCTTTAAAATGTACCTTGATTAGGTCCAAGCCAAAAGTGCCAAAGATTAGAGGATGTCAGTAGACATAAACATATGGTGGAGAAACACTTAGGGTGCATAAGTATCAGGAAATTGAGTCTGATGTTTATTTGATTCTTAAATAAAGGAAATTGAGCTAATTTTCATTAGGTGAAAGAGTAGATAAAAGTAAGGCTAAGAATGACTGACAGAGTCTTTTTTTAGAGTTATTTCTGTTAAAAGTTTTATTATTATGAAATGCATTTTAATATTGCAAAGATGTAGTGGATGAATAAAGAACATGATATCAATAACTGAAATTTTATTGGCTCAGAGAGTATTCTCTTTATTGAGTGGGAAACTGAGAGTCATGAAAAATAAATAAAGCAATACATTTTCAAGAGTATCATGAATTAGTACCAAGCACTGAGTCCCGTGGGCATATGTGCAAAGTCCAAGTCATCGTGGGTGCGGAGAGCTGCCTTTCTGAATTAATTAAGAAGCATCACTCAAACGCCTGGGGCAACAAGTTCATAATGCCATATTGTTTGGTGTGGTCCAGAATTTGGCTGTGTGAGCATCCAGGACAATCAGACTAGAGCAGTAATTGACCTTACTCAAATATCAGCGTTGGAGACTCTGTAAAGGTAAGAAGATACCATTAATACAGAATAAAAGCTGTATTCTGCAGCTGATATTTGCCTGTGCCAAATCAGGACATGGCTCAGTTTGTGCCAAACATCTGAGGGCAAAGTGGAAAATTAAACTATGCAAGTAGGTGCTCTCTGGATTTCCATGTGAAACATTACCAAATATTTTCAATTTAGAAAGCCCATATATAGATTCCATTTTTTCCTTTCCATTCTGGTTTAGACTTCCATGAACTGTTGGACTATAACAATAGGTTTCCAGCCAGTTACCCGAGCACTCATCTGTGTTCATTCCAGAACACACTATGCACTGCTGTCATAGCAATAAATTGTTGTTCCAGTATGTCATTTCCCTACTCAAAAATCATTAATGGTGCTCCCTTGACTACTGAGCCAATCATAGTTCCTCACGCTTGTACTCACAGTATGCCCCCATACCTCCCTCTCCATCCTAATTTCCTACTATTTCTGCAATATCATGTTCTTTCTCTCCAACCAACTGGGCGGTCTTGCCTCAGAAACACCATGGGCCAAGCCGTATCTATGTTGCTTCTGCTGCTTGAACATGGCATCATTCTCTATTCTGATTCCACATTCCTCTCTACTTCTACCTTTTCCATGAACTTCTCTTTCTCACAACTGAAAGGCTGTCTCTCCCTGGAATCCTCACAGTCCTTTGGAAATGTCTCATGGTAACACCTCCATATCACAGGTATTTTTGTGATTATCTCCTTATATGTGAGGATTGTAAGACTGTGGGTTGCAGAAACTAACACACTGCTCAAAAATGGGCAGTCAAAATATATTTGTTGAACTGAACTGAATCTAGCAGTTTATGAGGTGTCCTTTGGTGACTCAGTGTCAGGTTTTAAACATGAGCCCATCACAGTTGATTCTTAAGGCCTTTCCTACTGTTTCCCTTTTGGTTTGTACTTAGCTGCTGAACCCAAATAGTCAAATGTTTTTCATTTATTTGGTTTTGGCAGTATTCCTTGCTGCTAAGCATAACAAAAGAAGGTAAACCTTGTTTACCAGAAATGTGCCTAGCATACAACAAATTATGCAGAACTAAACATTTCCAAGTATTCCAGCAGACATAATCTGGATTTAGACAAAAGTAATCTTTTTTTATTATTCACTGAACAACAGTTTCAATATCTTTATTTTTAAGAAAACAATGATTTCACACTACAGCAAAGCAGATATTTGTAATCATTTTCCTATTTAAATCTGGTAGATACAAATCAAGAACAATCTATTTATGTGGATCCTCATTTTCTATCCTTATAATTTATAAGAATGATCCTAAACTCTAAAAAATATATTCAATCCCTATTCAAAATGATTCTGCTGAACATCCACAATTTCTTGGACCTCTCTTTTCCCCTAACACAGCATCCTCTTGAGAAGTCTTTCGTCTCTTGTGTTGGTTGCTTGGAGACTTCCTTCTTCTCTCCTCTCTGATTGGTAATCATTGACCAAGTTTTCAAACTTAGTGCTTTATTCTTCATGCTAACTTTCCCTCAGAAAACTGACTGACAAATTTACATATTTCCATTCTCAGGTTTCCCTTGTAAGCACAATATCTAGGACACAATAAATAAATTTTGGATAAATAAATAATAACATAAAAGTACGAGTCCAATCCATGAGATGTCTACAATACATCTTCCCCATAACGATTCTCTATTACTTTAAATGCAATGTATTCCCATCACAACCTAGTATTGCTCTTTTTGTCCCCAATTCTCCCAAACCTTCCAATTCCCTCCCCCTACGTCCCAATTTCTTTTTGGTCTTCTAGTCTTACATCACATGATTTCAAAACAAGGAAGGCTTACATGTATTTATTTATTTATCTTATTATTATTATTATTTGGCATGGGCAGGCTCCAGGAATCGAACCCAGGCCTCTGGAATGGCAGGCGAGAATTCTGCCACTGAGCCATCACTGCACCGCCCCATATATTTATTTTCTTTCTGCTTTCTTTTCTAAAATGTCCCTAAATTCTCATTCTGATTGATGTCTATAGCATGCACTCAATAATAATATCTAGTACTCAATTAAGTGTTTACAACCTGCCAGGCACTGGGTTAGGTGCTATATGTATTATTTTTCTTAATTTTAAAAATAACCCTGAAGGAAGATACTACTGTTATTTCTATTTTACAGATGAGAAAATAGAGACTTTCAAGTAGTTACAGAGTACAAGGACATGTCATTGTTTATGAAACTATCTGATGTCCAAGATTACATAAATTTCCATCACAGTCAAATTCTATATACGTATAATATAATTTTCTTCTTAGAAGAATTTCCCTGATAAATTTTTGGGAAGATAATATTAAGATAATTTTACTTTACTTTGATAGGCAAGAATCCTTAACAAGATAATTAACTGTTTTTATATCCACATCTAGCAATGGGAACTGTTATTTAACACATATTTGCACTGGCAGAATAAAATACTATATTTGCAAATACATTATTTAGAGATTAACATAATGCAGGAATTTCAAATAACTATTTTTCATAAGCAGCATAATGATCACAACTATAAGATAATGTAGCTGGAAAAAAATGTCAAAATACAGTAAAAATGCAAAACACTATTTTTTAGCTTCCTTTTTTGGTGCCATCCATTATCTTTCCTCTGAATAGTACTAAAAGAAAATTAATATATATTAAGCAAATTTCACAATGAGAAATGGAAATAAAATTGCCCAAGCACACACTGATGAAAAGTGTACTTAAACAAAAGCAGATCCTTAAAGCAAATTGTGAAGAAGCACTAGGGGAAGAGAGAATCGCTCAGTGTGTCTAAGACAAGCAGTAAAGGTTTGCATCACTGATTCTGACAACCTGCAGGCTGGTTACTAAACTCCAGCACAAAGGCCTCAAGACGTGGAAGAGTTAGAAAACGTGGCAGCGGAAGCATATTGTAGTGAAAACCCAAGGGAAATGTCTTTCTCTTTTAAAAGAAATTAAAACCACTCCTGTGGAATAAACAAAACACAGTATGCAATTGCTACTATAAGTCTTTGTAATCTGTGAATGCCTGTGACAGTCTGTGAATAAATGGTACAAACGGAAATGGGGAACACGCCCAGAATGCTGTAAACAGTACAGAGGGAAAGAAAGATATACTAGGCACAAATTGAGGGCCTGGCTTTATAGATGTATAAATACATCACCTCACTTAATCCTCATGACACTTCGACGAGGTAGGAAGCCCACTCTCACTTTATAGATGAGGAAACTGGGACCCTGAGGGTTCCCTGGAAAAGATCATGACTCAGAGTAACCTGTGAAGCTGGCTTGAGCGTTCTTTCTTCTATACACAATTTCCTCTCATCAGGGCTAAAACAGTATAAAGCTGTACTGATATTGAAAGTAAGTCTTCAACACTTCCAAAGGCTCCTGAGCCATTCAGGCCAGGATGAGGGGAAAGGCTGGTTATGATATGATCAAAAAACGTCTAAGGTTATACAAGCCCTTTTCATGTCCCAAAAGATGCTTAGGATACCATAAGGGAAAGTAAGAGGGTAAAACCACTCTAAGTTCAGTTCTGCCCAATTCTAGAGAATCACTGCCAAGGTCTTTTGGATTTTTGTGGGGTGTGGGAAAGGGGGAGATGAGTAAGAGGAGGGAATAGAGGAGGTCAGGGAAAAGGAAGAGAGGGGAAGGGACAGTTTAGGGGGAAGAAAGGAGAGAAAAATGAGTGTGGGACTTGAAGTTGGAAAGAATGATTCAGAGGAATTAATATCCCACTCTGCTTAGGAAGCACATAATTAAAACTTCTTTATCTTCTGAGACATCTAACTAAAAAAGACATGAGATTAGCAAGTCTCTTTTGCTCACTTTTTTTTTTTTTTTTTTGCTTCTGTCTCAAGCACTTTTCAAGCGCCTACACATTACGGAATGTTTTATGTTTCTCTCATACTCCAATGGATATTTGGAGTGTTTATTAATTTATGTATAGTGTGACTGTGCTTATACATGCATTCCATTAAAAATATATATGTATCGGTGAGCAAGTGTGTGCAATTTGAGAGGAGGCGTTAATTAAAGATGTTAGAAGGCTTATAAAAACCCATTTCTTCCCTTAGCCACCCCCATCAAAACAGAAATCTATAATTCATGAATAAAATATAATCTGAGTTTTACATCAGCATTATACAGATTCTTATTGAGTATAAGTTTTTTAAATGTTTTTGTAAATTATAAAATTTAACGGAAAATTTTTCTTTCCCTTAAAAATAAACCCAAATACCACAGACATTTCCCAAAAATTCCAGCTGTCTGCTTGCTCTCCTTACGTCTCCAGTGCTATTTTATTTTTTCTCCATTGGTAGTTTAAAGGTGTGCTCTCTGATACGTAATAACAGTTTAAAGAGTTTAACAGAATTAAGATTTTCCAATGTACTAAGCAATTTACTTTCACATAATTGAGGTACACATTGCAAAAGGAGAGTGTTTAAGTTGGAAAAATTTCTCTGCTGGTAAAAAAAAAACTATCATCTCAATGAAAGAATATACTCCAAATCAAAGAAGATTTCAGTCCAACAATTTAACAAGTACACTAGTGTAAGCATGAGTGTGAAATTCTGGAAAGGCCAGGCATAGGAGGAAATAATCTTTAATTTGAAATAAAGTCCAAGAGTATTTCTAGTAAAAATATTTTTACATTCTACCACACCCAATGCATTGCATTTTTTCTCCTATGTTATTTTTTCCACTGAAGCAGTTATGGCCTGAGTACATTTCTTTCCAAATACAGAGTACCCATCCATCCATCATACATACATCCATCCTTTCATTCATTCCGTTCAACTAAAAAAGCATTCATTTCATCCCAACCAGGTGCCTGGCCTAAGCTAGCAACCAGGGAACAGAGATGAATAAGGTACTGTCCCTGCACTTGAGGACTTCTCAGAAGAGACTGAAGTGTATTCAGGTAATTATAGTGCAGTGAGGGAAGAGCTACCTTAAATATATGGACAAAAGGTATAACATCAACTATGAGAAAGCAGGAATCTCACCTCTTACCTCACTTCCACACACAAGGTACAATTTACAGTTCACAAAAGCAGTTATCTGGGGGTGTGAGGATAATTCAGTGGTAGAATTCTCACGTGCCATGTGGGAGACCCGGGTTCGATTCCTGACCCATGCACTTTCCAAACAAAGAAACCAAGAAAACAAACAAAAAAGTCAACAAATGGTTCTGCAACAACAGGATACTCACATGGAGAAAGAATGAAATGTGACCCCGCCATACAGCATACAAAAAAAAAAAAAAAAGAGTCATCTCCCATGCTTGGCCTCTGTTTATGTTCTTTCCCATTTCATCCCTCAAACAGCCTGACCCTTTGAGACCTTCCACTCACCAAACTTTAGCATTCCTTCCACTGACCATCCTCTCCCTGTTCCCTAGCGGGATTAGGAATGACCCATTTGACTCGCACAGCATCTCTGAGGTGCTGTATTGTTTCCTGAAGTTATTTTCTCAAGACTATAAGCTACTTGAGGACAGGGACTATTTCCTTCATCTTCTCACGTAATGCATGAACGAGGGAAGGAAATCATTACAGGTAAACAAGACTGACACCAATATACTTTCCTGTGCCCTCCTGTACACTTCCCCACTGCCACCACTATCAAAGACCATGTTTTTCGCTTTTACCTTCTATGGAGGTAAGTATTTAGATTTTTTTTCCTCTCTTTAAAGGATTTTTCCTCAGAGGCAAACCACTGATTTACTCTCTTGGCAAAGAAAAATAACAAAGTGTCAAGTTGTCTAAACCAGTTTGAAAATATTCTGAAATTTCTGGTTTCTTTTCATTGCTTTTTACACAGCTATATAAATGTGGACTTATTCTTAAAATCAGCTTGAAACACACATTTCATGGTATTTACAGTCTTTTTTTTTTCTTTTTGAATTTCATTTCATTGGATAGTTGCTGAAAATGTGATATAACCCAGCTACATTTATTTATAGTGGTTATTTCAAAATAGATGTCCATGAGACACTAATTTCATGTACTTAAGCTAGTCAGCCAGTTTGGAGAAAATAGGTGGTTAGCATTAATTATTAGAATAATTACTAGTTGAATGATCTGATACATATTAAATTAAAAAAAGATCAGAAAAGGAAATGTAATTTTATATCTCACGAAAATTCATTTAAATTGTTCAAATAATGATGTAAATATCATTTCAGAGCAGTTGAAAACAGAGTTAAATATTCTAAAAGAGGCATTACGTATTTAAATCATGAATAAAAATACATAACAGACAGAAGAAATAGCACTTGCAAATGAGAAACTCTTTGTGTTAAATATATTTGGATATGTCAGTCACTGCAATATTTATTTAATGAACCAAACTTCTGGGATTTCATTTCTATTTTGCCACCTGGTGAATAAAAATGTGTTAAGTTTATGTTGTCTGTGACCTTTTACTAAAAACTTCATTCCTTGGGCATATTCTGCCTTGGTGATTGGTGTTTAATGCCAAGAATTTACTTGTCATCTGACTAGGTTTCCTTTTCATATGTAATGCTTCTGCTGGATTACACCATCCTAAACGATTGGACATGAAGTGACAGAACTAGCTAAAGAATTTGCTATGCCCAGTAGTTTCTTCTTTAAAGAACTATTCAAGAATCATTACAAAACAGT
Source organism: Tamandua tetradactyla (assembly GCF_023851605.1). Lineage (NCBI taxonomy): Eukaryota > Metazoa > Chordata > Mammalia > Pilosa > Myrmecophagidae > Tamandua > Tamandua tetradactyla. The sequence goes on along the minus strand of NC_135331.1, from coordinate 128,511,629 downwards.
TAGACCAAGTTTTGTATATTTTAGTCATTTGTGGTCCAGGATTCACGTGGTTAACAGGGCGTCTAAGTCCATGCACCTATGAAGTCTCATTGAATTGCACCAACTCTTTCCTGAGTCTGGAGCTCCATCTCCAGAGTCCTGGGTTTATTTACAGAAACTACACCATTAGTTGTCTTCCCTGAAGGTTTTGACCAAAATTCTCTAAGGCAATGTCTTTACCAGCATGTATGTGTGTATGTGCACACAAATGTATGCATGCTTATTACAAGAGATAGTTTGTAGCTTTCTTTATATTCTGAAAGGCGCTGTGACCCCAAAATGATTGGAACCTTAGCCTTTGCCAGGGATTCTGACATACAGTTGCTAAGAGTTCTCAGAGTCCATTTGCTGCTGTCCATATATGCACAGCTGCACACCTGTGAGCAGGACAAAGTGTAATCTCAAACACAGTCAACCCTGGGTTCACTAATTAGTTTGACCATTTGAAGTGGCATCTTGACCCTATCACAAAGTGAATTGCACTCAGCAGCCTAATACAATTAAGCACATAATAAATTTGGGGAACCTATAACCAAAATTGTGTCCTCATTCATATCATCTACCTTTTCTTCAGGATGTCTTCATAAAAAACAAACTTAGTCTTTTCTTTTTTCCTCTTCTGGGATATTTCAAACAGAAAATGTCACAGAATAAAGCAATGAATGTCCATATACCCATTACCAATTCTGCCATATTTTCCTCAGGTTTAGGTTTTTTTTTCTTTAAGAATTATAATATTCAGGTAGAACTGAAAATTCTCCATACTCCTCCTCAGTTCATTCCTCTTCCTCTTTCTCCACATTTAAAAGCTATCTTTGTATCTATCAATTTAAAATATTTTAAAAAATACTTATACCACATATATATGCTGGTCTAAACAATACAAAAGTGTAGGTTTCTATGTTTTCAAATTTTACATAATCAGTCTCATACTACAAGAATGTTTTTGAAACCTTATTTTTGACTCAAACATTAGCTATGAAATTTGTCAATTTTAATTCTTATAGCTCGACTGCACTGTTTTCAACTACTGCATGGTTTTTTGTTGCTGTTGTACAACAACATAAACCCTCTTTTGTCCACATAACATAAGGCGATCTTCTCCTCATAACCAAAACAAAATGAGGCCACTGTGTTTGTCCATCATGGGGCAAATGTATTTCCCTTATTTCTAAGTTTCTATGGAGTTAACTGCCCCTTTGCATCTCAGTATTGACAATAAGCACTAATAAATTAGCTTGTAAAGAAAAGGCACTTGATGTAGTTGATAGAAAACCAAATGTCATATTGACTACAGTTAAACTCTCTTATGCTTAATGAAATTAATGTTTCTCCTTTATTTCTTTTGTTCAATCACTCAGTAAATATTGAAGACATACTAAAAATAAAGCACTTCTGCAAGTTAGCTCGATGAAAGAGAGCATATATATAACAAGACCCCCTCCCAAGAGCATTTATGCAAGTATACCTGTGGACTAGACAGCTGTCAGAAACTCTGGGAGTTTGAGAAAAAAAGCTTTGTCACAGGTCCAGATGGTCTCCCTCTCATCGTATGGAAAGTCTGCTTTGCTCTGGATCTGCTCTGCTCCCCTCTGTCTTCTGATCAGGTTCCTCTGATTGCTCCTGATTTCTGCTCCCTCCTAACTTCACCTTCCACTCTTCCTCTCTAACCATTGCCCTGATTGCAACTGTTTTAGTTTGCTAAATGCTGCTGGAACACAATATACCAGAAATGGATTGGCTTTGAAAAAAGGAATTTATTAAGTTACATGTTTGGAGTTCTAAGCCATACAAAAGTCCAAACTAAGGCATCCAGTGAAAGACACCTTGACTCAAGGAAGGCCGATGTCTGTCACATGGGAAGGTACATGGCTGGCTGCTGGTCCTTGTTCCCAGTTTCGTGGCTTCCAGTTTCTGATGCCAGTGGTTTTCTTTCTAAGCATCCATGGGCGTTCACTTAACTTCTTCAGGACACAACTCTGGGCTCTGGTTTGCTTAGCAGACATGGGGACGTCTGCTGGGGTCTGTATCACCAACATCCATGTATAGGCATCTGCTCTCTCTGTCAGCACTCCAAGAATCTTCAAATGTCTGCATCTCTGCTGGCTCTGAGCTTTCTCCAAAATATTTCCTCTTTTAAAGGACTCCAGTAAACTAATCCAGACCCACTTTCAATAGGCCGAGTCACATCTCCATCTAATCAAAATATCATACCCACAATTTGGTGTGTCACATCTCCAAGGAAACAATCCAATCAAAGTTTCCACCCCATAATATTGAATCAGTATTAAAAGAAACACGGCTCTCCTCACAAGATTGGATTAAGAAAAAGGACATGGCTTTTCTGGGGGTACATAACAGCTTCAAACCAGCACACGAACTAATGGCATCCTTTCAATTTTAACCCTGCTGGTAGCTGACTCACCATTTTCATCTTTTCAGCCCTTGTCTCTGTAACTCCCCAGCACAGGGACCTCTGACAGGAAATATAGTTGTCTAGATCAGATAGTAAGCAGTTTCAGCTTTATGGGCCATATAATCGCTGTTAAAACCACTCAACTCTGCTACTGTAGTGCAAAACAGTCACAAAATGTACATGACTATATTCCAATAAAATTTAATTTTAAAAACAGGTGATGGGTGGATCTGGTCCATGAGCCATAGTTTGCTGACTCCTGACTTAGGCATCAGAGGTCTCAGAAAGGAGTGGGAGTGGGAAGTACCATTGACATCCTCATACAGAATCAGAATAGAAATAGGCAACAACCTCCAATCTACACAACTCGACCAGAAACTAATTGTTCTATGCTTATGCTTACAAAGGAAACTTCTGATGACAGTTTGGCTTTGCTTGTGGCTCTGCCTTCAGAGAGAGATTAGGCTCCTTCTCTAGACTCTAGGCAGATTACAGAATTCTAAATCACATGAAAGTTTCATAGCTTTAGTAAGCAACAACCCCTTCCAATATGACGAAAGTGTGTAAAGTAATGGCAACTTCTATCTCAGTGCTCAGAGACCTGGATGGTGATCTGTCAATGGTACAATATAGCTGGCCTGTGCCATGGTCAACACCTTGGCATCATCTTTCAGAATGTACTCATGGAGCTCTGACACTAAACCAATCACAGAAGAACTCACCCCCAGCTAGTTACCAATTAGAAGTCTCTTTAATAATTCAATGAAGCCTGCACAGGTGAACTACACGTTGCTGTACAGGGATTCTGATAAAAAAAAATGGTCCTTTAGTTTTACTGAAGGTATCTGTGTACACATGCAGCAGTGAACTATACAGACCAGTAAGTACCTATCTTCTTTTTCTCCACATACACTTATGGTTTTGTAGACATAGGCTCAGCAATAACTAAAATCTGTTCCACTTGCAGATAACTGTCATATTTGGTAAGGAAAATGAATGTTTGAGAAATTTACTATTTTTATTTTTAGAGGCCCATACATTTACAAAGTTTATTCTTAAAATAAACTTACCATTTGTTGCTAAAGTTATTTCTTTTCAAGCAAAATGAAGGGGTGTTTTCACACATTTTGATTATATATGTGAGCATGCATATAAACATATTTAAAAGACAGTATTCTCAATACTGAGATACTGTATCTGAGAAGAGATACAGTGATAGATGGAATGCTACTGGCAAAAATCCAATTACACAGAAATTTGAATGAGTTTATGTGCCGGTTTGAAACTGTCATGTACTCTAGAAAAGCCGTGCTCTTTAATCATCATTCAATATTGCTTCGTGGGATCTTACTGATTGTTTCCATGGAGATGTGACCCACCCAGCTGTGGGTGGTAACTTTTGATGAGATGGTTTCCATGGAGCTATGTCTCCACCCATTCAGGGCTGGGGTTGTTTACTGGAGCACTTTAAGAAGGAACCATTTTGCAAAGTACAGACAGAGCCCACACAGCCAGAGACCTTTGGTGATGAAGAAGGAAAATGCCCCCAGAGGAGCTTCATGAAACAAGAAGTCCAGAGAGAAAGCTAGAAGACAACCCCATGTGCCTTCCCAGCTGAGAGAGAAACTCCAAACTTCATCGGCCTCTTTCTTTAGAGTTAAGGTATCTATCTACGGATGCCTTAGTTTGGACATTCTCACAGCCTTAGAACTGTAAATTTGCAACTTAGTAAATTTCTTTTTTAAAAGCTGCTCCATTTCTGGTATATTGCATTCCGGCAACTTTAACAAACTAAAACAGTTTATTATACAACTAACAATGAGCACAAGATGACAGTCTATTGGAAACCTTTAATACTAATGTAATCCAAGTACATTAGATATGGACACGCCTTACACATCTTTTTCTTAACCCACTGTCAGCTTAGCTTCAGCGTGCCCTCAATCAGGTGGGCACAAGAAGTACCTTGAGGGAAGTGGAAATCTGTAGATTAATTAAGAAGATAGTCCTTCATGAGGTTAGGAGTCACTTTCAAATCAGGATTTTCCATAGGCAACAAAAGAACACCATGACATAGAAAAAGAAATACTTATGCAAAAAATTAAAGCTTTTTCCCCTTTCCCCCTTTTAAAGGTTACAAATGGCAAGGTTTCAAAATAATCAAAGAGACCAAGAATACAAATTGTGGGGAAGCCAGAAATAGACACTCCTCTTGAGTTCTAGATGTCCTGGACAAGATGGGCTCAGGAATTTTGACTGGGCCCAGTATGAAGCAAGTGGAGGTCAACCCAAGGCACCCACCGTCTAATCTGCCCTCACGAGGCAGGTGAGAGGAAACCAGAACCTGGAACCCCACCTGAAGGGCTTTTCCATACCATATGCCTTATACTGATAGTAAGCATTATATCGCTAATGTTATTTTAATTATTCTACTTATTAAACTACTCAGCCCCATGGTAAGAATTTAAGAAAAAAGTATTGGGCAGACTTAGAGTACTCCAAAAATCAGGTCTTCCCAGGGATGCTTTCTAGGTGTGCTGAGAGAGGGTAATATTCTGTGACACAAATTACCTCGAAATTCATGTTCCAAGCATCATGAATAGCATTCTGCTCTTCGTTTGTCAGACTGTACTGGCAAACATTCCCAAGGGCGTTGATTCAGTGGGCACTGACTATGATAAATTTGGCTCAAATAAAACCTTGTCACTAGAGCTGATCAGAAAATGCACATGGCTTGTTGAGAGGATGGTGGTAGTGGTGGAGGAAGGGAACAGAGAAGAAGAAGATAGGCACACACAGTACAAAGAAAAAAAAATACCATATGGGGCAGAGAGGGTTACAATATGAGACGTCTTGTCTTACTCTAGATCTTCCTTCCATCAAGAAGTTTCTTTTAATTCTTTCAGAAAGTTTCCATTTATATACATGCATATGCGGTATGTGCATATACAGGCATGCATATATAAATAATATTTTTACAGAGATGGATACTTGTGTATACTATACACACTATTTTGAACCTGATTTTTTTTTTCACCTAACAACTCATTTAGAAACCATGTCATACTATGGCATGCATATTCACCTTATTCTTTGAAAAGATATACAGTTTTCCCTTGGACAAGTTTGTCACAATCTAAGTAGCTGCTAATGATAGAGTTTTATGTTGTTTCTGTTTTGTTTTGTTTTTAATGACAACACCATGCTTCAGGGAAAATTCTTACACTTACATGTTTGCAAAATACATTGATCACTGATGTCTGTAACAAATACATAACAAGTGGGGCTGTCTGTGGAAGCCATCAAAAAATTATAATATACCTACATTGCTATATGGGATGCAGATTTGGCCTGTGCATCTGAGGTGGCTGAGCAGTGGCTACCACAATGAGAATGTTTAACAGATGACACATAATTAGACCTTCTTGGGTAGTTGGGTCTGCATTTAAAAATTGCAGGTTCCCCTTACTTGAAGGTCAGTAATAAGTGTCCTGCATTCGTATATAAATCTGTTCCATGAAAGGGGCCTCTGTAGATTCACTTCGTCTATATGGTGTCACATCAACACTGTTCCATAAGGAAATAAGCAATAGCCACATGTCAAAGAGAATTGAGCCTCTTCTTTATCTGCCTTCCACCCTCAGGCTGTGTACAGATAATTAGTGAAGTGGCTTCAAATCAGGACCAGCAATGACATCATTATGATGACTGAGAAAGAATATTTTAGATATTCATAAAGTTGCTGGAGTTACCTAAGGAAAAAAGAATTGTTTATAAAAATAAATGGGAGTCCCTAGTATTCCCCAAACCATTTCTTCTCTGCCTCAAAACTCTTCTAGCTAAAAGGAAGGAAGATGCCTGAAGAAGTGCAGATAGTACACATCAACCTTTCTATGGCTACATGTGGTCCACGAAGAAAACTGTTGTTTATAGGCCAACAATTTTAAACAACCAAAATTATTTTCTCCCACTTAATTGTCAAATGATTAATTAACCCATTATTTTTCTAAAGATAATATAACCACAAAAAGCATATTAGACGTAGACAAAGAAATACCAGGAGGGATGAACCAAGTTCAAATTGATTTTGACCACTTTGATATAAAAAAGGATTTTGTACTTGCAGATTTGGAGACATGCCTCACCCCGATTAAGATATAGATTTTAGGGATCAGAGTCATCTCGTCTAGTTGTTTCTGCCTGCTGTGGCACAGTCTGCCCTGGGCATATGAATGGGGTGTTAGCCTGTTGATCATGGCAGATTTAAATACAGATGCTTGAGGTCATTTGAATTTCTGCACGAACATATTTGCCCTTCCCTAAAGAGTTTACCATGTGATAAAATAGTGTGTGTGTGTGCACAAGTGTATGCCTGTGAAAGTACAAGAGTGTATTGGGGGGGAAGGGAGAGAAAGATGCTTTAGGAATCCTTGTGTAATGTTTATAATGACTCTGCCCCACTAACACTTGCTTGATTATGAAGACAGTTCTCAAAAAAAAAAAAAAAAAAAAAAAATTCCCATCTGGAAAGAAACCAGTGCTGCAACCAAAATGAACTAAATACTATTTTTGATTTTATCTATTTAGTTACTGGAGCCTATAAAGATTAAATTTTAGCTCTAAACAAAACTCCCTCTTCAGGATTTATCTTTTTTAGAAAAAAAAAAGAAAATCATGGAAATTAATATATTTTACTGTCAATTAGATAACTCTAAAAGGGAGAAATACTTTTGCCCTTTATTATACAGAATAAAAATACTAAAATGTTTTTCTTTTTTTTTTTTTTTTTGCTTGGGGAGGCATGGGAAATTGAACCTGGGTCTCCGGTATGGCAAATGGGAATTCTGCCTCCAAGCCACCATTGCACTGCCCCTAAAATGCTTTTTAATAGAATATTCTTCATGTGATGGCTGAATAAATGATAGCTTTTAAAAATTAATGTCACTATTCATTACTTTTTTTCTTTCCCCCTTTCTTTTGGCATGGCCAGCTCCGGGAATTGAACCTGGGTCGCCAGCTTGGCAGGCAAGAATTCTTGGCACCAAACCACCGTTGCACTGCCCACTACTCATTCTTTTAAAACCACTGAGTACCTTCAGTAGACAAAAGTTGGGGTAGGTCACATGATCTAAAATTGAAGTCTTTTCTGTAAGAGGCAGAAGGAAGGCTTGGCCACCAGTGCTGTTTCTGACAAAATTGATCCTGGACTAGTTACTTAACACTGTCGCAGTCTCAGTTTCCCCATCTTAAAAAGGACAGTATTGAGGGAGATCACGAAAGGGTCTTTCATCTTTATAATGCTTTTATACATATGTGTCAATGCAGTGGTCCCTGATGTTTTTTTAAACTTAAACTTAAAAAATATACCTTTATTCATGCATTCAAAAATGAAAAGACTATAAAATATTTTCTGATATCTTAGAAAAATCTTTTTGTTCACGCACAGATTGTACACACAACAAGAAATCACGGGATAAACAATCTTGACACCAAATACAATGCTGCAATAAAATAGTATTATGTTGTAATTCATTTATCTACTCATTTATTCATTAAACATATGTTCATTAATATCCCTTTTATTGCTGTATTTCTTCCTCTACAAAGGGTCAATGATTATAGTTGGCTAGCAAGTAGAAAACGTACAATTTATTGTGCAGGAATTATATAAAGAGTTTTCACACTTTGTCTCATTATTTCCACGTTTTTCACATGGTGGGCCTTAGTGGTTAGTGATTTGTCCAAGGTCACAGATGTTTGGTGTGTCTGACTTCTGGAGACTTCTTTATTCCTTTTACCTTGGTTACACAGTTTCCAGCCCTGGATTATGGTTCCATCTGCTTTTTATTTCCCTTGCATACCACTATGAGAAAAATTCTCAGATTTGCAGAGACTGAGTCATCTACCTGGTTATACCAAAACTCTATCAATTAGGGCCTTTGCTGTTGTCAAGAAACCATGTTATTCATCCCTCCTTGCTGCCTTATCACACTGCACAAAGCCTCCATCCAAAACTTCCATTTTCTTTAAGTCCCCCTCCAGACTCTTGACCCTCTCAATTACTTTAATTTTTCCTCTTTATGGGAGCACTTTCTCTATGCATTTATATGTGTACACACCTCCAGCTGCTTGGAGAAATAAATGAAGGTTTAGCTTTACTCTGTTCTGTAAACTACCATTCTCTCTCTCTCTCCCACTTTCTCTCTTTTCACCCATTCATTGCTAATCTTATCAATTCTGTAGCCTAATCAGTCTCCTCCTTTTCTCCACCACCCACAGTTTCCTACCTTATCTCAAACTCTTTGAACTGCTTTGTACTTATCAGCATCTCTCGTAGGGACAAGGAGACTGCTTTCAAAACCAGATTTCCCTGATTTAGCACTTGGAATCTAAACATTCTCTTCTCTCCTAGAATCCCCATTCAGTTACACCTGCTGGGACATACCCCTCACCATGCATATGTCTGATGGTTGTGCCTGCACACTATCTAGTTATTGGGACTTGGGGCCCTTTTTATAGGACATGTTGTGTTTTTATTTCTTTGGAAAATAATGTGCTATTCTAACTTATGTTACTATAGATGAAATCCACTCCTGGAAGCTAAGTTTTCTTCTAGGTTCTATCACCCCCTACTTTATCCTGGCTCTCGACATTATTGCCTCTTTCTTAATTCACATCCTCCCTGCTCCTCTTTGTAACACTCTCACCCCTATCACAATCCCTCTTTGAGACTACTTCCTCCTGTGGACACAGGATTGCCCTCTTTCTATTCTTATCTCCCAAATGCCAGTACTCCCTAAACTTCTCTTCCAACCCTCTTCTCTAGGCACCTTTATTATTTCTTCATCCATCACCTCTACTTAGGTAACTGACTGCCTCTGTCTTCATCTCTCTCTCTCAAAGTCTAACCAGGTTACAGGTCCACTTGTGTATCCCTTCTCTCCCTACAGCGCAATTAATCAACTCCTGCTTAGTTAGAGTCACACTTTTTTGAAACCTTGAATACTTTGACTCTTTCCATTTCCCCTTTACTTTCCAAAAGCTAATCAGGGGCCAAGAACTCTCTCCTACTTCTCCTTTCATATGTAGAACTAACACTCCAAGCAAACTGTTGTGTTATATTACTACCCCACTACCAAAAACTTATTCTGGAGAAACCACTAGCTTAAATGTGGCCTTCGAAGCAAGTATAAAAGTATATTATACATTTATTGGGAACGTTCCTCTAAATATATTATCATGCACTTTAGAAACCAATGTCAATATTATAATGTGGAAAGGGACTCTGTACCAATAAGAAAACAAACAAACAAACAAAAATCCAGGTTTTTGCTTTTAATCTTTTTGGGGAGGAAGAAAGTATGATCTCTTCTTGATGGCAATTATGAATTATGATATCTGCCCTTGAATAAGAGGAGTATTTTGTTTTCCCCAGCACAATGTGACAGTTTCTTAACTATTCTTATTTATGGTTGTCTAGGTTACCTCACTTAGTTCCATCTATAAACTTATTTTCATTATTCACTTCCTGCCCTGAAGCCTGGAATAAAACTTCATACCCATGAGCTCTGGAAAACAACTCTCAACTGCATGACCCAACTAGTTTAGGACCAGTAATTTATAAAGTAACTCATCAAGTCCAGCACCGGGAGCAAAAGCACTGGAACCATCTAAGGGAATCTTTCCTACTAGGAATACTGTGAAACTCTAATTTCCATTTTCAGTGGAATGAACTTGGGTCTTTTTACATAGAAAAAGGAATAACAGGGAACTGCAGCATGATCAAACTAACTGGTGGCCTAAATGATTGTCTAAAAGTCAACAACACTTGTACAAATACAACGACTAGATACCTTTGTTTCCTTGTGCCTTTGGAATGGCTACAGAATAATCTCAGTGGGATTATTCAGACTGAAGAAAGACTGTGACTAGGGTGGCTGGTTCCTTTGGGCTGATTCTAAGTCACCTCATTCTGTTTATTCTTCAGTGGAATGCTCAAAATTTGATCTAAATCTAAAGGAATTTATTTGGCTTTATTCTAGAGAAAAACACTTGGATGCCAATTTGAATATTCAAGTGTGGTATAGAATTGCTGCCCGTTAGCAAAATGGTTATCATTTCTTCTAGTTGTTGAGGATACATGAATCAGAGAAGATATCCTCCGTTAAAGGGGTTCCCCCAAATCCATTTGTATTGCCATTAAATTTCACTGCCTTTTCTTTCTGACAGAGCAAAACAGGACTTTGGGATTTAATCAGCTGGCATGATAAAGTTAAAATGAATTTAATCTCACCTCATAATTCCTTAACCCAACTATCAGTATAGGTCAGAAGTCCGTTTGAAGTTTAAGGACGTAATCTTACAGAGATTGATCAAGAGTATCTTACAGAGCACAGTAAACACATTCTCACATTTACTGAGCTTAACCGTCACTCTTGAGCATCATACTCTAATCAAAGAAAACAGCCATATTTTTTTTCATCCCTGGTAAAAGTCAGTCAAATGGGAAGAAGAGTTTTCAAAGTGTTCCAAGGATGTGGTATGTGGTGGAGCCTCAATAATACTGAATGAATGAATGAATGAACATTCTAGGACCCATGTAAGGCTGGGTACAATGTTTTCCTTACATGTGCTACAATTAAAATGTTAATGAGCTTAGAAACTTAAAAGCATGTACTAAAAATAAATAGACAGCTCATTTGATTAAAAAATTAACTTTTGGGATTCGATTCCCGGTGCCTGCCTGTTCTAGTTTGCTAGCTGCCGGAATGCAACATACCAGAGACGGATTGGCTTTTAATAAAAGGGGATTTGTTTTGTTGGTTCTTCAGAGGAAAGGCAGCTAACTTTCCACTGAGGCTCTTTTCTTACGTGGAAGGCACAGGATGGTCTCTGCTGGTCTTCTCTCCAGGCCCCTGGGTTCCAACAACTTTCCCCGGGGTGACTTCTCCAAAGGCCTGGGCTGAGCTGCAAGTGCTGAGATGAGGAATGCTGAGCTGCTAGACTGTGCTACATTGCGTTCTCTCATTTAAGCACAAGCCAATTAAGTTAAACGTCACTCACTGCAGCAGACACGCCTCCTAGCCAACTGCAGATGTAATTAGCAACAGATGAGATTCACCTACCATTGGCTCATGTCCACAGCAACAGAACTAGGTGCTTTCACCTGGCCAAGTTGACAACTGAATCTAACTACCACACTGCCCATGTAAAATAAATAAATAAATAAACTTTTGGTTCACATTATTGTTCTTAAATTATTTGGGAGGGGAAGTAAAATCTCCAAAGTATCATAAGGCAGCAGTGGTTTCTTTTCTATTTTTAAAAATACTTTGGAGCAAATTAAACATACTCAGAATGTTTTATTAACCAGAACATTTAGTTTAACTAGTTTAATTGCTACTCTTCAGAAATTACTATGATCAGTGGGAACTCCTGTGTGCAGTCTTTATGTGTGGATGCCAGGAGCAGAATACCCACCTGTACAGGCAGCTGAACACTCAGTACCAAAGTTTTTCAAGGGGTCAGGAGAACTGACAGTCAGTTGCTCTCTATTTGGTGATACTAGAGTTTTCCTTGTAAATTCTTTCAATAGGAACAGCAGCCAAATGCAGTTGGACAAAGGTCAATCTTTGTTTTTATACTATATCAGAGAAATGGTTTGTAGCTCAGTAAATAGTAAAGTAATAGCCTTCCAGACTAAAAATTCCTTAAGAGAATAGGCCGTGTATTAGTTACGCTTTAGTTCCTTCAATTCCCACTTCAGGGCCTTACACATAGAAGAGGTCAGGTTATTGAATCAATACGGATGAATTACCATGCCCTCATTTTACAAGTCAAAAAGCTGGGAAATGTATCCAGGGACTCAAAACATGGGGAGGACAACCTAAATTCTTTCGTCTGTCCAGCCCTTCTAGATTCATTCAGGTGTGAGAGAAAACAGATTTAGAAAGATGAAAGCCCTAAACATCATTCCAATACCATAAAAAGTCACGAGAATAGCTTTCACAAGGTCTGCATTTGGGAAACTTTTGCAGCTAGGGAAAACAAAGTACTTTCTACTTCATATGTACTCATACAATACCTTGCATTTTGAGGCCATGCTTTAACTTCCTAATTAAACATGAAAACTGCAGCTTTCTTCAGTCAAATTATAAATCTATACATCTGAGAAAGGAAATCCCTAAGGACTATAACGATCTATGTGGTAAATATCTTTTAAGTTAACAACTATTACACTATATATTATAACCATAGTTAGACTTCTTTAACATGCCTTTTTCTATAATGATTCAATTTGGAATAAAACTTAACTTCTGATTTCTTTCTAAATGAGATACAGTAGTCAATTTTCAAAATGAAAAGCATGACCTTTTTAAAACTTACTCACTGAATATTTGAGCATTCCCTGATTTTAGAAATAATATATTAGAAGACCTCAGAGCAATTTTAAGGCTTGACCTCACTATTTGCTAAGAAGCCTAAGCCTAACTAAAACCCAAGAAAAATGGGGGTTCTCCTCTTATACTTTTAACCCTCACATCTTTTTTAAGACCTCTGTTACTGCAGAGTGATATGCAAATTAGCCCAGTCTACTTAAGCAAGACACTCTTGGAACAGGTGGACAACTGTGTCTCTTGATTAAGACCAGACGCTTTAAGAGGAAGAGAATCAAATTTTACAGCATGGTAAAAAGGAAATGAAAAGACACATCATTCCAGAAAGGAAACACAGAGAGGGAGGGGGGAAAAAAAAGCTAGTGGTATAATCTGGTAATCTGGGAGCTGAGGGAGATGGGACAGAAGGAAAAGAAAAGGGAAAAAATGCCCAGGAAATACGTATTCGTAGGAGGGGAGGGAGAGAACCATTGGAAGTTAAATGGTCTGTAATTATACCAGTGTGAAGAAAATAAACAGGACTGTATTTACTATTGTGAAGACAGAAAGAAAACCCTGTAAAATCAGTTGAAGCAAATACATTCTATATTCAGATATTATGAGACTTAAATGAAGCAACCACTGCTATTTTTAATGGATCTCAGATATTCTGAAATTAAAGTAAAAATTTGGAATTCAACATTCATCGGAAATGTATAGTATCAACAAATCACTATAGAAATTTGGGTCCTAAATACAAATTGGTACACAATTTAAACTAGGAGAATTTAAGGAAATTCCTGTGTGAGGAAAAAGTTATAACTTTCAAATAATCCCACTGGTGGCAGTAATCTAGGTGAAATCTGATTAAAAACAAATAATGAAAATGTGGGCTTAATGTCATAGGTGATGCAAATAAGAAGGTACTTTGGTTTCTTTAGACACAAACTATTTGTGAAGAATTACATAAACAATTCAACTAGAGGACAATTCAAGAATATAATTAAGGGCTAAAATACAGAGTGCAAGTAACAAAAGCAATGGGAAGTAAGGGACTAAGCCAGAACAACAGGTAAACTTTAAGGAAGAATTAGAACTTGAGCTAATTAGAACTTGAAGACAGAGGAACAAACATTCCTGATATTACTAAGTTATAAAGAATGTACTAATACTAGGTTATAAAGGAATTTAACTATTGTTCATTTATTCAGTAAATATTTATTGACCATCTACTATACTGCTAAGAGATACACTAAACTCCAAACTAGTTTACTTAGTTATTCCATTCATCGGATAATAAGAAGCCTTGGATCCTTAACATCCATGATCAGGATGTAGTGACCTAAACACGAGCTTTGCAGCCAGCCTGCTTTGGTTCAAAGCCCTGTTCTGGGATTAATTCACTGGGTGACGTCGAATAGGTTATTGAATCTCTCCCTACCTCAGTTTCCCAGTCTGCTGAAGGGAGACACAATACTAATAACTTCATAGGGCTATTCTGAGGATTAAAAGAGTTAATGTGTTTATTCACAATTGCCAAAGGACGGAAACAATCCAAGTGTCCAAAAACAAATGAATGGCTAAACAAAATGTGGTATATACCTATAATGCAATGTATGTAATATTATTAAGCATTTAAGAAGAAATGAGGTCCTAAAGCATATGACAACATGGATGAAACATGAGGACATAATGCTCAGCAAAATAAGCCAGAAACTAAAGGATAGATACTGTATGATTTCACTAGCATGAACCTCCTGGAAAATGTAAACTCAGAGTCTTACCATGTAGAATATAGAAGACCTAGAGATAAACAGAAGCTAGAGAAGGGGGAACGGTTACCTGGTATGTACAGACTAGTTAACGAACTAAACTTAAAAGTATGAGGACAGACAGAAGTGATGGTAGTTCATTAGCGGGTTCATATGTGACAGTGTCATACTGAAAGTGAGCATGACTGAAAGGAGTTGTTTAGAGCTATGTACCCCACCAATTAGCACAATAAATATTAGTAAGTTCTTGCATGAACTACTTCAAAAGTATGACACTTGTACAAAGAGTTAATAGCAGAGGGCTATATGGGAAAAGCTACTTATTGCATGCTTAGATCTATTTTTTACAGGAATATATCTTTAGTACCACAACAATACTAGGGGTGAATAATTGGGGGAGGTAAGATTTAAGGAGAGTTTTGGATTTGCTCTTTGGTGTGGGTGTGTCTGTTATTTTTGTCTTTGGAGCAATGAAAATTGTCTAAAATTGAAAGTGATGATGATTATACAACTAAGTGAGGATACTGTGAAACACTTTATTTTGGATAGAATATATGCTACATGAATATAGCTCAACAAAATCTGCAGACTCTAAATAAATAAACAGAAAGATTAAAAACAATATAAAAAATAGAGTTAGTGTGTGTAAAGCATTTAGAACAGTGTCCAACATACACAGTTAAAAGTTTAAATGACTATTATTGGTGATCAGTGATCTCCTTCCCTGCAACTTCATCCTCTCTTGCTTTTCCCCCTTTGTTACGTATTTCCTTCTAGCTACCATCACTTTCTCTTCTCTTGCTTTTGCCAACTAACTAAATATAATCTGCATTCCATTTCCTCTCTTCACTTATGATTCATTGCAATCTGGCTTCTGCCCTCACTATCTCACTGAAGGTGAACATTGATGAAGTTTCAAAATCACTGAGGACTTGTACATTGGGACTCAATGCAATGGAAATTCCTTAAACCTTACCTCAGTAAAACACTCTCTACATTTCATAGCTGATTGTCTATTTTTTTAAGCTCTATGTTTCCATAATCATCTTTACTTTTTTATTTTTTGGTATGCTGTATGGTGAGGATTACATTTCATTCTTTTTCCATGTGAGTATCCCGTTATTGCAGCACCATCTGTTGAATTTCTGTTTGTTTGTTTTTGGGAAGTGCACATGACCACCTTTTTGTCTATTATTTTCTTACATCCCTCTGACTACTCCATTTCATTCTCCTTTCCCTCTGCTCACCCCTTAAATACCTGGTATTCCCAGGTTTCCATCCTTCACCTAAATCCTCTCTCTCTACATAATCTCCCATCTGTCCTCTTACGGCTTTTAAAACTTCATCCACAAGCTCCTAGACATATACAGTTGGAAGACCCACAGACTGACTGAAAGATCAGCTTTTTTCAAAGCTAAATGCATCTTCTTACCCCCACACTCCCCACAATCTGTGGCTCCACCTATATATATTCTTGATTGCAGTGAAGGCTCTGCTATCTATCCAGCCACTCAAATGAGGAACCTGGAAATAACAATCGCATCCTTTTCCTCATCATCTACTTGCAATCATTCATTAATACGTTTCAACCCCATGGCCATATTTGTTTCTTCATCCTTACTATCACTGTCCCAGTACAAATACTACTTATATTGTTTGAATTGGAACAACAATTTCAAAACTGATCTCTGACCTCCAGTTTTGTCACTTCAAACCATCATTCACAGAGTTAGAAGAGATCAAGCTAAAATGGAAATGTAATGACATTATTACCTGCCCAAACCCCACTCCCCTCAAAGGCTAACCATCACCTACAGGATAAAATACTAGACCTTTAACATAGCAATTACAGTCCTCTACCACATTATTTCTATTTTTCTTTCCAGTTTCAATAATGACGATAGTTACCATATATTAAGTGCTTAGCTAAGAGGTCACACACACACTCTCTCTCTCTCTCTCTCTCTCTCTCTCTCTCTCTCTTAAATATGATAACTTCTTGATGGAGCATTATCATTTTTATTTTATAGATTAAGAAGCTGGTATTGGAAGCAACTTTTGCTCATAGTTATCAAATCAGTAAAGGTAGAGTTGATAATTGAATCCAAAATGAATTATGTTCCCCGGTGGAATTTCCTGAAAATCAAGGTTCACACCATCCCCTTTTTGGGCCATAAACATTTAGCACATTACCTGGTACATGTAATGGCTGTTAATTAAGCAATAAACTGAATTGACTGGTTAAAAAAAAAATTTAAAAATTATAGTTATAAAAGGTTATTCTGCCACTGACTGAAGAAGGGACAGAGATGCTAGAATTACCTTCCAGATTCTACAAATGGAGCAAAGACCACAAGGACTGAGTGTGTAAAAAAATTATCTCATCTTTTTACATAGAGTCAAGTATAAGTATCTTTCAAAATATGACACAATCTCCATATTATCAAGAGTAACTTTAAGATTTTTTTATTTTTAAATTTATGCTTTGTTCAAGTGTCTTATTTTACTTATAGAAGAACAAAAGTAAGGGAAAGGTAAATATTTGCAACAACACAACTTCTTTGATAAAGGATACAGTGTGTATATGTATTTGTATATGGACTATATATGTATATATATTATCCATATAAACACATATGTAGATAAAAATGGGAAAGTTCAAACTATTCAAGTTTATAAATTGACAACTTCAATAATACTGTATGAATCTCATTCTTTAGATAAGCTGATAGAAAAGCATTAAAAGGATCACCTGAAATTCAACAACTCATGAAAAAATATCACCAATTATGAAAAACAGCAATTGTGCAGCCAATCTATCTCCCAGGTTTGCAACCAAATATATACCATCTTGTAA
The DNA here is from genome assembly GCF_023851605.1 of Tamandua tetradactyla. Lineage (NCBI taxonomy): Eukaryota > Metazoa > Chordata > Mammalia > Pilosa > Myrmecophagidae > Tamandua > Tamandua tetradactyla. The sequence goes on along the minus strand of NC_135331.1, from coordinate 128,494,169 downwards.
ATGTTTGAAGAGAAAGGAAATTAGAATGGAAATGTCTACAAGTCACAAAACATAACAATGAGGTATGGCTATTCTACAATTGGATTTCAAGTACTTCACACCAATGGGCTAGGATAAAACATGCTCTGCTCGCAATTTCATCTGCCAAAATAGCCATTTGCAATTAAAAATTAAAACTGGCAGTACTGGCCACTAAGTCTTTGCAAGCAATTATCAAAAGGCTTCTGGCTATCCTCTTTGTTTATAGTGTTTCTTGTATCAAGACTTCATTTCATTTTGTTTTTGTTACTGGTTTTTTTTTTTTTTTGCATAGGCAGGTTCCGGGAATTGAACCTGGGTCTCCTGCATGGCAGGCAAGAATTCTGCCACTGAGCCACTGTTGCCCGCCCAATTTTGTTTTGAAATATCTTTCCCTATGTGTTATTCCTTTTAGGTTACAACATTCTCAATAGTAATATCTTAATACTTTTCAACACTTCTGATTTTAATATGATCCTCAAATATCATACCATATTTGTAATTCTGAAAACAGATTGATTTGAAGGGTATGGAATATTTTATATTCCTATATTAGTAAAGCATAACTTATGGAAGTTCTCTCTACATTTAATGAAACCGGTGATCTTTAAAGAACGCAGGAGCAAAAAATTTGAAAAGTGTAAACATCAATTTCGACAGACATCAAATTTAGAATGGAATGTATTTATATTCTAAAGTTAATTGATTGGGTCTAGTTGAGTCCTGGCACAGGGAGGGGCCAATAGAATAAAAGTCCTTATTCCACAGACAGCCAGTAGTTTATATTGGAGAAACGGGGTGTCAGTAAGTTCACCAACATACTTGCTGGAGCATCACCTACATCGCGGACACTGTTCTGGTTGCTGGGGAAATAAAGGGATGAGGAAGACAAAGACAGTCACTGCCTTTGAGGAACCTGGGGTGGGGTGGGGGAGACAGGTAATAAACAGATTCCTTCCCCAAGAGGAGGGATGTGTTCTCTTTTGATCTTCAGAAATATCACTTTTGGCTGCTGCGTGACCCATAGATCACAAGGGTTAAGAGTGGAGTTCAAGAAACCAGTTACGAGCTGGCCCTCCTGCTCAGAGCTGAAGAAGGAAAGTGAAAAAGAATCAAGTCACTTCCTATTCCAAAAATTCCTTCACTTTATTGTAGTGTTTTCATCTCTCCACAGTATTCTCCAGAATCTCTGATGGAGCAGACACAGGAGAAGAATTAGAGACCAGAAAGGTAAAATGACTTGCTCTAAGTCACAAAGCTAATTAGTAGCAGAGGTAGGAGCAAAGCACTGGCCTACTACTTCTAGCCCCGTACCTTTCTTCTCTAAATGGATCATAATTATCTTATTTCTAAGAAAACCAAAATGATTTGCGAGTTCCTTCAGCCTTGGCTTGCTCTGAAACTCCACTATGAAAGGCTTCCAAGGAAAAGTATTTACTTGCTCACTAAGAAAACACTTACTGAGGGTCTACTAGAAACAAGGCACTGTGCTAGGTGCCTGGGATTCAGAGACTTTCTGAATAGGATTTTTTTCCTGTTGTAAAAAAGAAATATAAGTAGCCAACAATTACAACATAGTGGGACAAGCACTATTTCATGACATTCTCAGACTTGTTATGGAACCAGTGACCATGGACACCTAACTTCCCTGACAAGTAGAGGGAACAATCCAGAAAGTGTGCCAAAGGGGAAGCAATTCTTGAACTGTGTTTTGATAAACAGTAGGAGTTGGTCAGGCAGAGTGTGAGGAGTGTGGAAAATCCAAGAAAACAGCCTGAGCAAAGGTATGGTAGGCACAGAATGGAGAAGTTCAGTAGACTGAAGATCAGATTACATTTAGAGAGGAGTGGCAACTGTACCTAAGGTGATAAAGACAGGCAGAGACCATGTCATGAGGGGTCTTGAAAGTCTTTCCGAAGAGTTTAGGGTTTACAGTTTAATTTAAACTACCATCTCCACTTTCTCAACTCTTAACCACTCCTCAAATACTTAAGTCACATGACTGTCACCACTCCACTCAAACTGCTATAGCACAGTGAGCTACTTCTCATCCTATCATACGCATGCTTTTTCCTTGGCCTTTTGGCTGCTCTATCATGGTTTCCCCAGGTTTCTCTGTGGGCTCTTAGTTTTCCACCCACTACTTGATGTTGTGTTCCCTGGGTTCTGTCTTCTACTATGTCCCCAACTCATTCTGTGCATTTCTGGGTTATTTCATTCACTCCATTACATTCATTGCTCTACTGAAAAACAGCTAAAGGCTTCTGAATCTAAATCTCTAATCCAGACTTCACGACTGAGCTCCTGATTTATAAATGCATTCATGCATTCAAAATTATTTTGAGTACTTTCTATGTGCCAGAAGTGATCTAGCTACTGATCCAAGACCCACTGGAAAGAGACTTAGTATGTCTGGTTCACTGCTGTGTTCCCAGTTACAATGTACACTAAAGTGACTCACACACATCTGAAGCTCAACATGTCCAGATCTGAACTCATTATTTGCCCTGAAAGTCTGACCCTCTCCCTTAGTCCCATATTTTAGTGAACTGCATTACCATCTCCCAAATTACTGTCAGAATCAATCTTCTCATATCACACATCAGACTGGTCAAAACAATTTCCCAATTCTACCTCCTTAACATTTCTCTAATTAAATTCCTTCTCTTTCCAAAATTCATTACCTTAGCTCCTGAGATAATCATCTGTCACCTTTCTAGAGCACTTCAGAGGACACAATAGATGGCGAATAAACATTTGTAGAATGAATTTACGGTTAAAAGAATGCAAGGGCGAATGGATATTTTGGACAACTGCTATTGTCTACTAACAGGCCAAACTGACTCCAGTTTTGTACCCTCCAATCCATTCTCCCAATTGCTAGAAGATATCCAAAATTCACATATGATTAAGTCATTTCTCTACTTATCACCATTCAATAATCACTACTGTCTCTAGGATAAAAACCAGAGTCTATGTCCAGCATTTGAGCCCATTCACAATCAGATACATATATGTCTCTTGCTCTACCCTCTTCTCTCGCTACTCTCGTCAGTCTACAAATACTTTACAGTGCCTAGAACTACTGTGCTAATTCTCAATTCTGTATTTTCTCTCAAGTTGTTTTCTCTAAGAAGATTGATCTTCCTCCCTTCTTTGCTCACCTGAAAATTAACTGCTCATCTGTCAAAACTAAGTCCATACTCCAGTTCCTCTTTGAAGGCTACACCGACACTTTTGCTCACCTACTTTCCTCTCTTTTTCTCATGCAACTTTGTACCTAACATAACATGGTTTCACACTTACTGGCTCCTACCCTTGCAGTCATCCCCTGTTGGGGTCTTTTCCCTCTGTGAGAGTGAAGGCCTTTGCATAATTAATTTGGAAATTAGCACTCACATGTTTCTGGATGGATGGATGGCTAGATGGATGGATGGATGAATGTCTGGATGCATAAACAGATGATGAGGAGCCATGGAAAGATTTGAGATAAGGGAATGATATAAGATTTGCATTTTAGGAAAAAACTATGGTGTCAGAATAGAGAATCAGAAGACTGAGAATGAAGCCATAGGATCCAGGAGGAGAATATTACAAATTATTCAAAAGAGAGATATTGAGAAACAACGTGAGGTAGTGTCAGAAGCGAAGGAAATGATGGAATAGATTTGACCAATATTTAGAACGTGAACAAAGAAAATCTGATGATCTTCTGGATGGCCAATGGGAGCAACTGGAGAAAAATGAAGGTGTCAGGAAAGACTTCTAGGTTCCTAAGTTTGGGCAACTAGACAATTTCCTCATTTTTCTGTTTAATAGCAAGTAATTTTTCAGGAAGCAGAGATTTATGAATAATAATATAATCCTTACCTAGTTTAAAATATCTACAAATTTCAATCCATGGCAATAAACGAGACAAAGATACACAGGACAAAGTGACGACTTACTTGCAATCTGCAACCCTGTTTCCTGTGTAATTTCTCAGAAACATATTTGCTGCACCAATGCAAATGTACATATGGAGTCCTGTCATGCATTCCTCTAACACCACATAATTCTTGTAGTATTTTCTATAAAAGAGGAGAAATTTGAAAAGGGACAATTTTCCCCCTATTCAGGGAATAAGTCATCTCATATTTAAATAGCTCAAACAACAAACTGAAGGAACAGCTGAAGACAGAGCGCACAGGTGTCTGATAAATCCTAAAGAAACGCCATAAGGGCACAGATTTTCTTAGTCTCTAATAATTTATAAATATTGGAGGAAAGTATTTGAAGTAGGTCACCTTTTGTCCTTGCCAGCAATCTCATTGGTAGGCCAGGATATGTACTCTTGAAACCACATTTTATACCATTAAAATACTATAATAATGATTTCTTCATACTTAAGAGAAATTTTTCCTTACATGAGACATAACTTTAAGCATACTTTTCTTGTTTCTTGGCAGTGAAAACTCTGGTCGACCAAGTAAATCCATCCCTGAAGTACCTCATTAATCACAGTGCACTTGTTCTTGGCAAGAACCTTAATGTGCTGCAAAAACTGTTATTAAAGTAAGATTTGGGGATTCCCAGGCTGGCAGGGAATTAGTCAGTTACACCTCTCTAGAAATTGTTTTCTTATAATTTCCTTTATTATTAATGAGCTTGTTAGACCTACAGCTCAAGGCAACTTTGCTTTTATTAATTTCATGTGTAAAGTCCAGCTATTCTAAAGCTCACTTAAATCTTAAACAGCAATTGCCAAAGACAGCCTCTTTCCTCAGGGCCTACTGTATCTGCACACTACCCTCCCAGAAGATGATATTATCTGTTCCCTCTTTGTGCTAACGTGGAGCTAGCACTCCTGTCTAATTGCTCAGACATCACAGTTGCAGACTCTAGAAATGTATAATACAATAGCAATATCATATTGACCAACATGTATTTTATTTCCTTTCTACCACTAAGGACACAGCTAAAGTGATAAAGCCTGGTGAGTACTGAATTATCCAAGCTTAAACCTTTGAGAAAATCATTTATCAAAAAAATTCCATAAGGCTATATAAACCTGTTTATACACCAACATTTTGAAAAGAAAATGCTGCACTGCAAGAAGTCCTCATTTTTGTTCAAAGACAATGATTGGGAGATACAAAGTATGTGCACCAACCAGTGCTATCTGTCTCTTCTGAATATACAATGCATAATTTACCAAAAATGAAAGCCATGAAAGGTATGCTATTATAAATTCAAAGCTGTAGGATATTCTTAGCATTCTCCTGCAAAAAAATTATCTGTATAGTATAAATTTCTGCCAAATTGCGCACAGATTCTGACAAATCAAAATAATTTTCAGCTCACAAATAGGACTAATTATATATCAAATCAGTGGGGTGAACATGAAAAGTATCAGAAGTGTTTCTCCATGTCTATCATTACAGTCACAAGATCTAAATCAATATGACTCTCACGTAACTTATTAAGTTACAAATTTTGATGCAATAACGATGGAACACAACAGTCTCCTTGTGTACACTGTAAAATGGAAATTGGCTGGAATATTCTACCTAATGCTACATATGCACATCAATGTGGGACTGTAAAATTTTCCAGACACCAGAACCCCACAGAATGTAAACTCCACCAATTTCCTGACTCCTACATGGTCAAATTCCAGGTTTCATCTATTACAAACCCAGCTCCTTCTTACAGGGGTTTTTTTTTGTTTTTTTTGTTTGTTTGTTTGTTTTAAACGTTTCTGGTGTGGACGCCAATCTCATCAATGTTGGGAGCTATGTTTGGATGATAAACCTCACTTCAAACACAAGCCTGGTTCGTGTGTTTAAAGCCCCATTTATAGGAAACAAGGAACATATCAGTGAGTGCTTGCAACTTTCTCCTCAGGCCTTCCATGGCTGATGTCTCAATATTTCATTTCAGCATAAAGAAGCATAAACAAAATAAGAGAGAAGGAGAAGAATAAAGAAAAAAATAATTACAGTGTAAAGGCATAAAAACAACCTAAAAAAGTCCAGATAAACCTAACTCTAGCAGGAGACTGAATGAATGGACCTTGTGGGAAAAACAGTAGTAAAGTTTAAAGCCACTGAAAGGTTTTAAATGCCTAAAGGAAAAATAAACATTTGCTTCCAATCATTTTCTCATTAGGCATTCTCTGCTAGATGGAGAGGGCTTACTTAAACACACACACTTTGACTCCATGCCACAAATGCCTACTTCGCCCACTGCCTGATCGCTTTCCGAGGCGGCCCAATTGCGCGTCCCCTACTGCACCTCAGCCCGCGCTCCTGCGCCCCAGGCTCTCCTCTAGCACGGCCAAAGCGCGGGAGCATCGCCTCGCCCGGCCCTGCTCGCCTCTTTCAAACCTTGGCCACCTTCTCCACGACAGGAAGGGTTGCATGAAGTGACCGATTTTCCGTTGGTGGTGGCTGGGGTGGTGGCGAAGCGCGTTTCCGGGCGCGCTTATAACCCAGCGGCTCCCGCCACCAAACAGCAATTGCCCCAGCTCTTCTCCTAGGACTGAGGACACAGACCTCCTTTTCGCCTCTCACCACTCTCTCGTACCTCTCCATCCCCTCTTAACTTCTCCAATACACTCTCACAAGCCTCACGCGGACGCACGCCTGCCTTTGCATTTAGCTCCCCGGCGCCCGGCTCGGTTGAACTTCACATATCTCGGGACCTAATCGCTCCCTATTATCCGCGCACCTCAAGTCCACGTCCTCCCGGCTCACCCCCATGGTGCCTGAAGCTGCCGGGCAGCTCAATAAGCGTCCTGGGGGAGATGGTTCAAGCAGTTGAGGTCGGAGAGAAGGGGCTGGGGGAAGTGGAGGGTTCTAAGAGGTAGATCACAAACACGTGCAAAGAAATAAAAGCCACCACGTGTGCGCGCGCGAGTGTATCTGTGCGCCGGGCAGGGGCGCGGACGCGAGCGCACCCCGTGGGGCTAGGCGCACGGGCCCCTCCCGGCGCGGGCGTGGCGGGGGGCGCGCGGGGGGCGCGGGTACTCACACAAACGCGTGGTAGATGAACGCCCAGCCGCGGGGTCTCTCCAGCACGTTGTACAGATAGTTCTGCACCCGCCGGTACTTGACGTTGCGCCGGCAGCTCTGGCTACTGGTGTACGAGAGCGGCTTTCCCAGCAGGCTCATCCGGGCCCCTTGCTTGCCCCGGCGGCTCTCCCTCAGGCCGCCGCCGCCTCCACCGAGCGCGGCCGCGCGGGTGCCCAGCAGCAGCAGGCCGTCGCCCCTGGCGGCCGCGGAGTTCAGCAGCACCCTGCCCCGGCCCGACTCCACATCCTTCATGCCGCTGCCCGGGCGCCCCCCGCCCGCCGCGGCCGCCGCCGCGCCGCTCTTCACCCAGAGCCCGGCGGCGCCGCCCTCCTCTCCTCCCGCGTGGTGGCGGGGCATGGCATCACCACGGGCACCACGAGGGGGGCACCAGCGCCTGGGGCGGGGGCAGCGGCCTCATGCGCGCCGGCGGGTTACCGGGAGGAAGCCCCGGGCGGCCCCGGCGACCGCCGGCCCGCGACTTCCCAAGCCGGGGGCGTGGAAGCAGGCAACCAGCAGACCGCCCGGGGCTGCGGGGCGGGGGCGGGGGTAGTTGTGCTGGGGAGGCTGAGGACTTCCAATTTCTAGCACCCTTCAGCTTCGAATACGAAATCCGGCCCTGTTTGGGGGCGTCACTTTGAGAGGCTTTCTCTTGCTCCCTTCTGCTTCCCCGCGGCTACCACTCCCTTCTCCTCAGAGCACCCCCAGGACTGGAGAGAGAGAGTGCGGGGCGCTCTGAGGCGCGCTCCCACGCGCGCACACCCAGCCCCAGGCTCCCTCTTTCTTCTCTTCCCCCACACCCGACACCCCGACTGCGTCTGCCTTCTCCTCCTCCCGCAGGGGCCGTGGCTCCGAAGCCCCTCTCCGAAGCGCGAGTTTGGTGTGGGTCTCCCAGGGCCTCTGGGGCTGTCCGGGAAATAAGGTCTGCCCGCAGAGTAACTGCAAACACAGGTCGCGCGCTTTTCCCGCCGCTATCCCGCGGCACCGGATCCTGCCATCCTTCCGCCCCGGCTGTGAGCGGAACGGCCCTTCCTTGACTTCCAGGTAGCAGCCAGCTCCCGAGGTGGGGCGCGAGGCGACGCTCCGGGCAGCGGCGCGCGGATTCGCAAGCAGCCGGCGAGTCCTCCGCACTTGGGCGTGCAGACCCGCAGGACGCGACAGCCGAGTCTGCGAGGCGGGGACCAGGCGTCTCCCCGCGGCTCACTCCAGCCCTGAGCTGGGACTTTCCATCCCAGCATCAGATAGCAAGCCCGCGAGTAACTGGACAGCCTTCTCAGCCCGGACTGGGGTGCAGGGTGCAAGGGGGCGTAAAACTCCGAAGTGGTTCCTCCGCAGTGAAAGAGCTCCTCTGGGGTTTCGCCTGAGAGGGCGCGAAGCCTGGGGTTGAAGCTCTGCCTTGGAGAAGGCACCCAGTTCCCTCTGTCAAGACATGTATGTCCATTTAAGTCCGAGAAAGTCATAAAACTGCGAAGTATTGGCAGTGGCGGCCGTGGCCGGGTGTCTGGAAGAATCCTGGAGAATGGGGAGCCCCCCGCCCACGTTCCCGTACCACGTAACTTACACGGTTAGAGCCGTGTTGCTAGGAGCAAATGGCTGGGTGTTCCTCTGCTCCTGACACCCAGCGGCCCCAGACCTGAGCTCTTAGCGGAGAGGGTGGGACAGTGCCTCTGGCTGGGGCCTCTGCGGCCTTCAGATACAGTGTATCATAAAGAATAAACAGTTAAACATCACAATCAGTGTGGAGAAATTGAAAAAAAAAGTCAGGCTTGGGAACTTCTTCTAACAGAGCGGACGCTCCCCGCCCTCCCACGCCCCCCGCCCCCAATATTAAAGAAAACGATCAACAAATTAATCTGAAGAGAGAACTCAGCTTCCACAAAGCTATAGCAGATAGTTGCAAGGTGTTGATTCTGTGTGCCTTTCTCCTTCAAGAAGCCTAAATCTGAGACAAGACGAAGGAGAAAGTCTTATTTCAGATCTCTCTGTCCCTCCGAAATAGATGTTCTCGTACCTCCCTCCTGTACACACACCCACGCCCGCGGCGGCCTCTTTCTGCATCGGGCAGTAGCTCCAATTAAATGCTTCAGTTTTACTTTTTGCTGCTGTAGCTACTGTTTGTGTGAAACCCCTCTTGCCGGCTGCTGGTCACCAGCGGGGCCCTGCTTCCTTCCCTCCTCTCCCCAGCTCCTCTGCGGCCGGCACTAGCTCAAAGCAGTTGGGTGCAACTGGCAGCAATGCCACGTGACTGTGCGCTGAGCACCAATACCCAGAGTCACTCTTGCTTTCCCCTAATACACTTCACACCCACGCACTGTGGAGGTGCGAGAGTGGCTGCTCGGTGCCCTGCTATTCGCGGCAGATGCAGAGAGCACCCTGAAGCAAGCTCTCCAATCCTAGAGCTGCGCGGGGACCCGGGCTGGGGGCGGAAGAGGGAGGGGAATTTGCTGTTGCTATATTTAGATTCCCCGCTGAGCATCCGTGCAGGCACTTTCAGGGTGAAAGATCTAGAGACTTAAAATGACTCGTGTGCATGCTTTAAACTTGAAAAACTTGGCCTTTCTGCAGGCAGTGAAAAATGAAAACTACTTCCTCTCTACCAAGCTGTTTTTCTTCTTGCAGACTTCAACCGCGGCTGGGTAGGTCAGGTCAATTCCAGGTCTGTGGTGCACCACCGACCTGAGTGCAGGCAGGAAGTCTGGGGAAGGCCGTACGCGAGACAAAACCTTAATGTCCAACTAATGCACTCCCGGAATGCAGCAGTAACATTATTGAAGCCGTAGTGTTGATTAACTAAAACACCACCCAAAGGTTGGGAAGGACCTTGCAGATCATCTATCTATTCTAGGATAACCACCAGTTGGCAACGAAGACCAGAAAAGGGTACCGACCCAAGTGTGCACATGTGCGCACAAGGATAAGGATCACTAGGAATCCAGCAACCTAACCTCCCAGTTCAGTATGCTTTCCACCGCGTCATCGACTGCGGAAACGACCAACGCAGGGTTAGGCTTCAATGCCTCTTGCTATTCTTCAGAAGGACAGGTTGAGAAATAAACCCGAACCCTTCTACCCTCGCCTGTATGGGAAGGAGAGGTCAAATAAGGCTACATGGACGTCTCCTGTGAGTTTGTATATACCTTGCTTCTTTTACTACTTGCTAAAGTACCTCAAAAAGCAGGAATTAACTTGAGGGGAAATATAGTGTATTAAAGTGCATTGTGATTAACCTTTTTTCCCCCTTTGAATATAGATACTGCTAGCAAATTGCCTATTGCTAGTTCTTTTTGTTGAAAAATGAAAACCCAATATCAGAAGAGGGGTTAGGTATATTGAGAAGATAAAAAATACTTGGTGTGGATTCTTTGAAGAATTATACCAGATTATTATTAAAGAGTTAACAGTTAAGAACAACAACTGCCTTTTTCAAAGGCAAAGATTTTATTGGTAGTGTAGAGGATTTAAGTTGATTTGTGCTCCCCATCTTTGGGGATGGATTTGCTTTCAATCATTCATTCTCTACATACACTGGAAGATGAGTGCCTGACATTTGTAACCTTGGAAGCTTTTATTCTCTGAAGTGTACGTGGAGGTGATGTCTGCTGAAGATAGCTCCTAGAATATTTTACTTCAGTGTGTTTTCTATCCCATTATATTTTTCTTCTGAAACGTATTCTCAAAGAGTAATATTGACAATGCCATAGATAAAACTATAGATAGCTATTTCTAGAATAAGAAATTCTATTCTAGAATTTCTAGATTAGAAATTCTGGATTGTTTTCGTAAAATGTCAGTGACCCAATTACCCTTTCCACTTCCTTCTTCTCCATGACTCCCCATCTTCCCACTTGACCAAGCCTCCCACCCCAGCACACCCTCGCTTTAAGTCATGTTCATGATTTTAATTAACTAGTGAGTGATATTAAGTGCATTCAAATAATTATTTTAAATAATATTACTAAATGTAATATGGATGCCCTTTGATCCTCTGAGAGAGTCCTGAGCTGACCAGAGCAGTAGTGATAAATAGAATCCTCAAACATTAGAGAAAAAAAAGGAAATTTACTGATAAAGAATATTTCAGTATGGCTGCTGTTTAGTGACTTACACCAGGCTCAGCTGTTTGGTTTGGAGGCCTAGAGGTAGAATTGGAGTCTCCGAATTTCTAAATAGAATGTTCTTTAAATGACATCACCTTTCTCCTTAGCTTCCCCCCATCAGTTCACAACCAAACCAGTAAGCATAACAGCATATATTGCATTTCATATCTGTCTTATAACCATTGGTTCAACAAACATTTTACATCCTCTCACTGTTTAAATGTATCAGTACAGTATAACTCAGAACCTTTTTTTGTCAGACAAGAATTCTTCTAAGAGATCTGTTGCGAAACTTTTTAATATGTTTCGCCAAGAATCAGAAATTAACCAGAGAATCTGTAGCGATGTCCGAGATTATCTGAGCCTGGTCAGACTACATCAAGGTTCTAACAAACTAGGGTGTCCAGGCCTGTCCCATGCAGCAGTTGAGGCAGGACTGCTTCAGAATGACCTCAGGCCCAGGGATGCAGAGAGGTTGCAAGTGTAAATGAATGGGGATGCAAAGAAAGGCTGGGAGGGGGCAGGCTCTAAAAGGTCTCAAAATTTCACTCCAGTGACTACCACCAGGATACAAATCAAACTTGTTTTCCTAGAAATTACTAAAATAATGTGCTGATCAGCATTTTCAAAGCAAAATAATAGCAGATATTTAGCATGTGCTTACTGCATGCAAGGCCCTGTGATTTATATAATTATTTCTCTAGATCCTGACAATAGCCTCATGAAGTAGGAATTACACTCATCTCCATTTTATTGGTTTCAATTTCTTGAAATCATATTTACATTTTGGTCTTTTGCCTAATACTATCTTCAGCTATGTTTGTAAAATCCTGTTTACTGTATTTGACTGTGCCTGATTTAATTTTTTTTTTGCATGTTAATTTTGCAGCAGTGCTTTCTTTGCTTTAGCCAACTATTTATGCACTTCTTTTGGGAAGTGATTTGAATAAAGTTATTTGCTCATTTAAGATCATATATTTAGAAACTGTATGAAGAGGTAGATGCAAAAGGAAAACATCTCCTTTGAGATAGTGTACTGGAAAAATCTGTTATAATTTTGTGCCCCCTAGTGGTAGTGCCATTTTACTATTAATTTTTCACAGGGGAATTAATAAAACATCCTTTATGACACTCCCCAAACTTATTTATTTCTTCAACAATTATTAAGCATCAGGTGTGTGCTAACCAGAGTGGGTATAGAAGTGAAAAATAGTCCTGATTCTTATCATATTCATGGATTTGTGGGGGAGATGGATAAATGGGCAAGCAATTCCAACTCAATGGTGAGTTCACAGAGGCTTGTAGCCTGTAACAGGAAGCAACAGAGGTTTCCTGAAGGATATAATAGCAGAGATAAAATTTGAGGAATAATTAGACTTTGTTGAAGACACAAGGGTAGGATATTCAAAGGAAAAACATTGGAGAAAATGTGAAGTCTTGAGAGAATGCTTCGAGAATGACAAATAAATTGGATGCTTCTAGAGCTCAGAGTGCCTTTGAGGTTGTGGTAAGAGAAGAAGACAGAAGGCAGAGGCCCTATACTGAAGGGCCTTGTTCAGAACTTTGTATTCTATCCTGTCTGGAGTAGGGAGCCTCTGAAGGATGCTAAGCAAGAGTCTACATAGTCATACTTCCATTTTTAGAAAAGCACTTGGTAGCATGTCAGTTTAATGAAAGAAACCCACATATGACACAGTTTATTGCAAGCTGGAGCACTCAAAGATGAAAATGTTGCAATGTCTTTATTGGAGGAACCTCCAAGATAGTGAAAGCTACTGATCTGTGGACAGCAAATGTTAAGCCTACTTTCAGCTTTGCGGCACGAGTGTCTGGATGGTGGATGGTGGTGCCATTCAGTGAACTCAGAATGTCTGAAGGAGAGGCAGCCTGAGGAAGTTTTGACATGCCTGTTGAGACAGCCCAGTGGACATGTCCAATTGGCAGTTGGATATATAGATCCGGGGTTCAGGGGAGAGCTAGGAATAGAGATTTATGAATCAGGAATTTTATCAGAGATGAAAGTGATAGGTTAGAACCGATTATCTGGGAAGGCAAGTAGTTTAAAAAGCAAGAGGATTAGGGACCCAACTGTGGTGAGCAACAGCATTTAAAGTGTGGGAGAGGAAAGAAGAGGAAAAGAGACTGAAATAAAGAAAGCTGAGAAACAGACGTACCTAATAAGGATCATTGCCACAACAACCATAAAAAGGAGCTTCAACAGGAATAATAAGGTAAGGAGTTAGATTTGGCATCCAGGAGGTCATCTGAAGAGGAAGTCTTCGTTTTGTTTGCTTGCAAAATTGTAGAAATAGAAATTAGGTCAGAGTGAGCAGAGAAAGAATTTGAAGATGAGGAATTTCAGATAATGATTATGAAAGGTAGGCGGGAAGAAGTAGAAAGCAGGATTGGGGCTTTAAATGAAACCCAGTGTTGACTCATGAAAGATTCTCTAGTAGACCTCACTGCAGCTCTCACAAGTCCTAAGGCTAAGTGCTAATGGGCATTTGAACAACTGAGCTACGATTGCAAATGACAGTATTTCACTGTCGATTTGAGGTCTGAGAGAGCTTTAGACAACTTCCATTGATTTTGTTCAATACTTTTCTAACATTTTAGATAAAAATCATCATTTTTAATTTCCAACATTTAGCAAAAATTCAATTTAATAAATATTCATTTTCATGTTTAGTTTTAACGGGAAGGAAGATATATATTGGTTAAATGATAACATTTTTATTTGATTTTATTTGTATTGAAAGCCTGGGGAACTGACAAGATCATCTGAAAAAAAAAATTTGCAAAAAAAATCACTTCTCTGCTAAATATTCAACAAAGTTTTCAAATGGTGCTGCTGAGAGCTAGAGGAGATATCTGGCTTCCCTCACACTAGTCGGGACCTGGCAGGAATGGGGGCAGCACAGCTTCTGGAGTTTTGACCAGAGATTTGTTTCTCTCTTTTATATAATAGGCACAGGGGTAAAATTATAACAGAATGACTGCTAAAATTATTTTGGGAAACCACTGCACTAAAGGATATCCCTCCTTGTAGCACTTAGAATAATGCTTCCTGTCTTTTGAGTCATGGTTCAGCAACAAAACGTTAAGACTCATGGCTCATTGGGTCAAAGGAGGAGACTGATGGCAACCTAAGTGACATGCCGGAGGTTCTGGCCATCCCTAGGTCTCTGGCTCACCAATAACTACTCTGTTGCACACTGGCTGGAATGCTTGGATTGTGGAAAGAATTAGATTATGGATCAAAATGCAACAAAGTGGCACTGGCCCTTGTACAAAAATCTTGAACGTAAAAAGTTAATTTGCATGAGAGGCAAGTGCCTTGAAAAGCTGACAGGGAAAGCTGGATTACAACCAAGCTGCTTTTTGCACTATGATGTAAAATTTTGATGAAATACAGTATAAGGTACATGAAGTAGAGACAGGATTTCTTCATGTGTTTTAAAGGTTTGGGGCCTTGTTTTGCATGTTATTTTATATGCGAGACTGAACTTTTGAGTGGAAAAAAAATGAGCATATTGGGGGAGAAAATTTAAAAAAAAATTGTTTTAAGGAAGAAAATATTCCTAATGTAAACAGGAAGATTAAGAATGAGGAAGAAGCTGGGAGCCACAGGACCCAATATTGTGGTGTTCCGGGGTGATGAGAATCTAAAGTGGATCAATAATGACCAGGAAACTGCTTCTAAACATGTTTTGGATTTGAAGCCAGAAAAAACCAAAAAAAAACTCCTAAGATGTGGGATCTTGACTCCTTGGTGGAAATACAGTATCTAAGTCTTCATTTCTTTCATGTTTAGAGTGGGTATAATAATACCCTTATCAGAGAGCTTTTGGGAGGATTCAATGTAATAGTTCACGTAAGGACCTTGGCAGAGTACTGACACATAGTAAGTGCTCAATAAATGTTAACTAAGAATATTAGTGTTACTCATTCAAGGCTGTTCACTATCCCCTGCATGGAAAACTCTGTCATATTTTTCTCTTACCTGGAATATCCTTCTCTCCCTACATTTATCCAAACCCCGTTTCTCTATTATGTACCCCCTCTTTCCTGAACTTTCTCAGTGAGATTAGAAATGCCCACGTCAGACTCTGTTCTCTGAGCTCAAATTGCATATATGGTAATTAACACACAGTTTAGCACAAATTCTCTGAAGGTTATGTGTCAATTCTAGCAGATTAATTAGTCTAAACTCATGGCAGGGTCCAAAAATAATATGTGAACATTTACCATGGAGGTACATTGTTTTTTTTAAATGTAATTTTATTGAGATATATTCACATACCATATAATCATCCAAAGTGTACAGTGATTCACAGTATCATCATATAGTTATGCATTCATTACCATAATCAAGTTTTGAACATTTTCATTACTCCAAAAAACAGAAAAAAAAAACACACCTACAACATTATATACCCTTGTCCACCCTCCCATTATTTATTTATTTTTTGTCTTTATTTTCCTACTCATCTGTCCATAGACTGAATAAAGGGAGTGTCAGTGACAAGATTTTCACAATCACATAGTCACACTGTAAAAGCTATATAGTACATCTGTCTTTAAAAATCAAGGCTACTGGATTATAGTTCAACAATTTCCACATTTCCTTCTAGCTGTTCTAATAACTGAAAACTAAAACAGGGATATCTATATAGTACATAAGAATAACCTCCAGAATGACCTCTTGACTCTATTTGAAATCTCTTGGCCACTGAAACTTTATTTTATTTCATTTTCTTCCCCCTTTTGGTTAAGAAGGCTTTCTCAATCCTACAATGCTAGGATGAGGCTCATCCCAAGAAGTCATATCCCACATTGCCAGGGAGATTTACATCCCTGGGAGTCCCATGTAGGGGTGGAAGGCAATGAATTTGCCTGCCGAGTTGACTTATAGAGAGGTCACAGCTGAGCAACAAATGAGGTTCTCTGGGCAAGGGGTAGGGGTGACTTGTGGGCATAATTATAAGTGGGCTTAGGTTCTCCCTTGTAGGAGTAAGTTTCATAAGGTCAAGATCGAGGGCTTAGCCTATTAAATTGCTAGTCCCCAAGGCTTGTGGACTATCAAGAATTCTGCAGGTGGGGAAGTTTATTAGTCCTAACCAGATCAGCGTAATTCAAATCTGTAATTGAAGTCTCTCTCTTCTTCAGCTTTTTAAACACTTGCTGTTTGGGGTAATACTGACTTTCACAGTTGCGGAACTCCAGCTCTGAGTCTCAGGTGTCACACAGATACCCTAAATTCCAGGGAATGACCAGGTTATACACAAAGACTCAGCATCTCAGAATTTAGAAATAACCGTTATAACTCAAGAATAGATGTGACTGTTGTGAGAGCTTATAATTTAGGAATCTTTACAATAACCTTTCCCCTGATAATCTATGCTCTCAAATCCAATTCTCAGAATTTGCACATTATGGTTAGTGCATATTAGTGAGGAGTTATAATATTTGTCTTTTCCTTTCTGGCTTATTTCACTCAACATACTGTCCTCAAGTTTCATTCACCTGCTTGCATGCCTCACAACTTCATTCCTTCTTGCAGCCGCTCAATATTCCATTGTATGTATTACCACAGTTTTCCCTTCCATACATCAGTCTATGTACCTTAGGCCATCTGCATCCATTGCCAATCGTGAATACTATGCCATAAATACCAATGTGCAAATGTCCATTCATGTCCCTGCTTTCAGTTCTCCCATGTATATGCATAATAGCGGGGTTGCAAGATCATATGGCAATCCTATTTAGCCTCCTCTGAAACCACCACACTGCCCTCCGGAAGGGCTGCAACGTTGTACATTTTTTACCAACAGTGAATAGTTACATCTCTCTCTCTCCACCTTTTCTCTGGCACTTGTATCTTTCTGTTTAGTTTTTAAACAATTTTATTCACACACCTTGCAATCCATCTTCAGTAAACAATCAATAGTTTCCAGTACAATCACATCATTATGCATTTACCACCACAAATTTATATGAGGCCGTTTCTATTTCTTCCACAAAGAAAGATGAAGAGGGGGAAAAAAGAAGAAGAAAAAAATAAAATAAAATAAAAAGGAGAAACAGCAACACCAACACCAAGAATCCTGTACCCCTTCCTTATATGCCCCTTTTATCAACATGTGATTTTGGTATATTGCCTTTGTTACACTAAATGGAAGCATATTACGATGTTACTGTTAACTACAGACCATAGTATGCACCGATTGTATCCTTTCCATATACCATCCCATTTTCAATACCTTGCAATATTCATTTGTCATCCCTTATATAAAAACATTATTATATTTGTGCATTCAGTCACCATCGTTATCTACTCTAGGTTTCACAAAGTTGCACAGTTCCAGTCTTTATCTTCTGTCTTTCCCCTTGGGGTCAAATATGCCCCTAGCTTTCCTATTTCAACATTCTCAAACTGAGCTTTGTTCAGTGTACTTACAGTATTGTGCTGCCATCAGATAGTATTGTGCTATCCATTTCTAGATCTTTATAATCAACCCTGTTGAACATTCTGCACTCTTCTAGCATCAAATGCCCAATTTCCAGCCTCTTTTTACTACCTGATTATGTGTTCTCAACTTTAACTCTCCAAGTTCTCTCATTAATGTTAGTTCATATTAGTGAGAACTTAGAGTATTTGTTCTTCTGTTTCTGGCAGATTTCACTCAGCATAATGTTGCCAAGGTTCATCCATGTTGTTGCACATGTCATGACTTTATCCTGTCTTTTCAGCTGTGTAATATTCCATCATATGTATATACCACAGTTTATTTATCCACTCATCTGTTGATATACGTTTGGGCTGTTTCCATCTCTTGTCAGTCATGAATAATGCTGCTATAAACATTGGTGTGCAAATGTCTGTTCATGTCTCTGCCTTCAATTCCTCTAAAATATACCTAGTAATGGGGTTGCTGAATCATATGGCAGTTCTATACCTAGCTGCTTGAGGAACTGCCAAACTGCCTTCTAGAGTGGTTGCACCATTCTACATTCCCACCAACAGTGTATAAGTTTACCTCATTTTTCACATCTTCTCCAAAAACTTGTAGTTTTTCTTTTCTTTCTTTTTTTTCAATAATACCTATCTAGTTGGTGTGAGATGATATGTCATTGTGGTTTTGATTTGCATTTTCCTAATAGCCAGTGAAGTTGAGCATCTTTTCATATATTTTTTAACCATTTGTATTTCCTCTTTGGAAAAGTGTTTGTCCATGTCTTTTACCCATTTTAAAATTGAGTTGTTTGTGTGTATTTTTGTTGTTGTTGTTGTTGAGTTGTAGGATCTTTTATATATTCTGGGTATTAACCCTTATCTGAAATGTGGTTTCCAAATATTTGCCTTCCATTGCATAGGTTGCTTTTTTTACTTTCCTGACAAAGTCCTTTGATGCTCAAAAGTGTTCACTTTTTGAGGCAATCCCATTTATCTGTTTTTTCTTTCATTGCTTGCACTTTGGATATGAGGTATAGGAAACCCCCTCCTATCACAGGTCTTTATATTTCCCTACATTTTCTAAATTTTTTATGTTCTTGCCAGAGACTTAGATTCAATTCCCGGAGCCTACCCATGCCAAAAAAAAAAAAAAAAAAAAAAAATCATGTTCTTAATTCTAATGTTTAGGTCACTGATCCATTTTGAGTTAATTTTTGTGTAAGGTATAAGATAGGCGTCCTCTTTCATTCTTTTGCATATGGATATCCAGTTCTCTAAGCATCATTTGTGTAAGAGGCTCTGTCCCAGTTGAATTGACTTGACCACCTTATCAACAATCAACTGTCTGCAGTTGAGAGGGTCTATTTCTGAACATCAGTTTGATTCCATTGGTCAGTATATCTATCTTTATGCCTGTAGCAGGTTGTTTTAACCACTGCAGTTTTGTAAAATGCTTTAAAGTCAGGTAGTGTTAGACATCCACTTCATTCTTCTTTCTCAAGATATTTTTACCTATTCAGGGCACCCTGCCCTTACAAAAAAGTTTGGTTATTGTTTTTTCTATTTTTGCAAGGTAAGGTCTTTGAATTTTAATTGGTATTGCATTGAATCTATAAATCAATTTGGGTGGAATTGACATCTTAATTATGTTTAGTCTTCCAATCTGTGAACACGGTATGGCTCTCCATTTATTTAGGTCTTTGATTTCTTTTAGCAATTTTTTGTAGTTTTCTGTGTATAGGTCTTTTGTGGCCTTGGTTAAATTTATTCCTAAATGTTTTTCTTTTGGTTGCTATTGTAAATAGAATTTTTTCCTTGATTTCCTCTCAGATTGCTCATAACTAGTGTATAGAAACACTACTGATTTTGGTATATTGATCTTGTACCCTGCCACTTTGCTGTCCTCATTTATTAGCGCTAATAGGATTTGTTGTGGGTTTTCCATGACTTTCTACATATAGTATCATATCACCTGCAAACAGTCAAAGTTTTACTTCTTCCTTTTCAATTTGGGTGCCTTTTATTTCTTTTTCTTACCTAATTTCTGTAGTTAGAACTTCTCCCACAATGCTGAATACAATGGTGACAGTGGGTATCCTGGTCTTGTTCCTGATCTTAGAGGGAAAGCTTTCAGTCTTTCCCCACTGTGTATGATGTTAGCTGTGCATTTTACATATATTCCCTTTATCATTTGGGGGAAGATTCTTTCTATTCCTATTTCCTTCATCAAGAAAGGATGTTGGATTTTGTCATATGCCTTTTCTGCATCAATCAAGATGATCGTGTGGTTTTTCCACTTGGATTTATTGATGTGGTGTATTACATTAATTTATTTTCTTATGTTGAACCAGGCTTGCATAACTGGAATAAATTCCACTCGGTCATGGTGTATAATTCTTTTAATGTGTTGTTGGATTTGATTTGCGAGTATTTTGTTGAGGATTTTTGCATTTATATTCATTAAAGAGATGGTCTGTAATTTTCTTTTCTTGTAGTATCTTTATCTGGCTTTGGTTTTAGGGTGATGTTGACATCATAGAATGAGAAAAGTAGCTTTCCCTCCTCTTCAAAGGTTTTGAAGAATTTGAGCAGATTGGTACTAATTCTTTCTTGAATGCTTGGTAGAATTCACATCTGAAGCCATCTGATCCTGGACATTTCTTTTGGGGGAGCTTTCTGATGACTGACTCAATCTCTTTACTTGTGATTGGTTTGTTGAGGTCTTTTATTTCTTTTCAAGTCAATTTTGATTGTTCATGCTTTTCTAGGAAGTTGTCCATTTCACCTTTGTTGTCTAGTATAGTAGCATATAGTTGTTCATAATGTCCTCTTAGTATCTCCTTTATTTCTGTGGGCTCAGTAGTTATGATCAATCTACCATTTTTAATTTTATTGATTTGGATCCTCCCCCTCCTCTCTCTTTCTCTCTTCAGCCTAGCTAAGGGTCCATCGATTACTTCTGGTTTTGTTAATTCTATTGTTTTCATGTTCTCAATTTTGTTTATTTGCGCTCCAATCTTTTTTTTTTTAATCCTTCCTTCTGTTTGCTTTGGGGTTAGCTTGCTGTTCTTTTTCTAATTCCTCCAAGGAAACAGCTAATTCTCTGATTTTTGTTCTTTCTTCTTCTTTTTTTTAATAAAGGCATTTAAAGGCAATAAATATCCCTCTCAGTACTGCCTTTGCTGCATTCCATAAGTTTTAATATGTTGGTTTTTTTTTTCTTGCCTTGAGATATTAACTGATTTCTCTTATAATTTCTTCCCTGATTCACTGGTTCTTTAAGAGTGTGTTATTTAGCCTCCATATATTTGTGAATTTTCTAGTCTTCTATCTTTTACTGATTTCTTAGTTCACTGTATTATGATATGAGAAAGTGTTTTTATAATTTCAATATTTTTAAATTTATTGAGACTTGCTTTGTGATCCAACATGTGTTCTATCCTGGAGAATTATCCATGAGCACTTGAGAAAAATGTGTATCCTGCTATTGAGGGGTATGATGTTCTTTAAATGCTTGTTAAGTCTAGTTTATTTATTGCACTATTCAAAATCTCTGTGTGTCCTTATTAATTCTGTCTAGATGTTCTATCCATTAATGGGAGCAGTGTATTGAAGTCTCCAACTATTATTGTAGAAGTGTCTACTTCTCCTTTCAGTGTTGTGAGTGTGTACCTCATGTATTTTGAGGCACTGTGGCTCAGTGCATAAATATTCATTATTGTTATGTCTTCTTGATGAATTGTATTTTTTATTAATACCTGGTGACCTTCTTTATCTCTTTTGTTTTACATTTGAAGTCTAATTTGTCAGATATTAGTATAGCTACCCCTACTCTTTTCTGGTTGTTGTTTGCATGAAAATATCTTTTCCAACCTTTCACTTTCAACCTAGTTTTTTCTTTGGGTCTAAAGTGAATCTCTTATAGACAGTATATAGTAGGGTCCTTTTTTAAAAATTCAGTCTGCCAATCTATGTCTTTTGATTGGGGAGTTTAATCCATTAATATTTAATGTTATTACTATAAAGGCAGTGCTTTCTTCTACCATTTTGTCTTTTAGATTTTATATGTCATATTTTATTCTTTCTCTCTCTGTCTCTCTCTCTCTCTCTCCCCTTACTGATTGTCCTCATTTCTACACTCTACTCCAAACCTCTCTCTCCTGCTTTTTTTTTTTTTTGTATCTACCTATAGTGCTCCCTTTAGTATTTCTTATAGAACAGGTCTCTTGTTCACAAACTCTCTCAGTGTCTCTTTGTATGAAAATATTTAAAACTCTCCCTCATTTTGGAAGGACAATTTTTCCAGGTATAGAATTCTTGGTTGGCAGTTTTTCTCTTTCAGTGTCTTAAATATATCACGTCACTTCCTTCTTCCCTCCGTGACTTCTGCTGAGAAGTCTGCACATAGTCTTATTGAGCTTCCCTTTTATGTGATGGATCCCTTTTTTCCTGGTGCTTTCAAAAATCCTCTCTGTCTTTGACATTTGACAATCTAATTAGGGTAAGTGTCTTGGAGTAGGTATAGTTGGGTCTCTTTTGTTTGAGGTATGCTGCACTTCATATATGTGTAATTTTATCTTTCAGAAGAGATAGGAAATTTTCACTGATTATTTTAGTGAAATATAATAATAAATAAATACATTATTTATTATTTATAAATATTATTCTTAATAAATATATCTCTAATAATCCTGAGAATACTAATGTATTTATTAAGAATATGTTGAGGTACAAATAAAAGAGCCCCCCCTTCTTCCAAAAGAAAATAGTGGTTTAAGTGTTTGCTTATTTTTTTTAAGCAAAGCAGTTTTTTTTAAATAGAGAATTTTATTAGCCTTATTAGAGGGCTTGCCGTGATCCTTTGAGATCTGTCCGTTTCTTCTTTTCATGCATTCTCCTCCTCTACTCTCTTTCACTTTCCTTTCATAATGGTGCCAAAACCTGGGACAGGGCTATGGCAGGGACACCCCCCCCCTCCCTGACTCTTCCCCCCTCCGTTTG
Source organism: Tamandua tetradactyla (assembly GCF_023851605.1). Taxonomy (NCBI): domain Eukaryota; kingdom Metazoa; phylum Chordata; class Mammalia; order Pilosa; family Myrmecophagidae; genus Tamandua; species Tamandua tetradactyla. Next base: position 128,471,544 of record NC_135331.1, on the reverse strand, counting down.
AACCCTTCTCCTTTAAACTCTTCTTTTTCTTTTCTTTCATTTTCATGCCTGGCTCCATGGGACCCAAGTGACCCTTGGAGCTCACTATAGGCTAAACAGCTGCACAAAAATGGCCCAAAGTCACATTCTCTTAGGAGAGCATGGCTTTTGTGGCCTCATTGCCACATGAGCGGTGCAAGAATCCCAGTGGTTCTTTATTGGCCCTCTTGTCAAACCCTGAACCTGAGCAATCTTTAGTCCTCTGCTCTCTCATTAAAACCTCCAGATCAGGGGACCCTTGCTATTTCAGCCACCGCATCCACCATTGACTGATTAAAATTGCCCTCAGACATCACTGGTGGGTGAGTCTCCCCACTTTATTCTCTCCCCACAGAGGCGCTCTGTGGGCTCTTCTCTCTCTCTCTCTCTCTTCTGAAATGGACCCTGCAAGTCCCCTCAGCTGGCCAGATTAGGGGACACCCTCCCTGCCCAATGAGCAATGAGGATTCCATTCCAGCCCCTCACCAGATAGGAGACACCCTGCCTGGTATTGAAGACCTGGTCCTTTTGGCCTCCCAGAGTTAGCCTTCCTCCTCGTTATCTCTCCCTCAAAAAGGGGACCTGGATCTCCATCCTGGCAGACTCACTTCCTGCCTGTCTCATAAAAAATCTAAAAACATTAGGCTTAATGCCTGATTTAAAGGCCACTAAACTCCTCCAACTCTTAAGTCAGATCTGGCCACAATACAATTTAGACAATCAACGTTGATGGCCAGAATTTGGGACTTTTGACCCTGTCATACTAAACGAACTAGACTCCTTCCCCAAATGGCCAGTGGTCTGAGGTGCCCTATCTCCAGGCCTTTTTTTTTTTTCAATCTCTGCTCCAGACCTTCACTTTGTAAGTCATGCTCTCCTCTCCAGCTACTCCTGGCTGATACCTGCGCCACACCAGGAAAACACTCCCCACCCCCACCCTCACCTTCACCAACCCTACCCTGTTGATAACCCCTCTCCATACTGATCCCCTCCCCAAAACCCTAACCCACCCCCTCCTATTCCCCCATCGAACCCGAGCCTCAACACCTAAGTAGCCGTGCCCTCCCCTCTTACACACGCTCCAAATCCACTTCTGGCCGAAACCTACCTCAACACACGTTTCGCCTCCGAGAGGTGGTGGGAGTGGAGGGACCAGTTCGGGTTCATGTCCCCTTCTCAATGGCAGATATGTCCCAAGTTGAGGAAAAATTAGGCTTCTTCTCCAAGAATGTTACCAAATATCACAAAGCATTCATCCGCCTTACTCAGGCTTACCTCCTTACATGGTTGGATCTTTATTACATCCTCACGTCCACCTTAACCCGGGACGAATGGAGCTGCATTTGGCAATCTGCCCAAGGAATTGCAGCATTGCTTCGTGGTGAGAATAGAAACCTTAACCCAGTTGCAGATCTGGCCTCCCCACCAGTGAACCAGATTGGACACCACCAGGGACCCCAGAGTTCAGAATAGGGACCACATGATAGCCTGCGTACTTGAATGGATGCGCAAGAACACCCATACCCAACTAAATTATGAAAAAATCCGGGAAATTTTCCAAAAACCTGAAGAAAACCCCTCCCTCTTTATGGCCAGGCTAACCGAGGCTGTAACAACATACACCAATCTGGACCTCAGTATGCCAGGAGGCACCCTCTTCCTACATGTACAATTTATCAGACAGTCTGCCCCCGACATCCAAAGAGAGCTTCAGAAGCTTGAACAATGCACACAAACTCCACAACAGGAACTCTTTGATATAGCCTTCCAGATGTTTAACAACTGGAAGAGAGAAAAAACTCAAGCAAGACCAAATACCAGCTCTTAGCCATGGCCCTACAGGATCCTCAACATGGCCCCACACCCCAGCATCCCATCTCCCCAGGACAAAAATGGCAGACCTACCTAGGGCCTAAACCTCCCTCCGAGCTCTACACCTCCCTCCAAGCCATGCTCCAGCTGTGGACAATGGGGCATTGGAAAGTGGAGTGCCCTCAGCGGCAGACACTCTGACCCTCGGGTCTCCCACTTATAGAACCAAGAACCCCCTTTCCACAGTTACTGGAAGGAGGGATCCCAGACACCACTGCCCTTGCCACTGAGCGTGACAATCCCAGGGAGCCCAGGGTAATAGTGACGGTGGCCGGCCATATCATTTCCTTCATGGTCGACACTGGGGCAGCTCTCTTTCTCCTGAATACATGGAAGGGACCCACAATAAAAGGAACCCAGCCCATAGTAGGAGTATCAGGAACTATTACCTATCCCCACAAAACCCCTTTCCTCCTCTGCTCCTTCAGGGATCTCACACTCACCCACTCATTCATTGTCATCCCCACCTGTGCAGTTTCCCTTTTAGGAAGAGATATCCTCCATAAGCTTCGAACTTCCCTCCACATCCCACCCCTACATGAAACTACCATCTTTTTACTCCAAACAGCAGAACCAAAACAACAACCCCAGACTGACTCCCCACTCCCCAAGCCTCTAAATCCCGTGAACGCCCTCAACCTGTCTGACTCCCACATCAACCCTGCCATTTGGGACACAGACCATCCTCAAATTACTCCTCATCATTCCCCCATCCTTATTCAGCTCCAAAACATCAATTTGCAACAAGAAACACCCCCTCCAAATGTTACAGCCCTAACAAAGTTTCAACCCCTTACAGCCATGGCCTTTGGACACCCCATCTCCTTCTGGCACACCAGAGAAAACATGAAATGCCAAGGAGCAGGTAAATTCTTTCCGGTTTCCAGAATTATTTTGCCCCCCTGCCTGGCCTACACATCTGAACTCTTCTGGTTACGTGGCTCAAATGCCTTTCTGTGTCTCCTCACCAACTGGATGGGAACATGTACACTAGCCTTCCTATCACCCCAAATAAACCTAATCCCCCCGACACCCCTATTCCCATAACCCTGGTCCAACCCCTCCCCCCCCACCACCAAATCAAGAGAACTATCCAGTTAATCCCCCTACTAGCCACACTTGGTGTCCTCCCTGGAGTAAGTACAGGAATAGCAGAACTAGGTGTGTCGTTACACAGCTTTACCATCCTGTCACAACAACTGGCTTCAAGCCTCCAGGAAATCTCAAAACAGCTTATAGCTCTACAGGACCAAGTAGACTCCTTAGCTGCAGTAGTATTATAAAAAAGATGTGGGCTTGACATCTTAACAGCTGCACACAGAGGCATCTGTGCATTACTCCAAGAACAGTGCTGTTTTTATACTAACCAGTCCCACTTAGTCCGATATGGAGCCCAATGCCTTAGAGACCTACTTACTAGAATCAGGGATGAAGCCTTGCCTACCTCTCTATTGGCCTAGGTAATCTCTCCTCTTGGTTCATACCCCTTGTAACTCCCCTCATAGGTCTTATATTAATTTTGTCTTTTCTTCCTGGCTTTGTTAATCTCCTACAGAAGTTTTTTGCCAGATGAATCACCGCCATCTTTAGAGCCACAACTCAAGATCATGTGAAAGCAATGTTCGTCCTCCAGGCTTGCCAAAGACCTCCCCCCCACGACGCCCCCCAGTTGGCAGGAAGCAGCAAGATACGATGACGTCGCCCCGCTCCCTTCTATACTCCTCCAGAGTCTGAAACGATGGAACTAACAAACTGACCTAACCTGTCGCGTCTCATGGTTCAGCTTGACTGCCCCTTGGTCCGTCCCTCTCAAGCTCTCTAATAAAGCTTGCCATGATCCATTGAGATCTGTCTGCTTCTTCTTTTCATGAATTCTTCTTCTCTACTCTTCTTCGCTTTCCTTTCACAAGCAAGGTAGGAAAAGTGATTTTTGTTTAAGGTCAATGTATTAAAAATAATTAAGATCCACTTACACAACAGAAGTAGAGAATGAATAGTTGGAGATTGAACCATGTCCCCCACAAAAGGCATGTTTGGGTCCCAACCCCTGGATCTGTAAACATGAACCCTTTTATAAAAGGACTTTAAGGTGTGTCCAGAGTGAATGAAAGTGGGCCTTGATCTAGTGTGGCTGAAGTCCTTCTAAGCAAAAGAAATAGGACACAGGAGGAGAAGTCATGGGGAGCAACCAATAGCTGGAAATCAACAGAATTCACAAGAGAAAGGATAAGATGCTACCACATGTATGGCCCTGTGACAGAAAAGTCAAGGAATCCCAAAGATTGCCTGCCAGAAGATACGGACCCTAAGAGGGAACAATCCTTCTAAGCTCTGAAACTATGATCCAATAAATTCCTGTGTTGAAACCAACCCATTGTATGGTATTTGTTTGAGCAACCAGGAAACTAAAACAAATAGGCCACAAGTGATGTCTTTACAATAGTTCACCCTCCTTGACTACTCAACATCCATACAAACTCGACACTCCTCAAAATTCCTTCAAACTATTGTATCTACCTCAAAGTTGTTACTCCCTGGATGAGATACACTCTGTGTCTTCCTGGTTGCCCAGTGACTTCATAAAATTAAAAGCAAGTTATCAGGCGGGCCACGGTGGCTCAGCAGGTAAGAGTGCTTGCCTGCCATGCCCGAGGGCCCTGGTTCGATTCCTGGTGCCTGCCCATGTAAAAAAAAAAAAAGCAAGTTATCTATGTCAATAGGTAGGGGACACAGGGGAAGGGTACGGATCCTTTGTGGAAGAAAAGGAAATTCTTCATGAGAATTTGGTGGCAAAGGCATGTCTATTTATTTAAGTTGGACTGTATGATGTGTGAATAAAACTGTTTAAAAATGAAAAAAAAAATAAAAAGCAAGTTATCTATCTTAACACATCAGATAGAAGTGTGGAGAGAAGTAGAAGAAATGGAAGAAAAAACTCCCATTCAGAAATGGACAGAAAGGAAAACACAGGAAAGGAAAGAATAGCAGAACCATATCTGATCAAATTCTGTTGGACCAGAAGAGCACAAATTACCTGTTCTATCAGGTTAGCCCTTCCCCTTCCCCTTGGTAGGATCTTACTTCCCTGTCAGTTAGCATGGCCACATCTTGGGGATGTCATTCCAGCAGGAGGATATTATCTGGGAGGCTGCTTTGCTTTAGTCGCTCAGCTCTTGTTGACACAAACTTGGACACTGGGATCATTAAGGTTTGCACAGTCACAGGCTGTTGTCAGCTGTAATTCCTGTGTTGAATCTATCAGCTTCTAATCCATTTTATGTGCCAGTAACCAAAGGCAAAGATATTGTCTAGATTTTTAATCTTTAGGCCCAAGGACATGAAGTGACCCTTTAGCTAATGGTCACTCCCTTGAGGCAGTTCAAAATGTTGAGTACTCTTAATGTGGTCTTTGTCAATGGACAACTGCTGTTATTTGGCTGAGAATTCCTACTAGAATTGTTTGAGCAAAAAATGGAGGCCTGGTTTATCTATTCTTAAAGCTACTGATTGGCAGCTGCTTCTTTCATCAGCATTCATCTGAGGTATCAAAGACAATTAGAAAACTCCAATTATGAGCCTTTCAGTTGCAGACAGAATGTTCTTTAGGGCAGCTGGCCCGTCTGTATTCATCCCTTTCTTGTTGGAATTTTCTGAAAGCAGAGAATTTGTTCTATTACTCAACAAGTATTCTGAATTTTTGCTAGTATTTTCCTTATCATTCCAACCTTAGCTGGTACATTACCTGCACCCGAAGGCCTAGTATACTGCCATCTAACCAACATCTATCAGGAGCCACCGGCTTTCCCATCTGAAAGTCTTGGGTCCTCTGTGACTCACAGCACTCCTGGCAGAAACTTCTGTTTCAATCCTGGTTCTCAGGAGCAAACAAAGCTGGCTCTCCCTAATTAAATTAAAAGGAGTTTATCTGAAAAATATTGAGGGGCCATATTATTTACAGGAGTGTTGATGAACCAGGCCAAAGGGTAAGCTTTTAGGACCAATGCTCCAAACCATGCCCACTTGGTCTGATGAAGATACAAAACATATGGCCATGGCCTCTTAGCATTGGTGTTTGATGGAACGTGTCTTTATTTCACCACAGTTGACTACATCATGATGTCTCCTTTTAGCATGTAGTTGGTCTTATACCCAACACTGTCCCAGGAAGTCCACTGTCTCAGCTTCCATCCTCAGCAGCAAAATGCAGACTGAGCCTGGCCTCTGTCCTTAAGTTGTTCACTCATGAATCAAAGTCTCACATGGGAACTGTTGTTTTCCACCCTTTTCTTGGTTATGCAGGACTTTTACAACAGGGACTTCCCCAAAGAAAACAAAAACACTCAAAAGGGACTGGCAAGTCAGAAAACATGATCAATGCCCACTAAAAATAGCTATAATTATGGCTTATGATTGTCTTCTTGAGAGATATCAATTTCTGTGGATTGAGGAATCCAAGGTAACAAGGGCAGAATCATATCAAATGTCATCATTCTCTTCAAACTGTGATCACAAAATGGTTATTTACCAAAAAATTGATAAATGAAGAAAATTATACTTTTTATTTGTGGGGTTATTTGTAGATAACAACAGAATAGAATTTGTTGTTTTTATAGTTCCATGACTGTGGTTTACATGAGCCACCTCCAACAACTTGAATAGCCACTAATGACTCACAAATGTTATTAATAACCAAAGTCATAAGCAATGAACTCTTCATCCTGATTTTAAATGTAGCACATATGCTACCTATGTTTAGAAAAGACAATTTGGGGCAAAGACAATAATAAGCTTTCTTGGAGGCTTATTTTGTCTAAAATGGCTCATTTTGCAACTTAAAAATTAAGATAAGATGAAGTACATTTGACAAATATAACCGGAATTCTTTAAAGAAAATTTACATTTCATCTATCTATGGTTTGATTATCTATGTTGAGCTTAGACATAGGGCTAGAAAGTATCTTGCTCAAGATTCACACTTGTGGACCTAAACACTCTCTTTTCTTTCACAAATAATGAGCATAACACTCATTTTAATTACTTTTCTTTGATTGCTCGTAAACTGGTGGTGAATCATATCAATAATATATTTAAGGACCTACTATTATTTATTTTTTAAAAAAAGACTAATCAAAAAGTGAGTAAAATTCAACAGCATGATGTAAAACTTGACCAGCAAATGCTCATAACTCATGGTATATTTTAAAAATTTTAGATGACAGCAAAATATTCTAAAAGGTTAGGATTGATTATAAGTATGGAACTTTAAAATTTGAGATGTGTTCAATAATTGGTCTACTCAGTGATAAATCTATGTCTTCCCCAGTGTTACTGAGGCCATACGTTCTAAGATATTATTCTAAACTTTATTGCCTTCCTGTTCATTGATAAAATCTGACCTACGTATTAGTTCTTCATATTTTATTTTTCAAAGACAATTTAAAACTCAGTTTAAATACCCAAATAATCTTTAAGGATATTATCAATGGAAATTTGTAGAAAAATATGAGCAGATGGTCAAATTATCACCCCCTAATATCTTACGATACTGCCATATCATCTTCCAAAGAAATTAAAATGCAATCAAATATGTATTAAACGTTTACTTTGTGCTGGGCCTATGGATATAAAAGTGAGTAGCTCATAGTTTCTTGCCCTTGAAAAGCATTTAACTAAAGCATATAACAAACAAGTAAACCACAAACTTTACCGATAGAATGCAGTGGAAAAAGAAATAAAAAGTCATTCTTTCTGAGTTTGAAGGTTCAGAGAAGACTACATAAAAGGAATGACCTTCAAAAGGTATACAGGATTTTATCTGGTGAATAGAAGCAGATAATTGAAGGGAGAGGGCATAGTATGTATATAGTATGAGATAGCACAGAATAGTATGAAGTGGAAGTGCTTTGCACATTGGAGGATGGGGAATAAAGGTTAGTTTTGAACACATCAACAAGAATTACTTTCTTTATAGTATGTATCAAGATAAGATGACACACGCACACACAGAATTCTTAGTTTCCTTTTACAGGATGGTGGAATGGCAGGATTGAGTTGCCTAAAACTACTTACCACCAGATTTCTTGTTAAGTAAACAATAACTATTATTGTTTAACCCACTTTTTGGGGGGACTTTTGTATATTTGCAGCCAAATTCATTCTAAATGATATTTCTACTGAATCTGAATGTATGGGGGCGGACAGGAGGGGAATGGATGGGAGGATCTGGGCAGGTGTGTTATTGACAATCTCCCCCAGTTGATTTCAATCGACCTCCAAGACTGAGGACCACTGTTCCAACTGAGGTCCTTCACTTCTATGCTTCAACTCCGTCCTGGTGGGAGTGTGATATTAGGTAGTTCCTAAATGTCTATGTCTAGAAGCAACAACTCCACTTAAATTTATATATAAATATTAAAATCCACATGAACAACTTAATCTGGATATCTGACTCTTTCCAAACATGGGGTAGCTTGCCTTCTTTGGTAACACTTTAATTTTCCAGTTAACAAAATTATCATGGTGATAAATTTCAGGATATTGGGAGAAAGGGACTTGCTAAATATTTGCCATAAACGCAATGACCATTGGCATCTAAATATAATATTCTTTGCTTCCAGTTCTCTACCAGAAGTGGAATTTTTCAAATGTACAAAGGATCTGGGGTTCAGAGCTGACATTGGTCCTTTGGAGTTTAGGGAACAGTGAAATAGTTGCACATTCTTTACAGCCCTGTCACCACAGGCTGGAATGAACTACAGGCCCACGATAGTGGATGTTCAGACACGCTTTTTATTTTCCCAGAGAAGAAAGTATGAGTTCTTAGTGCTATCTAAACACATTTCTTACCTCAGCAGGTCACTGAGGTTCTGGTTTGTCTCTATTATTTTATAGAAAAATAAACTGAAAGCGAATGTAATTTTAAAAGATAAACAAAGAAAAAGAATGACTTTTCAGAGAATTTGATGGCATTATATATGCTCTGTATTCTGCGAAGGGTCACAGGAATCTGGATTTTATTTAATCTCCTTTTCAGGAGAAGGAAAAATCATTACATGGTGCTCTCAGGGGTCACAGAAAACAATATGTAGAGGAATTTTCCAAAGGGCTGCCATGACATTTAAATGCAGTTAAAATGGAAACAACCCAAACTGAAGATGCTAGCTGATCAAAAATGCTTATTAAATAAACACCTGCATCTTACTATTGACTCTGTAATGCAGGGTAGAGACAGATGTTTTATATACCTTTTTTTTTCTTTTCTGAAAGCTGACTGATGTAATAAGGGAACATGCTATTGGTATTTAGTTTCTGGCCTCAGAAAAGATATGTAAAGAATATTCACTCTGATACAGCCTCCCTCAGAGGTAAAAAAAGTAATGAAAATGTAAATCCTGACAGGTTAGTGAAATATTACCTTGAAGATATTTTTTCCAAGCTCAGTTGAATTTGAGATTCAATTTTTACAGAGTTTTGGGGAGGGTGGGACAGAGAGTGACAAGAGATAAAAACATTCAAGGTGCAGACATCTAATAGATGATACTCTCTGCATATGCATAGCCCCTCAAATGGCTACATCCTTAATTGAAAGGTCATGTAGAAGTAAAGTCCTTCCCTCCCCACAGAAAACTGCGGGAAAAATTTCATGTCTCAATACTTGGCTTTAGGTGTATGGTAGAGGTGGCCTTCTCAATAATTCTTAAGCAACCAGCACATAAGTATTTGCAGACTGAACTCATACCACCTGAATAGTTCAAAAGGCTATTGCCAATATTTTAGTCTAAAAGTGCCCCAATTTAATTAGTGTCCATAGGACACTAGGCAGAAGCAAATGAAAACATTTTCCATAGGCATCCACTATCAGGCCAGGCCTCAAGGAATACTTACATGTGAAGTTCCAATTTTCAAAGAATGAGAGCTCTTGGTCAGAATTGCAAACATACAGGAAAACAGGGCATGATGAAAGATTGTCAGTAGATAAACCAACAGACTGAATCAACAAGATTTTTAGACACTGGAATTATTAGACCATAAAGTGGGTGTGCTTAATACTTTAAAAACGTTTGCTTTTAAAAAGAGGGCATTGAAGATACAAATATGGTGCTATAAAATTAAACAAGCAGACATAAAAATAATAAAATAGAACACTTGGAAATGGAAAAAGGGAAATTACAACGTGGTCACGTTTAATGGATGATTAGATACTTTACGAGAAGATGAGTGACTAGATGATGGATCTGAAGAATTTAGCGAGACTGTAGCACAGTGAGAAAAAGAAAATATGACCAATTAGGGATATGGAATACAGTGAAAAATTCTAATAAAATTCAGATAACTGAAGTTCTAGAAAGAGAAGCGAAAGAATGAGGCAGAAGCAATACTTAAAGAGAAAATAATTGAAAAAATTTGCCTGTACGATGAAAAACATCAATTTACAGAGTCAGGAATCCTTAACAGAATAAATAAAAAGGAATACAAACCTAGATTATGTAGTTGAAACCATAAACTGGCAGAAAAATCTTTAAAACTACCCAAGAGAAAGGAAGTTCAGTCAGACTGACAAGTGACTTATCAGATCTGTGGGTAAATATAAACAAAATTGACTGCACAAACCAATACCTATTTTTGAGAGTTAAAAATGTATGAAGTCGTAATATCCAACAATAATTATATATAAGTCAGGAAGGGGGTACTCAAACCCAAAAGTTTTAATAAAGCAATCATTTAGAAGGAGAGAACAGTGCAGGTTTAGATTTTAATAAGTTAATTAGGAATGTTAAAATGTTAAGGTAATCAATTAGAAATAGAAATTTAATATATTTAAATTTCAAACCTATAGAAGGAAAAATGGAGCAAAAAAAAATCCAAATTACTACTTTTAAAAGGTATAAAAGCAAAGAAAAAGTAAAAAACAAGGGGGAACAAACAGAAAGCACAAAAATTAGAATAGTAGAAATGAATCCAAAGAGAAAAATCCATTACTTCTGAATTCTCAATATTATAATAATGACTGATAAATGTTTTATCAAAAATTTACAATCTGAAATGAAAACCGCTATGATCTATACACACATGCACCTCCAAAAATGTTAAGTTGTACATATGTTTAAGAATGAAATTTCATAGTTCTTGTAGAAATATCCCAAATGATTTCCTGATAATGTCTTGCTTCTTGTTAATGCTATTTCTTGAGGGTTTAGCTTTTGTATTTGCTTCTGCTAGTTACCTGGAGGCACCAACAACTAGATGTCATCTAAATAGTATCTTTCCCATAGTTCACATGTGATTTTCTTGTTTAGTTGTGTAACAATACATGTTTATTATAAAGCGTGGAAAGGCAAGGTAATTAGCACCCACTATCGCACAGAATAGATGTGTACTCAGAATAGATATGTATGGATCAATATATTCAATGAAGTATCTATTAAACATTAAAAAATTTGATAATCTGTATTTAAAAGTTTTATATAATGTAGAAAACTCTGGTAGCTTGTTATATGAGTTTTAGACTGCCCTAGTGATGTTTGGAGAAATTAATCTGAATTTTTGTAATTATTGATACTATTATGTTTTATTTGGGGGAATGGAAAAACATAAAAATATAGCTAAGATCCAGTTAATAAACAAGATTTTCAGCCTTGATTAAAAGCAAAATAGCTATCTAAATCGTCAGGACACAAGTTGAAAATGAAAGGATGGAACAAAGATTACTGGGCAAATGACAATACAAAGAAGAATGGCATAACTATACAAATATCATACAAAATATATTTTAAGACAAAAAGCATTAGTAGAGATAAAAATGTAATTACAAAGTAGGGAAAATGTTTAATATAGTAGGAAGATTTAAGAATTCTAACTTGTATCCATCTACTTAATAACACAGCCATATATATATGTACTCAGATGGTACATTTGTCTTTTCATCCTTTTTCTTATATACAAATATACCATCTGAGTGGGAGATTTTAACATGCTTGTCTCAGTAACTGAGAGATCAGCTACATGGTCAACTGCAAAATTTCATTCCATTTAAGACACTTAGAACTTTTTCAAAATCAATCACATAGTGCCACAAAGCAGGGGTCACCAAACTTCAAGTGACTGGTGTCATGTAGAACGTATTCTCTGACCACAAGGAAATTCAGTTAGAAATAATGAAATGATAACAAGACAAGACACATATTTTTGGAAATTAAACACTCCTAAAAATAGGACAAAGAAAAATAATAATGACAATTAGAACATACTGAGAACTGAGTGGTAATGAATATGATTCTTATCAAACTCATGTAACGAAGCTAAAGTGCTTCTTAGATGGAAATGTAGAATTTTAAGTACTTACTTAGAAAATAGCCTAAAACAATAAAAGCCTCAAAATGAATAAGCTTAAGGAATTAGATAAACAAAAAATTGAATTCACCCCCCAAGTGTAGAAGGAAGGAAATAATAGAGAACTAATGAAAAGAAAACAACCATAGAATAGAAAGGGTCAACAAAACCAAATGTTGATTGTTTGAAATGAATAGCAAAATTGACAAACCTCTGGTAAGACTGAGAAAGAAAAAAAAAAGGAGTGAAAAAATAATTTAGCAATGAGAAGAGGGTAGACTAGGCATTCTGTGTAGCTTAAAATAATAGGTTATAATTCAAAACTTTAAGCCAATAAATTAAAAATGTTGGGTGAAATGGACAAATTCATAGAAAAATATAAAGTAAACTAATAAACTAATAAGGAGGAATAGAAATAACCTAATAGGATTTTCATTATTAAGAACACCAAATCAGTAACTAGAAATTTTCCTTCATACCCCCACACCCCTAAAAAGGCCCAAATACTTTACCTGTGAATTCTACCAAACATTCAAGAAATGAATTAATTCCCACCCTACACACACTATAATAGGGTATAGAAATAGAGAAACTATTCCCAGATCGTTTTACCTGCTTCCCATTACCATGATTCCAAAACCTAAAAGGAGAGTATAAGAAAAGAAAATCATTGGCCAAACTAACTTGTGAACAAAAGATTTTTTTCATTTTTATTAATTTTTAATTTAAAAAAATATAGCAACAAACACAAACATTCTTAACCTATGATCATTCCGTTCTATATATAATCAGTAATTCACAATATCATCACATAGTTACATATTCATCATCATGATCATTTCTTAGAACATTTGCATCAATTCAGAAAAAGAAATAAAAAGACAACAGAAAAAATTCATACATACCATATCCCTTACCCCTCCCTTTCACTGATCACTAGCATTTCAATCTAAATGTATTTTAACATTTGTTTCCCCTATTATTTATTTTTATTCCGTATGTTTTACTCATCTGTTGATAAGGTAGATAAAAGGAGCATCAGACACAAAGTTTTCACAATCACACAATCACATTGTGAAAGCTATACTATGAAACAATCATCTTCAAGAAGCATGGCTACTGGAACACAGCTCCACATTTTCAGGCAGTTCCCTCCAGCCTCTCCATTACATCTTGAATAGCAAGATGATATCTACTTAATGCATAAGAATAACCTCCAGGACAACCTCTCAACTCTGTTTGGAATCTCTCAGCCATTGACAATTTATTTTGTCTCATTTTATTCTTCCCCCTTTGGGTCGAGAAGGTTTTCTCAGTCTCTTGATGCTGGGTCTCAGATCATTCTAGGATTTCTGTCCCACGTTGCCAGGAAGGTCCACAACCCTAGGAATCATGTCCCATGTAGAGATGTGGGAGGGCAGTGCGTTTGCTTGTTGTGTTGGCTGGAGAGAAAGGCCACATCTGAGCAGCAAAAGAGGTTCTCTTTTTCTCTCACTGCTTGTGAGAATATCTTGAATTCAACTTGGGGAAGTTGAATTTTCCCCCTTTCTCACCATTCCCCGAAGGGGACTTTGCAAATACTTTTTTATTCACTGTTCAAATCACTCTGGGATTTATCAGGGCATCACTCTGGACAAATCAACAAAATCTCATGCCCTACTCAAGGTTCCATGTACTTATGGTGTTCAATTAAGCTGTCTATATAAGTTATATTAGGAAATGCACTAGTCAAAATATAAACTTTGTACCAAATAAACATTTTTTGCTTTAGTCTCACACATAAGTTAAAATTTAAAAATATCAATTACATCTATTTTCAACACCCTGCAGTGATGACATTCCTTGAATGAAAGATTTTTTTGGCATTGTTTAGAAGAGATAAAACATTTTGACAAATATGTGATCATTTAGGAATATAAGATGATTTAACATAAATAAATTTCTGCAATATACCATATTAATAAATAAAGGAGAAACATAATCATCTAAATGGATGAAGAAAAAGGATTTGACAAAATTGAACTTTAATTTGTGTTAAAACTCCTATCAAAGTATAAATTGAAGGTTAAAAATTGCCTAATTAAAAGTATCATCAAAACCACTAAGATATAGCTAATGACTTGAAAGTATTCCTTTTTTTTGGTAATAGTTTTATTGATAAATCTTCACACACATACATTCTATACATGGTGTACAATCATTGGCTCACAATATCATCACATAGTTGTGTATTCACCACCATGATTATTTTTTAGAACATTTGTATAACTCCAGAAAAAGAAAAAAAAACAACTCATACATATAACCCTAACCCCTCCCTCTTACTGACCACTAGTATTTCCATCTCCCAATTTTACTCTTTGTATCTCCTATTATTTCTTTATTATTTATCCATATAATTTTACTTATCTGTCCACACCCTGTATAAAAGGAGCATCAGACACAAGATTTTCAGAGTCCCATAGTCACATTGCAAAAGTTGTATCTTTATACAATCATCTTCAAGAATCAAAGCTGCTGGAACACAGCTCAACAGTTTCAGGTACTTTCCTCCAGTTACTCCAACAGACTATAAATTAAAAAGGAATGTCTAAATAATACATAAGAATAATCTCCAGGACAACCTCTCAACTCCATTTGAAATCTCTCAGCCACTGAAACTTTATTTTGTCTCATTTCTCTCTTCCTCCTTATGGTCAAGAAGGCTTTCTCAATCCCTTGATACTGGGTTTCAGCTCATCTCAGGAGTTCTGTCCCATATTGCCAGGGAGATTTATACCCCTGGGAGTCAAGACCCATGTAGAGGAGGTAAGGCAGTGAGTTCACCTGCTAAATTGGCTTACAGAGATAGGTTACATGTGAGCAAACAGGAGGTTCTCTGGGGGTGACCCTTAGGCCGAACTTTAAGTAGGCTTAGCCTATTCTTTGCAAGAATAAGTTTCACAGGGGCAAACCCCAAGATCAAGGGCTCAGCCTATTGATTTTCTTGTACCCATGAAAGCATTTCTTTTAAAATGAGACAGAAGATAAGGATACTATCTATCACTACCTCTATTGGACGTTTTATCAGGAAAGCCAAGAGAAAAACAAAAGAATGTATACATTTCAGAAAGGAAAAATGGAACCCTTATTATTTTTCTTTTTGGAACACTTATTTTTTAAAGTTAATATTATTTTCTATGTGGAAATGTCTAAAGATTTATTGAGTAAATTTTAAAAGGCTTCTAGATACCCAAATTAATGAAATAAATCAATTGCATTTCTAATCACTAGCAGCAAAAAGTTAGAAAATGGAGTCAAATGAATATAACCTTTAGTATGTGCACTGGTTTGAAAGGATGTATGTACCCTAGAAAAGCCATGTTTTAATCCTGTTCCCATTTTGTAAAGGCACCTGTTTCTTCTAATCCCTATTCAGTACTGTATATCTGAAACTGTAATTAGATCATCTCCCTGGAAATGTGACTCAATCAAGAGTGGTTGCAAAACTAGATTAGGTAGAGTAGTGTCTCCACCCATTCGGGTGTGTCTGGATTTGTTTATTGGAATCCTATAAAAGAGGAAACATTTTGGAGAAACTGAGAGATTCAGAAAGAGCAGAGAAGAACGACATAGCCACAAGAAGCAGAGAGAACCAGCCAGTGACCTTTGGAGACGAAGAAGAAAAATGCCCCCCGGGGAGTTACATGAAACAGAAAACCAGGAGAGAAAGCTGGCAGATGACACCATGTTCGCCAAGTGCTCTTCCAGCCAAGAGAGAAACCCTGACTGTGTTCACCATGTGCCTTCTCACTTGAGAGAGAAACCCTAAATATCATTGGCCTTCTTGAACCAAGGTATCTTTCCCTGGATAGCTTTGATTGGACATTTCTCTAGACTTATTTTGATTGGACATTTTCACGGCCTTAGAACTATAAACTAACAACTTATTAAATCCCCGTTTTTTTTTTGTTTTTGTTTTTTTTTTTAAAGGGAGGAAGGGAAGGAAAGACAGAGAGAAGGAAGGAAGGATGGAAGGAAGGAAGGGAGGAAGAAAGGGAAACATCTTTAAACATTTTCTTGTTTTATTGTATTTTGTTTGTTTGTTTGTTTTTTACATGGGCTGGGGCCGGGAATCGAACCGAGGTCCTCCGGCATGGCAGGCAAGCACTTTGCCCGCTGAGCCACCGCGGCCCGCCTAAATCCCCGTTTTTAAAAGCCATTCCGATTCTGGCATATTGCATTCTGGCAGCTAGAAAACTAGAACAGTACGGCATTAAAAAAATTCAGTACTTAATTAAATTGCCAAAATATATGCAAGACATTCAGGAGAAAAATCGTAAAACTTGATTGAATTGTATTAACTATATGTAAATTAATGGCGAGATAAAGTATATTCATGAATTGGAACATACAATATCATAGAGATTTCAACTCTTCTTTCAGTTAATCTGTATATTCAAGGCAATTCTAATGAAAGCTTCAACTAATTTTGTTTGTTTTTAATTCTGTTTTGGAGCTTGACAAGCTGACTGTAAGATTCATATTTAAGAGCAAAGAGTCTAAAATAGCCAAAATGGTGATAAAAGGACTTTTAAAGACAATATACTAGGGAAATTATGGAAAATATCTTTATGTCTATAGCATAGAGAAAGCTTTCAAAGACAAGAGCCAAAAAATTTATTAATGAGTACATTAAAATCAAGAATTTTTCCTCAAAAGTAAATGAAAGATGAACTAAATTTGCATTGCATATAACAAAGAATTAGAGTCTAGCACATAAGAAGAAATCATAAAAATCAACAAGATAAAGACAAACAACCCAAGATAAATCCAATTGAATTGGCCAAGGGGGTGGGGGTTGGGGTGCAGTAGTTGGGAGAGTAGAAGAAAATCTGAAGAGTAATTTTGCATGGAAGAAAACAGAAAGCTAGAAAATATATATGATGTTCAAACTAATTGTGCATCAAGGGAATGGGAATTATGGCCACCATGAGAAGCTAATTCATATTCACTAGACTGACAAATATTTTACAATCTAAGAACATCCTATTTTGGCTAGACATATAGAGCCACCAACCCACTATGCTTTCTTGGAGGAAAACTGGAATCATTACATCAAAGTATTTGACTTTTTCCAATTGAGTTGAAGGTACACCAAATCTTACTCCTTAATTTCACTCCTTCTGTATTCCCAGAGACCATGGGGACATGAATACCAAGAAATATGTGAAAGAACATTTTATGGGCTCTCTGTTAAAAGCACAAACTGGGAGCAATCCAATAGTAGGCTGAAAATTAAATTGTAAAATATTTATGGAATGGGATAGTAAACAGGAGTAAAATGAATTACAACCACATATAATGTTGATGAATCTCAGGAACAACAAAGCCAAGTTGAAAGAGGATAGAGCTATACTTGATAATTCCAGATGTATAAAGTACTAAATATGAAAAGTGAACACTATTTTGTTTTCATATACGAATATATTTGATAACAATTTTTAAAAGAAAAAAAGGAATGATACAGAAAATATGATTATGCTTCCCCGGAAATGATGGTATAGGATTGGAGAAGGGCATTGACAGAAAGATAGTACTGCTCTGTTTTCTTTAAACAGATTGTAGGTGAACACTTGTTTTTTTAAGTCTCATATTGTTATTTTTGTACTTTGCACATATTTTATACATATTCTATTCGATATTTAATAACAATTGAAAACACTATCAATAAATGCGGTGGAGCAAATTCATATTCTCAGTGTGATAACTGGAGAAAGTTCCTTTCATAGTTCATTTCCTGTGAAAAATTAGTATTACCCGAGAACATCCCAGGGACGGTCAGAGAGTAAATCGGATTGTAAATAAAAAGATCATAAAACAAAAGATATCTTAAACATATTTTTTCAATGTAGGGACTGCCTGACCTTACTAACCCATCTTTGGTAGGGAGAAAAGGTGAGCAGCAGATAATGGTAGGCCACAAATTATTTCCATTCTTGACTTTCTTGAGTCGCTCTAAGTGGAGGATTAAAATATCTTGGCGATAACGCCTAGCAAGATCTCTGAGCGGCTTTGTTATTGGGGATTCTTTAAACAAATGGGAATTACTTAAAGACAGTGTTATGGAGGATTTGCTTGTGAGATATTCTGCATTGTCTTTGATCTTAAAGTTAATCTGTTTCTTTTTATGTGAAAATATCTTATTGTTTTACAGTCAACATTATGAACTATCTAATATTTCTGCTTCATGTTACAGAATATTGAATAGGAACATCTATTTCAAGCAGATACTCTTGCTTTTTTCTTTTTCTGTTTTGCCTAGGACTTTATAGCTTTTCTTATTAGTGTTATATTAGTTGGTTCCTTCTTTGAGGAGCTTATGATAATAACTCTTGGCATAATGGCTGGTTAAGGAACCATACTTGAGAGACTCTTAGCTATTGCTTTTTTAAGTTGCTACTGCTGTTTAGAAATCTGCCTGCAATTAATTGTAGGAGGCATGAGCTGTCTCGTGCAGGACTACCCTCTTTGTTTCATTTTCAAAGATGTTGGTTAATGACTTTCCCGAGCTCAGCAGGATTCTGAAGATACATTGAATATTTCAAGATAACATTGGATATGGTACCAGTTATCTATCTTTTCCTTGTATTTTATTTTTCTTTGCATAATTAAAAAATATTTTTATTGAGAAATCTTCACTCACATACAGTCCTTACATGGTACACAATCAATGGTTCACAATATCATCCCACAGTTATGCATTCATCACCATGATCATTTCTAGAACATCACTGCAGAAAAAGAAATAAAAAGAAAAAGAAAAAACTCATGCGTCCCATACCCTTTACCTCCTCCCTCTCACTGACCACTAGCATTTCAATCTGCCCAATTATTTAATCTTTATTCCCCCCTTATTTATTTATTTATTTATTTTTATCCTTATTTTTTAATTCATCTGTCCATATCCTGGATAAAAGGAGCATCTGACATAAGGTTTTCACAATCACATGGTCACCTTGTAAAAGCTATATAGTTATACAGCTGTCTGTAAGAATCAAGGCTCCTGGAACACAGTTCAACAGTTTTAGGTACTTCTCTCCAGCCACTCCAATTACACTGTAAACTAAAAATGCATAAGAATAACCTCCAGTATAACCTTTCAACTTTGTTTGAAATCTCTCAGTGAAGACATAGTTTTTAAAGCCAAAGAAAAAATAAACTTTTTAAAATCCAACTATTTTAAATCCAACTGCCTTAAAAACTTTCAGTAGTAAACAAACTAATGTGATTAATATGGAAAATGAGCCTGCTCTCTGTCACCCCCACACCCTAGTCTGTGTTTTAGTTGTATTTGTGCCAAGAAGTTTTGGCAATCTGTACATCTTTTTCTAAAACCTCAAAAGTAAATAACAAAACACAGACTCCATGGTTGCGTGGTTGATTTTACAGAGTATTATGGCATGAAAAGCTGTGATAAAATTCTCCCTAATTTTCCTATTCCCACAAGTGCATCTTTGGAATACTTCCACGCCATCTCTCTGTGTATGGGTATGTGTATATATAAATTATTTACTAAATTATATACTATATTTACATGATTCAAAAATTAATTTCTTTAATTTAAAAGGATATTTACTCGGTCTTCGGTAACCTGAAATGACAACTAAATAAAAAGCTGGATAAAAGATTTAAAAGTATTTCTAAAAGCATAAATGAGTTAACAACATAGGGAGGATTTACCTGACCAAAATCTAGGATGAAGTGAAAAATCTGAGGGTTAACCCCAGAACTAAAAGCCCCCATTTCCCAGACAATATTTCTCTATTGAAAGAAACAGCTATGGAATTGAGCTGTGGTTTCATCAGCCTCATAGGTCTAAGGGAACAGATTGCAAAAAGCATTCCACCCCAACTTCAGAGTTTTGAAAAGAGCTATACTCTCAGAGTAAGGGTGAACCAGAAGGAAGTAAGCCCTTGCTTGAACTGGGAGCCTCAATAGAAGATGCTTTGGTTTGGAAGTGGCCCAGATGCCTGGCAGAAGCAAATGAAAATTCTCTTAGAAATCTTCAATTTATTCCTGTAATTAAATCTTTTTCAAATGCAATCAAAAGACATATAAGAAAAGAAGGTACCATAAATTAGATCCAGCAGGAAAAAATGATGATGAAAAGAGATCCATAAAACTTCCAATATTGTAATTAACAGGCCTATATTATAAAATAAACTTATGTTTACAAACTAAAAATATATAAACAGAAGCCTAAGAATTATAAAAAGTGATACTGATTTGATAAAGAAAATCAAATCAATCTTCCTCATCCTAAAAATACAGCTAAAATTAAGAACTTAGTGGAAGGGTTTAACAGTTGACTAAAACTGGCTGAAAATAAAATTAATGAGGTAGAAGATAGGTAAGAATAAATTTTCCAAAATGCAGCATAAGGGAAAAAAAGATGGATAATGCAGAAGAGATGCTAAGACACATGGAATACAGACTGAGAATATCTAAAATACCATGGATAGGAAATGGGCTTTGTGGTGTGTTACCTTAGATCTAGGAGGCTCCGAAAACCACAGCTCATTTCTATAGCTGTTTCTTTCTTTGTTTCTTTTTTTTTTTTCAATTTATTTTTATTTTTGCATGGGCAGGTATCGGAAATTGAGCCCAGGTCTCCAGCATGGCAGGCAAGAATTCTACCGCCGAGCTACCATCACACCCTATCTGTTTCTTTAATAGGAGAATACCGTGCAGGCAAAAACAGTGTTTGTGCTGGGCCTAACTTTATGAATTCTAAATCTAATTTGAGGCCCAAAGGGAGAAAGACAGAGAGAATAAATAGTGCAGAAATGAAATTTGAAGAGATAATGTCAGACAATTTCCTATAATTGAAAAAAGACAACCATACACTGATTCACAAAGTCCAACATATTCTAAGAAGGAGAAATAAAAAAGAAATACACCAACAAGTTGGTTCTGTACAATAACCCAATCAAGGTTATTCTGTAATTTATATGGGAAGGCATGGGCTTGAGAATTAGCTAAAACAGCCTTGACAAAAAATAATAAAGTGGCAGGAATCACTCTACTCAATAATAAGGCTTACTACATATCTCCAGTAATCAAAACAGTGTGATACTGGTGAAGGGATAAACACATAGATTAATGGAACAGAAACCAGAAATTGACCACATGAATATGCTTAGTATATTTTTCAAAAGCACATAAGCCTTTGGACGGATAGCCTTTTCAACAAATGGTGCTAGAGCAATTGGATATTCATAGGTTAAAAATAAACCTCAGCCTAAATCTCAAATGTTATATAAAAAAACTCAAAATAGTCACTGATTGGAATGTAAAACTATAAAACATTTTGAACAACAACAGCAGCAAAAGACAAACAAAAAGTTAAACAAAAAAACAGAAGAAATATTCAGGACCTAGGGTTATGTGTTGAGTTCTTAGACTTGATGTCAAAATTATGACACATAAATGTAAAAATAAACTGGACCTCATCAAAATTTAAAATTTCTGTTCTGCAAAGGCTCCTGTGAAGAGAATGAAAAGACAAGCTACAGAATAGGAAAAAAATATTTGAAAACTACATATCTGGTAAAGGATTGTATCTAAAAAATATAAAGTACTCTTAAAACTCAAAAGTAAAACGAACATTAGAAAATGATGAAAAAAAAAGAACAGATACTTCACCAAAGTATACATACAGAGAACAAATAATCATACGAAAAGATGTTTATCAACATTAGTTATTAGGAAAATGCAAATTAAAGCCAAAATGAGATGCCTTCTCAAATCTATCAGAATGACTAAAATAAAAAGTAGTGATGACACCAAATACTGGCAAGAATGCAGAGAAACTGGATCACTCCTACATTGCTGGCAAAATACATAATGGACAGCCACTATGGAAAACATTTTGGCTGTTTCTTATAAAATAAATATCAAATTACCATATGATCTAGCAATTGTACTCTTGGGGATTTATCCCAGAGAAATAAAAGCTTAGTTTTATATGCACAAAAAAAGGTGTACATGAATGTGCATAGTGGTTTTATTCTTTATAGCCTCAAGCTGGATATAGCTCAGTTTCCTGTACAGGTGAATATTTAATCAAACTGTAATACATCTATTACCATGGTACACACAACTGTTTGTGTAATAAGATGAGTTATCAGCTATCTCTCCAGACAACAAGACAGCAAAATTAAGACCCATGTACAGAAAAGGGAGCCCTAGGAGCAGTTACGCATATATGGATGTTAGCTTAGACTGTGGAAAGCAGTGAAAAGGGATACCTTTTAAATAAGTGTACAATAATAGCTGAATATTTATGTGGGAAAATTAAAAGCAAACACTTTTCTCACATAATTCATAGGTGGACTAGACATCCAAATGAGAAAGGCAAAATGTCTTTTAGATTGGATAATGTATTCACGATATCTGGGAAGGGAAATATTTCTCCATTAAGATGCAAAAAGGACTCATCATAGAAGGAAATATTAGTGTCTTTCTATGTTGAAATTAAGAACATTTGTTCCTCAAAAGTCAGTATAAAATTATTAAAAGACAAACTATAAAGTGGCAGAAGATATTTGCTAACAGATATACTAATAAAGAACTCATATCCATAACATATATGAACTCCCACAAATGAATAGCAGGAAAGAAAGTCCAATAGAAAAAAAAGGGGGGGAATACATGAATAAGTGCTTCCCAAAAACAGAAGTCCAAAAGCTCAAAATACTTTTAAAAATTATTCAAATTCATTCATAATCAGAGAATAATCTTATTGAAAGCATAATAAGATAACAATACTATGCTCCACTGATGATCATTTATCATTGGAAAAACTTGAGTTTTCAAAATTCGATAATAAAGTGAGTAACTTCAGCAAGATTCAGGTAGAGTAAGCAGTCCCAAGTTCCTGTCCCCTGCCATAAACACTGAAAAACAAGAAGAAACAGTCTGAATCAACTTTTCTGGAAATTTGGAAGACAGTCAAAGGTTTATAGCAACCAAGAGAATGCTGAATCAAGAAAAATGCAACATGAAAAACAGTAAGAAAGCTTTGTGACACTTTTACTTGATCTTACCAGAACACTTCTGTTCTGTGATGGTCTTAAAGACAGCAGCCCACATTGCAAGTATGAGACTCTGGTCCCTGGTTCTGGGGAGAAGAGAAGACATAATTCACAAAATAGCATGTATGTGTGTGCTCTAATATGTCTGACGGCTAACTGAAGGATTGACATAAGGCATTTATCACTGTTTCACTATTGCAGAACTAATCAGCATTAAAAGTAGGGAGCATTGCTTGAAATTACTGTAAGGTGAGAGATCATCCTGCATAAGCCAGGATAAAAATATTATGACTGACATATAAAATAGACAACCTAAAGCTTAGGAGGAGAATCTAGGGAGAGTTTCTTTGGTAAATTAAAGTACCCAAAAGCAACCCATAACTGAGGAATTTAGATAGTCACATGCATACCAGATTAGGATTCATTCTCAGAAAAGACCAGAGAAGACCCAAAGCTTTCACTTTGGGTAGAACTCTAGGCTCATTGTATGGCCTGGCTAAGTGTTGAAAGATTGCCCAGCACAGGAGCAAAGATTGAAGAAGTGTTTTTTGTTGTTGTTGTTTGCTTGATTGGTTGCTTTTGTTTGTTTATTTGCTTTTTGGATCATGGCATTCAAAGAAATCTCTGTGAAAAACACTTGCTGAATTCAAGCTAAAGGAATGGATACTTCAGTGACCACACGCAACAAAGAATAAGGTCTTTGCAGAAAAAAACAATAGTCTGGAAAAATCACTGAACAAATGGACAGTGTAGCCTTTATTCTTTCTTCTCCTCTTCCTCAGACTGGATGTTTTCAATTGTTCTATCTTCAAGTTCACTCATTCTTTATTCTCTCTGCTCACATCTGCTATTGAATCCCTCTAGTAAATTTTTCATATTAGTTACATTTTTAAGCTCCAGGACTTGTTTGCTTTCTCTTAATAATCTGATTATTGATATTCTCATTCAGTTCAGACATCACTTTCTTGATTTCCTTTAGTTCTTTTTCCATATTTTCTTTTAGCTCTTTCAGCATGTCGAAGACCATTACTTTAAAGTATTTGTCTAGTAAGTACAATGCCTGAACTTCCTTGGGGGATGTATCTGTAACTTTGTTTTGTTCCTAACAATGGGCCATCTTTCCTGTTTGTTTGTATACCTTGTGATGTTTTGTTGAAATCTGGACATTCAAATATTATAATGTAGCAATTCTAGAAATCATATTCTCTCCCCTTCCTAGCGTTTTCCAATTTTGTCCCTCCCTCAATTGATGAACTTTTAAAGTAGAGTTAACAACATTCCTTATCACTTTTCCAAAAAATAGAAAAAGAGGGAATATCTTCTAAATCATTCATAGGGCCATCATTGCCCTAATACCAAAGCCAGATAGAGACATCACAAGAAAAGAAAATTAAAGGCCAATATCTCTTATGAATATAGATGTAAAAATTCTCAGCAAAAGACTAGCAAGCCAAATGCAACATCATATTCCAATGATTACATATCATGACCAAGTGGGATTTATCCCAGGAATGTAAGGGTGGTTCAACATAAGAAAATCAATCAACATAACATACCACATTAATAGAATGAATTTTAAAATGACATGATCATCTCAATTGAGGCAGAAAAGGCATTTGACAAAATCCAACATGCTTTCACGATAAAAAACATTCAGAAAACTACAAATAGAGGGCACTTTCTCAACATAACAAATAACATTTATGAAAAACTCACAGCTAATATCATATTCAATTGTAAAAGACAGGAAGCTTTCTCCTTAAGTTCAGGAATGAGACAAGGATGCCTGCTTTCACCTCTGCTATTTAACACTGTACTAGAATTAACCAAAGAAATTAGTTAAGGAAAAGAAATACAAAGCAGCCAAATTGTAAAGGAAGAAAGAAAACTATCTGTATTCACAAATGGTATGATCCTAAACATAGAAAATACCAAAGAATCTACCAAAAAAAGCTACTGGAGAAAAACAAATGAATTTAGCAAACTTGTAGGCTATAGATCAACACACAAAATCTGTGTTGTGTTTCTATACACCAGCAATGATCAATCTGAACATGAAATTAAGAAAACAATTCCATATGCAATAGCATCTAAAATAATATCTAGGAATATATTTGACCAAGGAGATGAAAGGCTTGTCCACAGAAAACTCCAAAACACTGCTGAAAGAAATTAAAGAAGTCCTAAATGAATTGAATGATTTCCATATTTACCAACAGGAAGAACTAATGTTGGTAAGATATCAATACTACCCAAGGGATTTATAGATTCAGTATAATCCTATCAAAATCACAACAGCCTTTTTTCAAAAGTGGAAAAGCTGATTCTGTAATTCATATGGCCCTGAACAATATTGAAAATGAAGAAAAACTTGGAAGAGTCACACTTCCTGAAATAAAAACATACTACAAAACTACAGGATATAAACAGTATAGTACTGGCATAATGATACATATAGAGACCAATGGGATGGGATTGAGAGTCCAGAAATAAACTCATACCCCTATTACAAATAGATTTTTTTTGACAAAAGTGCTGGTTTAGTTTCCTGGCTGTTAAAACAAATACCATATAATGCGTTGGTCTACCAATGAACATTTTTTGGCCCATGACTTTGAGGTTATGAGAAGTCCAAACCTGAGGTGTCAGCAAGGTGATGCTGTCTCCCTGAAGACCATGGCATCCTGGGGTTGGCTGCTGGAGATCATTAGACCTTGTTTTCTCAGTCACATGGCAGTGCATGTGATTACATCTTCTCCTTTCTTTTTCAGATTTTTCAGCAGCAGTTTCTGGCTGCTCCAATCTTTTCTCTCCTTCATGTCCAATTTCCTTTTCTTATGAGGACTTCAGCCATATTGGGTTAAGGTCCAACCTCATCCCGTTCGGGCACACCTTAAGTAGCATTTTCAAATGTCTTAGTTACAAATAGGTTTATACACATGGAACTGGGGATTGGAACATGGACATGTCTTTTGTGGGGAACATGATCTAATTCCCAGCAGGTGCCAAGTCCTATCAGTGAAAATAGTCTTTTCAACAAATGGTGCTGTAACAACTGGATTTCCACATGCAAAAAAAAATGAAGTTCGGCCCCTACCTCTCCCTTAATACAAACAATTAACTTAAAATGGATCAGTGATATAAATATAAGAGCTAACCTTATAAATCTCTTAGAAGAAAACATAGGGTTAAATCTTTAAGAACTTGGATGTGACAATGTATTCTTAGATGTGATATGAAAAGTACTAGACACAAAGGAAAAATAGATAAATGGGACTTTGTCAAGACTGGAAACTTTTTTCACTTAAAGGAAGTGAAAACACAACTCAAAGAATGGGATAAAATATTTTAAAATTGTATATCTGATAAGGCTTTATATTCAGAATATATAAAGAACTTCTACAACTCAACAACAAAAAGACAAACAACCCATTTAAAAATGGGCAAAGTGCTTGAAGACATTTCTCCAAAGAAGATATACAAATAGCAAAAAGACACCTGAAAATATGTTCAGCATCATCAGTCATTAGGGAAATGCAAGTTAAACCCAAATGAGATACCACTTCATACTCACTGGGAAGGCTATTATTAACAGAGGGAGAGAGAGATAGAAAGCGACAAGTGTTGGCAAGGATGTGGAGAAACTGAAACTCTTATGCATTGCTGGTGGGAATGTAAAATGGGGCAGCAGCTATTAAAAACATTTTGGCAGTTCTTTGAAAAGCTAAACATAGAATTACCATATGACCAGCAACTCCACTCCTAGATAGACTTAAAAGAATCAAAACAGGAGCTCAAACAGATACATGTATATTGATGTTCATACAAACATTATTCACAACAGCCAAGAGATGGAAATATCCCAAGTGTCATCAACACATGAGTGGATTAAGAAAATGTGATATATTCATTCAATTGATTTTTTTTTCTAGTTTACCAGGAAGAATTTATTTTTTTAACAGCTTCATTGAAGTATAATTTACATACCATAAGATTCACCCATTTTAAGTATACAATTCAGTGATTTTTAGTAAATTTATAGTTATGCAACCTTCTCTATAACTCAATTTTAGAACTTTTTATTACCTGAAAAATTCCCTCAATCTCATTCTCACTCTCATCCCAGGAAACCACCAATCTATTGTCTGCGTCCAAAGATTTGCTTTTTCTGGTCATTTCATATAAGTGGAATAATAAAATATATGGCCTTTGTACTTAGCTTATTTTTCAGTTTGCATAAGATTTTGAGGTCTATCAATGTTAAGGCACGTAACAATTTATTCCTCCCTTTTTATTGTTAGATACTATTTCATTTTATTAATATAGCATGCTTTGTTTATCCTGTCAACAGTTAATGGATATTTGGGTTATTTCCATTTTTCGAATATTATGAATAATCCTGCTATGAATATTCATATATGAGTCTTTGTGTGGACATATTTTTTTCATGTCCCTTGAGTAGATGCTGAGGAGCGGAATTGTATGGCAAATTTATATTTAACTATTTAAGAAATTGACTATTTTCAAGTGGTTGTACCATTTTACATTGCCATAAGCAATGTGTGAGGGTTCTTGTTTCTCCACATCCTCAGTAATCTTTGTTACTGTCTGCCTTTTTAATTATAGTGATGTTAGTGGGTGTGAAGTATCTCACATTGGTTTTAATCTGCATTTGCCTAAGGACTAATGATGTTGAGCACCTTGTATGCAATTATTAGCCATTCTTAGATTTTATTCTAGTCAAACCTTTCGCCCATTTTTTCACTGGATGATTTGTCTTCTTCTCAAGTTGTAAGAGTTCTTTATATAGTCTAGATACAAATCTTTTATCAGATACATTCTATAACTGAATTAAAAAGAAAATGCAACATATCAAAATTTATGGGATGCATCTAAAGCAGAGCTGAGGGGAGATTTTATAGCTTTTTATGATTGTATTAGGAAATAAGAAAGATTTCAACTCAGTAATTTAAGTTTCCACCTTAAGAAAAGGAGGAAAAACACAGAAAAATTAATGTAAATTAAGAGCATAATATAAAACCAAAAAAATTCTAAATCTATCTGTTCTAAAAATTCAAAAGAAATGTAAATGGATCAAATGCACCAGCAAGAAGATTCAGCCTTATATTGTTTACATAATCAATCTAGACTATAAAATTACAAAAAGACTGAAAATAAAAATGGAAATGTTATATCAAGCAAATATTGACAAAAATGGTGTATCTGTATTTATGCCAAGCAAAATATAGTTTATAACAAACTAAATATTACTGGGATAAAAAGAGTCATTAGACAATGAGGAAAGGAACAATTCATCAAGACAATATGATTGTTCTAAATCTGTATGCATATCATATAACACCAAAATAGAGAAAGCAGGATCAATGGAATTTAAAGAGAAGGAACAAATCCACAATCATAGTGGGAGATTTTATCATATCCCTTAGTATTATATATCAGTCAGACTAAAGACGAGTAAGATATAAAAGACATGAATGGAATTAACAAGCTTGAACTAATAGTCATATGTATGACCCTGCAACCCAATAGAAAATATATGTTCCTTTCAAGCACTCAGAGAATATTTACAAAAATTACTACCTAATAGACCACTGCAGTTTTCAACAAATTCCAAATATTAGGATTCATGTAGACTGTATTGTCTGAAGATACTGCAATAAAATTAAAACTCATCACCCTTACACAATGAATGTAGTTGTTTTACCTTCTTTTGTGGTATAGTTTTTTTTCACAGTTATCATTAAATACATACTACTTTGCACTGTGCCCTTTTCTCCTCCTCAATCTACCATAAATAACTTCCTGTGATGTTTCAAAATCTTTAATATGTTTGAATAGCAGCCCACTGAATTCATGTGACAATTTTCTATTTTTGATGTCTGTAATTGTTTATTCCTATTCTCTCTTTTTGTCCAAGTCTTCCCATCTGATATAAATAAATCTTTATTTGAGAATGAATTATTTGTCCACTCTGAAAAAAGCACAAAGCTTTCACCTTCAGGTTCTGCACAATACTAATTATCTTCTAGGGTCACTTTTTTTTTCCTTTGTCTGGTTTCTATGCAACCAGCAACAGTTGCAATCTGAAGGACAGTATTATTGATCTGATTCTAACCACTTCAGACTCTGACGATGCAGGATAAGCTGCTACCTTTCATGGAGCTCTACATGCATTTGGTTCAGGATTCAGAGAAGCTGCGGCAGGAGATGTGGAAAGAGCTGGAGTTGCTGCAGGTCTGCTTCCTGCCCCATTCCAGCCAGGTGAGCCAGTAGGTCAGCCACAGCATGCATAATCACCAAGTTTCCCAAGGTGAATAGCCCATGGTGGATGGGACAAATGTAGCCTGAAGATATGTTTTGTTTGACATTCATTTCATGACCCAAACTCAGCATCAGAAAGCCCCATACCCATCATCTTCACCAACCCCCACAGGAGTCTTTCTGCTCTTCCAGTCCTGTGTTCACAGTCTTTGCACTGCTCCTTAACCTCCCAGACGCCCCCAGTTTGGAACTCTAAACAGGACTCCATTCAATGGACATATTCAGATATAACAAGGAATGAAGTTCTGATCCATGCTACAACATGAATGATCTTTGAAAACATTATGCTAAGTCAAATAAGCCAGACTCAAATGGACAAATATTGTGTGATTGTACTTATAAGGGAACATACAGAATAAGGAAATTCATAGAGACATAAAATAGATTAGAAGTTTCCAGGGGCTGGGGCTAGGAGAAGGGAAGATGGAAAGTTATTGCTTAATAGGTATGCAGTTTCTGTTTATTGTGCTGAAAAAGTTTTAGAAATGGATATATGGTAATCGTTGCACAACATTATGAATGTAATTAATGCTACTGACTTGAGTACCTAAAATGGTTAAAATGACAAATATTACGTTACATTTACTATATATATTTTACTACAGTATTTTTTTTTAAAAATTTAAACCCCACGATAAGAAAGGACAACCCAATTTAAAAATGAGCAGAATCCTCTAACATAAACTTCACCAAGGAATATATTCAGATGGCAAATAAACACATGAAAATGTCTTCAACATCATTGTTCATTAGGTAAATACGAAAGAAAATCACAGCAAAGTACCACACACCTACTGGAATGGTTAAAATTTAAAAGACTGACCATACCAAGTGTTGGTGAGAATGTAGAGGAACTGGAACTCTCAAACACTGCTGGTGGCAAAGCAATGGTTGGTTTTGGCAGCTTTGACATATATTTTGAGTCTGGAATATATCTGACTCTTGGTTTCACTAAATATATAGATTTCATGGTTCTTGTTTTTACTCTTCTTGTTGCTTTTCTATGTTTTCCAGTAGAAAAAGGCTACAAATGCCAACTTTCATTTCCATATTCATGCTGGAAGCATTCCTTTTATGTTTTGGCACATTGGTTTGTAATTTTGAAAGATGGATTACGGTTGCCTTTTTAATACTAACCTTTAAGTGGATATATTGGATGGCATAGTGCTATAGCAAAACAAAGCAAAGCAAAAAGTATTTTCTTATACTGAATCACATTTTATACATTGAAAAATAATCTGATCCTATTTTTATTCAGCAAGATAGTGTTTGCATATTGAAAGCAGAAAAATGAAACATAAAATCAAGGTGACTATGCCATCCTAAAGTAGTATTCAGATAAGTAAGTAGATGAAAATGAAAATATGCAGACAGTCTGATCCATGGCACATGACTGTTTTCACATCTTTCATTGAGGAGAGACATTTATACTGCCACAGAAATGGAAGTGTTTGAGATTACCCAGCTTTCTCCTCAGAGCTAAAATCTTATTTCTGCAAACACCAGGATATAGCTGACTGCATTCTCTTGTGGGACAAAACAGAAATTTAATTTTTAGGTGTGGAACAAAGCATGCGTCTAAGAGAGCCTTAGGAATGCCTTCTCACTTTTCAGTTGATAGATATTTGACATTTTATGCTTGATGAAACACTAAAATAAGGTTCCTGCAGAAGCAGTTTGTTTCTGTTTACCTGATGTTCATTTTGAAGAAGATTTTTGCTTTGTTGAGACGCTATTATAAGGAAATGTCCAAATCCATATTTACAGCACAGTAAATGCTGAATTTCTTTTCTGTTTTATTATCCCAATTTATTTCTGCAGATTTTATGTTCACCTTATTTCTTTGATAGAATTTACTTCTAAACCTTTTCTTTCTTTCCTAGTTGGAATGTTTTAAGAAGTCCCTCTCTGAAAAATAGAAATGACATACGAGAGAGGAGTTACCATGGTGGAGGATGTGGATTGGTCAGAAAAGGAAAGCAAATGGAGACGCGAAAATAAAGATTGAACTAAATGTTAGAATAGGGCCTAGGAAAGGATAACCAACTTTTTTTCTTTTTTTGGATAACTATATACCTTGATTTAGACTAGATGTTAAACATGTCATAATAACGAGGCAGATGATTGAGTTCAGGGATAGCTTTAGAGAATCGAATAAAATCACAGGTGGAAAAATAATGCCTAAATGTTGACTTTCTCTTCTTGACCAAGTCTCTGAATAGAATAAGGCAGGACACTGGCAGATACCTGTAAGATGTCCTGGCTCTAGCCCCGACTTTTATATAGCTCTTTTTACTTTATATGTATAGTTCTTTTAAAAAGGAATATATTTTAGAGCCAGATGAAGTTGGATTCAACACTAGTTTCATTATTATGTGTACTTTCTCTCGCGTATTTATTGGTTAACCAATGTCAATGAAGAAACCTGAATAGTGTGTGCAGCACGCACATAAGTTAACTATGGCATAAGTATGTGGTTCCAACTCTAACATAGGCAAGGATGAACCAATTGACCTATCAGATAGCTGTGCCCACGTTTACTCTGAAGATACAGGTATTTTGAAGACATCACCCTTCCCATATGGTTGCTTGTTATAATGTATCATCACCCATGAAGGGAAACACAAGTCACCATACTTTAGAGATGAATTTATCAGATTTTCTGAATCTATGACCAGAGATCTCTTCTAAGAGAGCATAAAACTTGGGCAATGGAATGGAAAAGGGAGACCTAGGAAAGAATACAGTAGCTATCTCATGGCTTTATTTACTAATTCTAAATGGAAGGGTCTTGGAAAGAAAGAGAGCAGATATTGTAGGCATTCCAGGAAGGAAATGCCCTTTTCCTAAACATCTTAAGGTGTACGTGAAAAGAATTCCTCGGAATGAATACTTTTATACTTGCATTTAACGCTGTGAACTTCTTCCTCTGTTGTATACAAAATAATATTCACTCTTAGTGACTAAAAATTAAATTTAATAGAATTTTATATACATACTTATTCAGAAGGATTTTGGTGAACTATATCCAATTGTTTTCTGAAATAATGACTGATACTTTACTTTCTTCCAAGAATCCCAACAATCTAAGTACTTATTGCAAATTTATTTGTTATTAGTTTGTAGGGCTTTTGATGATATTATTCCTGTAGTTTCTTACCTTAATGCTTCCCATTTCTTTATCATTTTGGGACTATGATTTATTTTATACGTAATTAAACACCTTTTGCATTACCATATAGTCTGCTTCATTTCCGATATTGAGGAAATGGGTTTTTACTTTTTAGGAGGCTATTATCTTAAAACACTATGGGGAATCAGATTCTTGGCTATTTTAATTGTGCAAAAGATGAGGATGGTTTATAGACAGGGTGGAAAAAAGGCATAATTCCTTGGGACAAAAAGAAAAACTATCTCAAGGGATTGCTACATAACAGCTGTTAGTAGCTAGTTTAAGAGGTAAAGACTATGGCAATATTCTTTGGGCATGTTATACCCAAATATTTTAGGTAATAAACCTGATTATTAAGGATTAAACTATGCCATTATCTAAACAGAGCATATGTCATGCTTCTTATATAAAGTGAGAAAACCTAGTTGAAATTCAGCACTTGCTGAGTCTCTTGCAAGTGATCCAAAGAATGACACACCAGGTGAAGTGAGGGGTGGAGAGCAGCTACTTAAGAATGGATGACTCTAGACAGCACACTTCCCTGAGTCTCAAGGAAGAGACAGGACCCCCAGAATTAGATGAAGGGGACAGGTTAGACCCAGATTAGACATAAGAGCCTGTATTAACTGGCAGTCATCCTAAACCAGCAGATCTCAGAGTACTGAATTTTATATCAGGAAGACAACCTAAGAAGGAAGCAATCAAAGGATATAGTCATATGATATGCACTAATCTTCAGAAGAGTTACACACCATTTCTCCAAATGGTGTATTTGGTTAAGGATTCACAGGGTTGTGTACTTGAATAAAAGTCCCCTTTTTCCTCAAAATAATCTAATCACAAGCAGACTTTTCTGTTCATTTAGAGCATAGCTTATGCCAAAATAATGGGCCCATCTGTTTCTGTATTGCTTTCTATGTGTACCCTAACTTATTTTTTTATCTTTATTTTTAATAAAAAAGAAGTCTGTTAATTTAAAAATCAATATGAATGCCTTCCCATAAGCTTTATTATTAATGAGTTTAAATTATTTTTGCTGCTTTCAAATAGATTCACTATCCTTCTAAAGAACAAACTAAAGGATAGTAATAGCTTAACTTTAGAAGATCTGAGCTGATGCTAAATCATAGATGAAATTATTACACATGGCTTTTAAAGGAGAGTAAATAGAGTATATATGTATATATACTCTATAAATAAATATTTTTAGTGTAAGAAGTGCAAAGCTAAATCATATTGTCAACTATTTCTTAGACAGTTGGAAAAGAGTTTTCTATGTCAGAATGATACTATAGTGTGAATTCTTTCCACACATGGATTGCAAATTGATAGATATGATGTAATTTCTTTCTAGTTTCATAAACTCCTATTAACTAGACTAGCCCTCCCTACAGTAGCGGGGAGCATGCAGCAGATGGCACTAAGAACATTCAGCAAAGCAGCCAAGAAGAGGTAGTTCTTAATTGCTCTACAGGGTTAGGAAATTGCCTGAAAAATGAGATACGAAAACTAAATACAGTCTTCCCAGGATGAGTTACACTTTGAAAACTGCAAGTTGCACACACTGTACTTTAACTCAGAAGAACTTACAATATTCAAAATTAACATATAGATAATACCATATTAAGCCTCTTACAGGTTAAGGATACTGTCATAGTTTCTGAAACGTGAGCTATCAAGCTATTGTTTTTAATTCTTAGGTTAAAACATTCAGCTGTTTAAGTTTGGAAACAGAAAATAGTGTGTACAATTTTTACACTCCAAGGAAAAGGGGTGATTCATACAAAGCATTATCCAATTGTTTCCACACATACTTTCATCGTGCTACTTCATTCTTTGTATTTCCACTGGAGCGGTGCTATGGAATTATTTGCCACAAATATGTTCTTATTCTCTACCTTGTACTTTTCTTTAGCAAATTGACTTTCACTGCAGGATTGTACTGTTAAATTATAATATCTTTTGGTGTCTAATAATATATCTCAATCAAAAAATGAAAGTCAAGCAAGTTTTGGACCCAGTGGTCTGCTTTTAAATATAATCTCTATTACACATTAATTTCTTTTGTATTTATAGTGAAATTTTACATAAATTTTTTTTGTCCACAGTTCATAGTTATATGAAACTTTTGATCAACGGTAAGAATTTTTAGCAAAGCTATAGCTGCAGTGAGTGTTGGAATATATTTTCTGTGCAGTGGGAAAACAGCTTACATACTCTTTTTTTTTGGTAACTGAAACTTTCTTTAAAAAATCAACCAGAAGTTATGGATGTAAAAGTGTGAAAGGTTTTGGTGTGCCAGCATCACGCCTGATATTCTGTCTCCATGGAGAGTGTGGTCACAGTACTTTTTGGCATCCCACTTGGTACCTAAATTCTAAAAACTAACAGTTATGAAATCTTTTTGTGTTCTGTTGCTGTCATTCATGGGACAGTTTTAGTCAAATTAATTGTACATACAACACAGATGAATATAGTTACGACACTCCATTGTAAAATAAGTAAAACAGCTCTCATCTATCTTTCTTTATGCAGAAATAGTCACTCTGCGATGACTATGTAGAGGAAGAAAGGAAGCCACTGGTAGGTCAGATTAAAAAAAAAATATATATATATATATATATATATATATATATCAAAGTATAGCACAGAGTACTGACTTTTAAATATAATGTTCATCATTTCTGGAAATGTCTTCATTAATAGCAGGTTTTAATAATTTCTGCTAGCCCTAACATGCTCAGCTTGCACATGTATATCAAGATACCACCTTGTTCCTGAAAAGAAGAGGAGAAACGACATACGGGTTAGCAAACTTCCCTGCTGACATTCTTGTCACTTGTGCCAGGATGAGAGAAGACACTGTTCACTTAGGGTCTCACAATAGAACTTTATCCTTGATTCTGAAGGGACTTCATATCTAGAGCAGTATTTTTTTTTAAATCCTATTCCATTGACTACTAGAGCTTCTCAAGATGTTCTATGCAAAAATGTGAAAAACACTTTTCCTAATAGGTGTATTTAAAAAAAATTAAGAGAAAGCTTTAAATATTTATTGATTTGTCTTATTATTTTGCTAGAATCTCTCTTTAAGAAAAGTTCCTCAGAATGCTAGGAAGCCAAAAAAGACAGTACCCGGTGTATAAACACATGCCGTTTAATCAGTGTATGAAAGCAGACGAAGCATGCATGAGCACGCAGGCCCTGGAAACCGGTGATGACCATCAGGTTAAGTTGCCCCTTCCGGCTTCATATCTTCAGCACATAGTGGTGATATATTTTTAGTGTCTAAGACATAAGAAGCATTCATATATTAATGAATTTCTGCTGGGGATCTGTCAAAACATTATAATTTTAAACTGTTTGGGGATTAAATAGGTTTGAGATATGCAGCTCCTGAAATCACTTTTTACAGTGGTTAATGATTCCTGAATAACAAAGTCTGCAAACCATTAGAGAAAGAGAAACATGAATGAAAAATTGCATATCTTTCTTATATGATAAAGAGTCATTTTATATACACATACCAAAGCCATTATTTCCAATTTTGTGGTAGTTGGTTTGATAACAAATCCAATTCCTTTAAGCACTAGCCTGCAGAGAGTAACTGGCATTGTTACCTAAAGATTTTTAAGTGCCAAACAGCACTTTTATCATCATCTGTCATTGTTATTCTTTTGAGATGCTGCTGGAAAATTATGTTATAAATTTGTTTGGAATATATCTTCATGGTTAAATATTAGATATCATGGGAATACTTTGGCTTAATGGTGTTTTTACATTTTTCCAAAGTCAGTTTTTCTTTTCATGAAGAAAAACTAGACTGAAAACTATGTAATTACCTATAAAAACTTGAAAGAAATCACAGTTCCAGGAATTGCTGCAAGATATTTTCTCTGAAATGGGTACTAATTTCCTCTCTAGATATTTCAGCAAATAGAATATTTTGGAACTTTTTCGAAAAGCAAAATGAAGTTATCCTTCAAGCTCCAACTTTTAGCAGTTCTTCCTAAGGAACAGAGTTAAAATGAAAATAGCTTTCTTGCCTAAGGAGATTGCTGTGCAAACTCGGAGGAATCCGTCTGTATGTCGTGAGGACGGACGCCACCCAGGGTCCAACAGTCTTCTGGTGCGTTGAATCAAAGGAAAGAAGAAAGATCCATATTGACCCGATTCAGTGGTATTCATGGCTCAATTTGCCGAAGGCTCTTGCCCAGGCAATGCCACCAGCACTGGGAGACTTCCGGAGAAGATGGTGGCTTAGTAAGACTCGCAGGTCTTAGTTCCTCCTCCAGAACAGCTACAAAAGAAATAGAAACGGTACAGAACAGCTCCTGGAGCCATGACAGAGACCAAAAAGACAGCGTACCCCATTCTGGAACGGCTGAACCAGCAGGGAGAATCTTCTGCGGTGAGATCACCGAGGGGTGCACGCTTCCCCGGACTGGGGCGGCTGGCGGTCGGAGTCCCTTCCTCCCTCCTTCTCGGGCTGGCTGGGAGAATTGGACAGGCGGTCCCCTCAAGCTGCGGCAGCTGGTGCCCCCCTCCATGCACGGCCCCCCAGACCGGCTAGGAGAATTGGATTGGAGGTCCCCCCAGACGCGGAGACTGGCAACTGGGGTCCCTTCCACACACGTGGCTTCCCGGTCCGGCTGGGAATGTTGGATAGGCACTACCCCAAACCACGGCGACTGGCGCCCTCCTGCCACGCTTGGTGTCCCGGCCCGGCTGGGAGGTTTGGACCGGCACTCCCCCAAGCTGCGGAGGCCAGCGACCCTCCCCACGCGTGGAACCTGGGCCGACTTGGAGATTCGGATCAGCACTCCCCCAAGCCGCTTCAGCTGGCAACCCGCCCCACAGCGAGAGTTTTCCAAAGTTAAAGGAGCCACAGCATCTTTTACTGGTGGGACCCGTAGACAGACGAGCACCACGAGCGCCACCTACTGGGCAGGATAAGAAAAACAGAGCCCAGAGATTTCACAGAAAAATCTTTCAACCTGCTAGGTCCCACACCCAGGGAAATCTGATTAAATGCCCAGACGCCAGAAGAACATAACGGATCATGCTTGGAAAATTGAAGATATGGCCCAGTCAAAGGAACAAACCAATAGCTCAAATGAGATACAGGAGATGAAACAACTAATGCTGAATATACGAACAGAAATGGAAAACCTCTTCAAAAACCAAATCAATAAATTGAGGGAGGACATGAAGAAGACATGGGCTGAACAAAAAGAAGAAATAGAAAATCTGAAAAAACAAATCACAGAACTTATGGGAGTGAAGGACAAAGTAGAAAAGATGGAAAAAACAATGGATACTTACAATGGTAGATTTAAAGAGACAGAAGCTAGAATTAGTGAACTGGAGGATGGAACATCTGAAATCCAAAAAGAAACAGAAACTATAGGGAAAAGAATGGAAAACTTTGAACTAGGTATCAGGGAACTGAATGACAATATGAAGCGCACAAATATACGTGTTGTGGGTGTCCCAGAAGGAGAAGAGAAGGGAAAAGGAGGAGAAAAACTAATGGAAGAAATTATCACTGAAAATTTCCCAACTCTTATGAAAGACCTAAAATTACTGATCCAAGACGTGCAGCGCACCCCAAAGAGATTAGACCCAAATAGGCGTTCTCCAAGACACTTACTAGTTAGAATGTCAGAGGTCAAAGAGAAAGAGAGGATCTTGAAAGCAGCAAGAGAAAAACAATCCATCACATACAAGGGAAACTCAATAAGAATATGTGTAGATTTCTCAGCAGAAACCATGGAAGCTAGAAGACAGTTGGATGATATACTTAAATTACTAAAAGAGAAAAACTGCCAACCAAGACTTCTATATCCAGCAAAATTGTCCTTCAAAAATGAGGGAGAAATTAAAACATTTTCAGACAAAAAGTCACTGAGCGAATTTGTGACCAAGAGACCAGCTCTGCAAGAAATACTAATGTGAGCACTAGAGTCAGATACGAAAAGACAGAAAAGAGAGGTATGGAGAAGAGTGTAGAAAGAAGGAAAATCAGATATGATATATATAATACAAAAGGCAAAATGGTAGAGGAAAATATTATCCAAACAGTAATAACTCTAAATGTTAATGGACTGAATTCCCCAATCAAAAGACATAGACTGGCAGAATGGATTAAAAAACAGGATCCTTCTATATGCTGTCTACAGGAAACACATCTTAGACCCAAAGATAAACATAGGTTGAAAGTGAAAAGTTGGGAAAAGATATTTCATGGAAATAACAACCAGAAAAGAGCAGGAGTAGCTATACTAATATCCAACAAATTAGACTTCAAATGTAAAACAGTTAAAAGAGACAAAGAAGGACACTATCTACTAATAAAAGGAACAATTAAACAAGAAGACATAACAATCATAAATATTTATGCACTGAACCAGAATGCCCCAAAATACGTGAGGAATACACTGCAAACACTGAAAAGGGAAATAGACACATATACAATAATAGTTGGAGACTTCAATTCACCACTCTCATCAATGGACAGAACATCTAGACAGAGGATCAATAAAGATATAGAGAATTTGAATATTACAGTAAATGAGCTAGACCTAACAGACATTTATAGGACATTACACCCCACAAAAGCAGGATACACCTTTTTCTCAAGTGCTCATGGATCATTCTCAAAGATAGACCATATGCTGGGTCACAAAGCAAGTCTCAACAAATTTTAAAAGATTGAAATCATACACAACACTCTCAGATCATAAAGGAATGAAGTTGGAAATCAATAATAGGTGGAGTGCCAGAAAATTCACAAATACATGGAGGGTAAACAACACACTCTTAAACAACGAGTGGGTCAAGGAAGAAATTGCAAGAGAAATTAGTAAATACCTCGAGGCGAATGAAAACGAAAACACAACATATCAAAACCTATGGGACGCTGCAAAGGCAGTGCTAAGAGGGAAATTTATTGCCCTAAATGCCTATATCAGAAAAGAAGAAAAGGCAAAAATTCAGGAATTAACTGTCCACTTGGAAGAACTGGAGAAAGAACAGCAAACTAACCCCAAAGCAAGCAAAAGGAAAGAAATAGCAAAGATTAGAGCAGAAATAAATGAAATTGAAAACATGAAAACAATAGAGAAAATCAATAAGACTAGAAGTTGGTTCTATGGGAAAATCAATAATATTGATGGTCCCTTAGCAAGATTGACAAAAAGAAGAAGAGAGAGGATGCAAATAAATAAGATCAGAAATGGAAGAGGAGACATAACCACTGACCTCACAGAAATAAAGGAGGTAATAACAAGATACTATGAACAACTTTACACTAATAAATACAACAATTTAGATGAAATGGACGGGTTCCTGGAAAGGCATGAACAACCAACTTTGACTCAAGAAGAAATAGATGACCTCAACAAACCAATCACAAGTAAAGAAATTGAATCAGTCATTCAAAAGCTTCCCAAAAAGAAAAGTTCAGGACCAGACGGCTTCACATGTGAATTCTACCAAACACTCCAGAAAGAATTAGTACCAACTCTCCTCAAACTCTTCAAGAGAATCAAAGTGGAGGGAAAGCTACCTAATTCATTCTATGAAGCCAACATCACCCTCATACCAAAACCAGCCAAAGATATTACAAAAAAAGAAAACTACAGACCAATCTCTCTAATGAATATAGATGCAAAAATCCTCAACAAAATTCTAGCAAATCGAATCCAGCAACACATTAAAAGAATTATACATCATGACCAAGTAGGATTCATCCCAGGTATGCAAGGATGGTTCAACATAAGAAAATCAATTAATGTAATACACCACATCAACAAATCAAAGCAGAAAAATCACATGATCATCTCAATTGATGCAGAGAAGGCATTTGACAAGATTCAACATCCTTTCCTGTTGAAAACACTTCAAAGGATAGGAATACAAGGGAACTTCCTTAAAATGATAGAGGGAATATATGAAAAACCCACAGCAAATATCATCCTCAATGGGGAAAAATTGAAAACTTTCCCCCTAAGATCAGGAACAAGACAAGGATGTCCATTATCACCACTATTATTCAACATCGTGTTAGAGGTTCTAGCCAGAGTAATCAGACAAGTAAAAGAAATACAAGGCATCAAAATTGGAATGGAAGAAGTAAAACTATCACTGTTTGCAGACGATATGATACTATACGTCGAAACCCAGAAAAATCCACAACAAAACTACTAGAGCTAATAAATGTGTACAGCAAAGTAGCAGCTTACAAGATCAACATTCAAAAATCTGTAGCATTTCTATACACTAGCAATGAACAAGCTGAGGGGGAATCAAGAAATGAATTCCATTTACATTTGAAACTAAAAGAATAAAATACTTAGGAATAAATTTAACTAAAGAGACAAAAAACCTATACAAAGAAAACTACAAAAATCTGTTAAAAGAAATGACAAAAGACCTAAATAGATAGAAGGGCATACCATGTTCATGGATTGGAAGACTAAATAAAGTTAAGATGTCAATCCTACCTAAATTGATGTACAGATTCAATGCAATACCAATCAAAATCCCAACAAGTTATTTTTCAGAAATAGAAAAACCAGTAAGCAAATTTATCTGGAAGGGCAGGGTGCCCCGAATTGCTAAAAGTATCTTGAGGAAAAAAAACGAAGCTGGAAGTCTCAAGCTGCCGGAGTTTAAGGCATATTATGAAGCCACAGTGGTCAAAACAGCATGGTATTGGCATAAAGATAGATATATCGACCAATGGAAACGAAGAGAGTGCTCAGATATAGACCCTCTCATTATGGACATTTGATCTTTGATAATGCAGTCAAGCCAACTCACCTGGGACAGAACAGTCTCTTCAATAAATGGTGCCTAGAGAACTGGATATCCATATGCAAAAGAATGAAAGAGGACCCATATCTCATACCTTATACAAAAGTTAACTCCAAATGGATCAAAGATCTAAACATTAGGCCTAAGACCGTAAAACAGTTAGAGGAAAATGTAGGGAGATAGCTTATGAAACTTACAATTGGAGGCAGTTTTATGGACCTTAAACCTAAAGCAAGAGCACTGATGAAAGAAAGAAATAAATGGGAGCACCTCAAAATTAAACACTTTTGTGCATCAAAGAACTTCATCAAGAAAGTAGAAAGACAGCCTACACAATGGGAGACAATATTTGGAAATGACATATCAGATAAAGGTCTAATATCCAGAATTTATAAAGAGATTGTTCAACTCAACAACAGAAAGACAGCCAACCCAATTACAAAATGGGAAAAAGACTTGAACAGACACCTCTCAGAAGAGTAAATACAAATGACCAAAAGGCACATGAAGAGATGCTCAATGTCCCTGGTCATTAGAGAAATGCAAATCAAAACCACAATGAGATATCATCTCACACCCACCAGAATGGCCATTATCAACAAAACAGAAAATGACAAGTGCTGGAGAGGATGCGGAGAAAGAAGCACACTTATCCACTGTTGGTGGGAATGTCAAATGGTGCAACCACTGTGGAAGGCAGTTTGGCGGTTCCTCAAAAAACTGAATATAGAATTGCCATACGACCCAGCAATACCATTGCTAGGTATCTACTCAAAGGACTTAAGGGCAAAGACACAAACGGACATTTGCACATCAATGTTTATAGCAGCATTATTTACAATTGCAAAGAGATGGAAACAGCCAAAATGTCCATCCACAGACGAGTGGCTAAACAAACTTTGGTATATACATACGATGGAATATTATGCAGCTTTAAGACAGAATAAACTTATGAAGCATGTAATAACATGGATGGACCTAGAGAACATTATGCTGAGTGAGACTAGTCAAAAACTAAAGGACAAAAACTGTATGGTCCCACGGATGTGAACCGACATTCGAGAATAAACTTGGAATATGTCATTGGTAACAGAGACCATCAGGAGTTAGAAACAGGGTAAGATAATGGGTAATTGGAGCTGAAGGGATACAGACTGTGCAACAGGACTAGGTACAAAAACTCAAAAATGGACAGCACAATACTACCTAATTGTAATGTGATTATGTTAAAACACTGAATGAAGCTGCATCTGAGGTATAATTTTGTTTGTTTGTTTGTTTGTTTTTTATATATATTTTTTGTATTTTTATTTTTATTTTTTTCTCTGTATTATCATTTTATTTCTTTTTCTGTTGTCTTGCTATTTCTTTTTCTAAATCGATGCAAATGTACTAAGAAATGACGATCATACATCTATGTGATGATATTAAGAATTACTGATTGCATATGTAGAATGGAATGATTTCTAAATGTTGTGTTAATTTCTTTTTTAATTAATAAAAAAATATTTAATATACTATAAGAAAATGAAAATAAACTAATTTATATCTGTTTTAAACACAAAGCCTAGTTAGACTTTCCAAAAAACAATAAAATTTATCATAATTAAATTTCAGACATTTTATTTCTATTAAAATATATTTACCAGAAATAATTATCTACTTGGAAGGCATTAGTGTTCAGAATGATGGTTGATACTTGTGCTATATACCAGTGCCAAGATTATATTTCAGTTAAAATTCAAGCCCAATTTATATTTTAATTTGGAATATGCTTTGTACATTCATTTAAATTTTATTATAAAAGATGGAATTAGAATAGATGGAGAAATTAAAGCTTACCTAACTTCTCTCATTTGCTCACATATTAACCTGTTCTATTCTCCCATCTGATTACATTATTTTTTGAATTGGTGTGAAATTGCAATTGAGAGTAGAATGGTCTTTTCTCTCTTAACCTGAAGAGATGATCTTCCTTTCTTGAAATAGCTATTTGCTTGTTTTTTGTACCTTCTTTTTAATCAAGAGCCCTCCAAAAGGATCTCATTTATT
The DNA here is from genome assembly GCF_023851605.1 of Tamandua tetradactyla. NCBI lineage: Eukaryota > Metazoa > Chordata > Mammalia > Pilosa > Myrmecophagidae > Tamandua > Tamandua tetradactyla. The sequence continues at coordinate 128,427,861 of NC_135331.1, read as the reverse complement.
TAGACAAAGTATTTATTAAATACAAATAAATACAAATTATTTATGAAAGTAATGCAAGATCACCAATAATTTTTCAAAAGAAGGTTCTTCAAAAAGTAATTAAAGATTGTTACATTTTTACAGCAAGTGTAAATTAATACTCAGATTGCTATCTCTAATGGCATTGACTTCACATGAGTACAATGGTTATGAATTATTCAGTTTCACCTTTCTTATATTTTAGAAATGTAAGCTGAATTTTGAATTAACATATTTCTGTATCATGAGAATTTTAGAAGTGGAACTAAAACCGCATGATCATTATTGCTGAAGTCTTGAGTACCTAATGGTCCTTAAAGACAAAAGATATTTTTCTCTTTTTTTCAGGAAGAAAAAAAGAAAGGATGCACAGAATATAAAAACTATTTACAGCTATTTTAAAACCTGCTGTGCATAGTTTGGAACAACAAAATATCAAAAGCAGAGATAGGCCCTAAAATATCACTCAGAAGCTGCTGCTTCAAAATGTGAAACTCCAGGGAGGCTTTCAAATGCCTTGTCACTTTTCACTGTGGCATTTACTTATAGAAAATCGAACAGAACGGACCACATTTATCCATTCCCAGTGGTTCTCTAAATGCCAACTGCATTGCTGGCCAGAAAGATTCTCAGTATTTTCCCCAAAGCATGCATTTTAAAACATTTTTCACGTTGTTAAATTCATTAAGGACAAGGAAGTCATAGTTTCTACCCTCAAGGAACTGATATGCTATCCAGGGAGAGAAATACATCTATGAATCCATGATCACAGAACAAGTGCTATGCTCTCTGTAGTAACACAAGGGAAGTAATTCTGGTGAACAGAAAAACCTTTACAGATAAGGTATGATAAGAGTTTGCCCCAACCATTGAATTTATTCCACAGTAACTCTAAAAGAAGGAAATGGGGAAAAATTAAAGAAGCACGCTCATGACTCTTTTAACTTACAAGATCATACATTTGGAGTGCAAGAGACCCTCTTATATGGTTATTAGAAAATCAAGAAAGATGCTCAGCACTGGTAGAAAGGAATTTATAATTTAGGATATTAAGGTAGGAAGACCCATTGTCTTCTCCCCAACTCCTTTACCTTTTAAAGCATATAAAAATAATCAGAATATAAAAATATTTGCAATTTAGCCACTATTTGAATACTTGCTGTATGCAAGGCATAGTGCTAATTTCTTTACATTTGATATCTGAATTGATCCTTTCAACAAATCTTGGTTATGTATATTAATATTTCTGTTTTACACCCGGAAAAATATTTTAAAAAATCACCCCAAGATTATTAAAAGTTAAATAAACTTCCTGAAATCATTCAACTAGGAGATGGTATGATATAACAGGGACTATGATTTATGCCATCTGACTCTGAAGTTCACTCATGCTTTTAGCCAGCACCTTACACTATCTCCATCGTACAAGTTGCATGTTGAAAGGAACATCAAGAAACCTAGAGAGACTTAATCCCCTACTTCAGGGAGGCTATAACCAGGCTGAGGGATTAGACTGTAGGGCACCTGAAGAGACTGGTTTCAGAGTATTTATCTCCTTGCGAGTATTTTAAAATTCAGATCAAGCTCTTCAAACATCTCTCTTCCCATAGAGAAAATTATGACTGTAACAATCCCATTATTTGGTTTCATAGACCGGGGACATATCACCCCTCACATCTTTTGGTTAGAGCCATGGGGTACTCTTTTGACATTCAATATCCTTGGCACACATGGTAGGTTGTATTATGTACCTCCCCAAACAAATGTCTTTAATTTGCATTCCTGTGGATGTAAACCCATTGTAAATAGAACCTTTTGAAGATAGTTTTAGTTAAGATGTGGCCCAAAGACATAGGGGAGGGTCTTAGTTAGATTACTGGTATCCTTTACAAGCAGACAAAATTCAGACATAATAGAGACAAAGCTACCGGGAGAGAGCTGGGAGCTGGAAGTGTTGCAGCAACTTGAAAGAAAAAGGAGCGGACATTGCCATGTGCATTGCTAAGGAACTCAAAGAATTCAAACTCAAGGTAGCCAACCCCAGAACACCACAGTCTTCTGGGAGAAATCATTGTCCTTGTGACACCTTGATTTTGAATTTCTTCTAGCCTCAAAATTGTGAGCCAATAAATTCCTGTTGTTTAAACCAACCCATTGCATGGTATTTGAGTAGCAGTCAGGAAACTAAGACAACATTTGACTATAAAATCCCAATTTACACACATGGAAATCCATACCCCTTGTCTTTACCTCTAAAATTCCATTGATTTAATTGTTTTCTTCTATTCTCAGTGTTTGAACTCTCTGTCAAACTATAAATTTCCCACTGTTAATAACTGAGGGCTGCACTGATGGGGAAATGCAAGATGGATGATGGAAATGAGCGATTTTGATTTTGGCTGATTATTCCTTCTAGATAACCAAAGAGAGAACTTACACTGGCAACTAAAGAGAATTCCATCTCTATTGGTACTTCTGTGGGTCACAGAAAAAAGTATCTGGAAGGTTCCTTGGTAGTCAATGCAAATGTGTGTAGATCATAGAAGGTTGGGTGGACATTGGCCAAATGCCTGATTCCTGGGATTGACCAAAGATAATAGATGATCAGCTAATCCTGATTCCTTCCTGTGGTGATTTGGACTGTATGTACCCCTGAAAAGCATGTTCTTAAGTTTAATCCATTCCTGTGGGTGTGAATCCATTGTAAGTAGGGTCTTTTGATGAGGCTACTTTAGTTAAGGTATGTTCCACCTCAATTAGGACAGATCTTTAGTCTTTATTAGAGTCCTATAAAGAATGAAATTCAGACAGAGAGAAAGCCACAAGAAGCAAGAAGCTACATCACCAGAACCCAGAAGAGAAAGGAGAGACCAACAGATGTCTTGTCATATGACAGCAGCCAAAGATCACTAGCAGCCAGCCCCAGAATGCCAGACTTTGGGAAGAAAGCATCACCCTGATGATGCCTTTGTATAGAATTTCTTTTTCCCTCAAAATCTTACACTAACAAATTCCCATTGTTTAAGCCAGCCCATTTCATGGTATTTGCTTGAGCAGCCCAAGAAACTAAAAAACGCTTCCTTGAGCTATTTCTCTGGAATACAGCGGGAACTTATTAGTCAGGCACATTTCTCCTGAGAGCTTTCATTTTACATATCAAAGAGTGCTTCCATTTTGAAAGAAAAAGTGAAATCTATTCCTAACTCACCTATTTCACATCTAATTGTAGACCATAAAGAACACTCCTAAGGATGAGTTATCGATGAAAATTACTTATATGAGCTTTCCTTCCTGTTAATTTTCTATAAAAAGACTGACATTGAAAAGAAGCAATAGATTCCGACTCTTGACTCTTTTTTTTTTCCTATCCCAAATCAGACAGTGAACTATCTCATCTAAAATTTTCAGTTTAGGGGTAGTCTTGATTTGGGAAGTGAAAAATTAAATTTTCTTGGAGAATCATTGTATTCTTAGGCAGGTTTCAGCAAGTCTTACATGTAGCACAGTGAAAATGATATTTTTTAATATTAAATTTATGAATAAGATTTACTAAAGCAAAAAAAGGGAGAATTCATTTAATGTTTTGTATCTCATATGCATATAAACTTGTATGCAAAAGGTTAAAAAATGTTAAAAATTTAATACTGAGGAGATGATTTCAATATGACAAATTAATATATTCAATAATGGAATGACTACATTTGCAAACCTCCTAATGGGATTTTGCTTTATATAAATTTTAAAGCACTTACACTTTAATATAAATGAAATGGTGCACCAATTTCAGATAATTATTATTTTAAACACTGAGCAAGTACAATTCATTTAAACCAGAACTTCAGTTATTTGAGCCATGTGCTTAACTCATATGCCTTTAAGTTATTATTAATTTACAGCTCCAGTAAAATAAAGAATAATATTCTGTTAGGGATAAAAATTTTAAGATAGATCATAGTTTTAAACTATAAAAAAGTTTCACTAAGGAAAACAATTTGCCTTTTATTATCTTCATTTTCACCAATATCCTATCAAGAATTGTGCCATAGGATTTAAAAGTAACTAATAATGAAGTGCTTTATTTCAGATTATTAGTATCTTACATAGTGAAATTAATGAACATCACTTTATCATAAAATTGAAACATATAGCTGACAATTTGTTTTGTTGGAGGTAGTATGCTTTAACAAATGTCAATTCCAAAATGAGAACAAAGCAGAAAAATAAACCAACTATAACTAGATAATTAGGAAATTAATTAAATTTCTTTACATAAACATTTTAAGTGGCAAAAGAGAATAATCTGAATATAATAGCTTTAGTTAGCAGCATAAAGAGTCAGAATAAGAAAATTAGAGATATAGTAAATCAACTGTGACTGCCAGCAGTTTCTCCTTTGGCTTGTACCCTGGTAGAATAATTGTGTATAGAAAGAGAATGTGGAAATAGGTAAAAGATTTACAGAATGCACTTCTCCTTAATGTTCCTTAAACTTCTCCTTCACATTCCATTCAAAATCATATTCTTAGTAAATTGTTGCTTTGACAATAAGCTATAAAATTGCCTTCTGAAGCTTAGGAGGTGGACTTGTACGGAACCATGGGTTTGTTCCACATTCAGGAGCTGAGTAAGTGAGCTCCTTGCCCCCCGCACAATGCTTAGAACGGAACCTGCATGAAATGAGGAGACCCTGGCTCGAGAGCTGTAAGACCCCTAAGGCCTAGGCACCCTTGGTCCATACCAACCAAGGGGAGACATTCAGAATAAGCAGTTGGCTATGAGTGGCTGGGGCCAAGGAAAGATCAGTCTGGGTTTAGTTTTCCATAGTTGGTAGTTGATAATGTGGGAAGGTAAATGTGCTGAATGAGAATAGAGGCTGAAGTTGAAACTCTGGAAAACATCAAAATAATAGGGATGGGTCAAGGAAAAAAAGACACTGGGAATTGAGAAGGAAAAATTGGCTATATAGGATAATTTACAAGATGAAAAAGAGGTATAGTTCCAAGAATTAAGTCATAATTATAGTGTCAAATGATGAAAGTCAGAAAGAGTGTGGATTTGTTAGGTAAAAGTTCATTGATAGCCTTAGCAGGAAAAGTGAGACTGGATGGAGTACACGGAGGCCAGCACGCTGTGTTCTGAGGTGATTTAGAGGTGAGCGAAGGGTGAAAAGACAGCTTTGTTTCTGCTGGTATTGATTTATGCTTCTATTTCTACCACAGAAATGTTAGGTGGAGAAACAGAATAGCCTAGTCAATAGTTCACAATGCTGGCTGCACAGAAGAGTCACCTTGGGGACGATATTTTAAAACTTTAAAATTATTTTTACATTAATGACTGGGCCACACCCCAAACCAATTAATTTCTAAATCTTGGGGATGCAACCCCAATATTGATATTTAAAAGTAACACTCCAGGTGATTCTAATGTTTAGCCAGAATTGAGGACTGCTATATTCGTTAGATAAAAATATGAGTTCTGGAATCAGTATTGGTTTAAATGTGTGCCTCACTACTCACTGGCTGTGTAAATTTTCTGAGCCTCCGTTTCCTCATTTGACAAAGAGTACTAATATTCCTATCTTCCTCATTGTGTTGTAGGATTAAATAACATAAGGTATGTAAAACACCTGACATGGCATGATCTAGTGTTAGTTGTTGTCTATAACATTAAAATAGACAGCTGGTTCCTCCCTGGCTACTCTAGTGCTTGGGAATATAGCGCTGTAGATATAAGGTCCCCATGGGCCTAATCCAAAGATGACAAGAGGCAGGCTCTGCCACTCTTCCCACTCCTCATCCTCCGTGCCACCTACTCAACAGCTCTGCTACCAGTTATGCCCTGGTAATCGTCTCCTACCCCAGTATATGAGCTGTATCAAAACTTTCTTGCTTGAGTTCCATAATCATATTGCTGGAAGTTTACATATATTTCTTGTGCCTTCAGTTTTTCACATGAACCATAAAATGTTATGGGATCGTACAAGCCACTGCTCATTTTCTACTGTGTGTTCAATTCGTTTGTAGCCATGCCCTACTGTGTCCACTACTCTGCAAATACTTTAGTCCTTGCTATTATAGAGGGCTGATAGGCACTCAGAAGTCTTTTCAGGTGGTTTCTTGCCTGGATTTCTATGCCAGGGCTTACTTTAGTTGCCATATTTGAATTTTCTTTGATTTAATCCTTTTCTAACATCAATTCATCTAGACTCTCTTGGTCTTGTTTTCTGCTTTAGCTTCATACTCTGGTTTCAAAGTCAAAATTTTATTAAATTAATAAATGCTTTAAAATGTTTGAAAATTTGTAATAATTGGGAAAAGTGCAAAAATTGAAAACTACATATATAATCATACATCCACATTTATATTTGGAAGTAATCTTAACATTAATCTAACATAGCCCTATATCAAATATGTGAGTTTCTTTTACAGCATTCTGCCTCAGTTTAATTGTCCCTAGGGAAGCATACTTGTTAAGTAATTTTTCCTTCCTTTGGCCATATCTTTACCCTCAAAGATAACTATGTACAAATCTAATTAATTATTCACTGAATGAGCATTCCTGAGGCAATTATTCAATTTTTTGAACTTTCCTCTTCATTTCCCTTCTCTTTTTCAGGTTAGAGAGCCACTATTTCACACATGATGTAGATTCTAGGCAGCACATGATTCTGGCTGCTTGCGTTAACATCTCTTTTAAGATAGACACTCAGAAATGAATGCAACATTTCCTAAGTGAGAACTGAACAGTTCAGAGTAGAAAATTATTATCTCAGTTTTTCTGGACAATGTACTTCTATTAATGCAGGCAGAGATCAAATTCACTTTCTGGTAGCTTTTTTTTCACATAAGCTACCTTATTTATTTTTATTTTTTTATTTTGAAATACGTTCAAATTTACAGGACAGTTACAAAAACAGTACAAACACCATATAGAGAACTTCAACATATCTCTAGCACCCAGATATTCAGATCATCAGTTTTAACTTTTTGCCACATTTCTCATATCGTTCTTTTAATCTATCTATCTATCTATCTATCTATCTATCTATCTATCTATCTATCTATCTGTCTATCTATCTATCTACCTATCCATTTTATGAACACGAGTTATCATGCACCTTGAACAATTAAAATTGCCATATATATTTCCTGAGAACAAAGATATTCACTTATGTATAAGTAACTGCATCTTAAGTGCAGTTATCAAGTGCAAACAATTTAACATTGATATAAAGCTTACAGTTCATGTTCCAATTTTTTTCATATGTCCCAATAATGTCTCTTTGAGCGTTTTCTCCTCCGTTACAAGATCTCATTTGGGGGCATATATTTCATTTAATTGTCATTGTCTCTTTAGTTCCTCTTTCCTTTTTTTAAATTGTGGGAACACATATTCAATATAAACTTTCCCATCTCAACTACTCCCAAGTATTCCATTCAATGGGATTAATCACTTTCACAAAACTGTTGTACCCTTACCGCCTTGCATTACTGAAATGTTTCCATTTTCTCAATGAGAAACCCTATACCCATATGCATTACCTCCCCATTTCCCCTGCCCCTCACCCCTGGCAACCTGTACTCTAATTTATGTCTCTATGAGCTTGCATATTCCCCACTATTTTATTTGTAGTTACCTTAGGCTTAAATTTACCATCTTAAATCTATAACAATCTCGATTGCTTTAATATCAATAGTACACAAACTATGTTCCTATACCCTCTGTTCCCCCACCTTTGTGTAGTTCCTGTCAAAAATCACATATTTATACATCATGAGTCCGATGTATTTTTACATTACTGATTTATCATTACATTTTATGCACTTGCCTTTTAGAGTCTGTTGGAAATAAAAAGAGGAGTTACAAACCGAAACTACAATAGTACTGGCATTTAGATGTATCCATGTCATCTCTCACCAGAGATCTTTATTTCTTCATGCAGTTTTTATCTATTGTCTATTGTCCTTTCCTTTTAACCTGCAGAACTCTCTTTACAATCTCTTGTAGGGCCAGTCTAGTGGTGACCGGCTTTTGTCTATCTGGTAATGTCTTAAAACTCTCTATTTTTGAAAGACAGTTTTGCCAGATAAAGAATTCTCTGTTGGCAGTTTTTTGCTTTTAGCATTTTAAATAGGTTTCATTGCCTTTTTGCCTCCGTGGTTTCTGATGAATAATCAGAATTTAATCTTATTGAGGTTCCTTTATATGTGGCACATTGCTTCTTTCTTGTATCTTTCAGAATTCTCTCTTTATCTTTGGCATTTGAATGTCTGATTATAATATGCCAGGACATGGGTCTCTTTGGGTTTATCCTGATTGCAGTTCATTGAGCATCTTGGATGTGTATATACATATCTCTTATTAAATTTGGGAAGTTTTCAGTCATAATTTCCTTGAATATTCTCTCTGCCCCTTTCTCCCTTTCTTCTCTTTCTGGCACTTCCACGATGTTTATATTGGTATGCTCAATAGCATTCAACAGGCTCCTTAGGCTATGTTCATTTTCTTTATTCTGTCTTCATTTTGCTTTTCAGACTAATTTCAACTGTCTTATCTTCAAATTCACTGGTTCTTTCTTCTGCCATCTCTAATCTGCTGTTGAACCATCTAGTGAATTTTTAATTTCTGTTACTGTGGTCTTCAGTTCTGTTTGGTTACTTTTCATGATTTCTGTATTGATATTCTGTTTGTATTCATCTATCATTTCCCCAACTTTCTTTATTTCTTGTTTATAATTTCCTTTGGCTCTTTAGCCACTTTTAAAAAGTCTTTGTGTGGTATGTTCCAGGTTTGGTCTTTCTTACTGTTGGTTCTATCAACTCAGTCTTCTACTTTGCCTGGATCATCAATTCCTATTTCTTTGTGTGGTTTGTAATCTTTTGCTGAAACCTGGACATTTTGATATTTTAATATACTATTGCTGAAATTTAGACTCAGCAGCATCTGTTCCTTAAGCATCTGTTCCTTAAACTTGTATCCAGCTAGTGTTATAACCAAGTTTTCCCTGGATTCCTGGAGCTAAGTAAAAAAAAGAAGGAGAAACAGAGAACAGATTTCCCAGTATCTGTATATTGATCTGCGTAATTGCTCTCCTTTAGGGCTGATCCATACAGTGGGTTGCATGAGAATAAAATAGCCTCAGGACAAAGTGTAGGAGGCATCCTGATCCTTTTTGTACAAGTTTCTTGTCTGTGTATGTACGTATGTGTGGCCCTAGGAATTTCCCCGTTTATTGGCTCCAAATGCCCCTCTTTCCCTAGGAAACAGTTTCTTCACAGTCCTGGGCTCTGCACTGTATGTCCTATAGCCAGCAATCCCTTATTCCAGGCAGCACAACTTGTTCAGAGTCATATCATAAGACACTTTCAAATGTTTTGGTAAAGCACAGATTCAACAAGTCTTTATTATTTCCTGATTATTCTAATAAACCTAGCTTTTAAAAACCAACATATTTTAAAAGAAATTATAGTAGATCTCTTTAGTTTGTTCCTTCCTCCAAACTTTTCATGACATATAGACATTTAGCCCAACTAAAATGCATGTTTCCTTAATATTTAAGAAAAACATCCATTCAAAAATCCATTCCAGTATATCTGCAATAATTTTTCTGGGAAAAATTATTATGTATAATTATAATTGGTTATGAGTTACTTTTGGAAAAAGGCAAAGTTGTCATTCTACCATTCATGAATAGTCATGAAACAGAAGGGGCTGGTGTCCTTTGCCTGACTTCTTTGGCATTGTGATGTGTTCTCTGCTTTCATCTCAATTAGAAAAATATTTCAAGGCATAAGCCTTTTATAATCCTCCATATAATTAGTGTTCAAAAATGTGACTTTTCATAACTCTTGTTTTTTTATCTGAATTGGCATTCTACAGATTTGGCAATACAATAAAATTGAGGATGATTTATTTAAATTTTTATTACATAATAATATAATATTTTATTATATGAATTTTTATTAAAATATGATTTTATTAAATTTTATTATATTATTTTTATTAATTTTTGTTATATTTTATTTGATTTATGTAAAATATATAATATAATAAGTCATGATGGATGGTAATAAGACAACCACCTATTACCCAATTTAAGAACCAAAAATTCATCAATAGCATTACACACAAGCATGTGCTTTTCTTTAGTGCGTTCTACTGTGTTTCTTCTGGGAGGTAGCTTTTTCCTGGATTTTGTATTCAGCCTCCCCTTCCATTTAAAAAATAGTATTATCACAAATACAAGTTTTCATAAAAATGTATTTAGTCATTTTTCTTGTACAGTTTATTTTTCAAATATGAAGGAAACATCAGAAATATTTACCTTGTTCTCAGATGATAGCAGATACCCCCAAGTGGAGATTTATGTGGCTAGTTTCTCCTAGCAGACACCAGCTGTACTCTTGATAGTCCGCTTCAGTTTGGATCCATCATTAGATTTATGGATGCTTTTGAAAACTGAATCATGCATCCTACCCTGTTGACTTGCCAAAGTCCTTCTTTACTATTTTTTTCTTTTTACAGTAGTTTGGTTAGTGTTAATAGAATATTAGAAAATAAAAATGTTTAACCCATATTTTGATGTAACAATGACTTGCCTTAGTTAAGTACATTCACAACTGAAGAATAATTATCCTCTTTAATTTATGAAGTGATTATGTCAGCTGTAAATTTGTGTCAGATTTCAGACACCTCAAGCATGATGAGTTGAGGGTCTTTCAACTGGTTTTTGTAACATCCCATGTTTCTTTTGACAGGATCTTTATTCCCCTTGAGCAGCTAGACTGCTATTTACGTACTTACTGATTCATTTCTCTCATGCTTGAATATTGCCCCCCTCTTGACACCTGTATTTCCTTAGCCCACCAAGGTTTGGAATCTACCTTCAAATCAAGTTTGTCTTTACAATACTCTCATTCCTGTTTTGTCCAGGATGCAGAATGAAATTAAATTCTGGGTGTTAGGCATCCAGATTGAAACCTTCCAAAGAAACTCTGGTCAGATCTAAAATAAGTCGTGCGATCACTAGAAGAGAGATACAACACAAACAAACAAATAAAAAACTTATAAGGATAGGTTGACAAATACAGAGATGACAAAGAGGCAATGAAATGTAGAGACAGGTGGTAGCAAGTCCTTAGCATAAGATGAAAAGTAGGAAGAAAATTAGAAATCTCCACTAACTACTTTTGAAACACTGAGATGTCACTGTGTGATTTGTTTGCAATCTGCTCTGAGGATCCCTGGTTCTCTTAAGTTTGATTAAAACTCAAGTTTAACTTCTTAATTTTATCGTGGATTCTTTGCCAGGGTTTGCTTGTAAATAAAGCAACCAAAATCTGTTTGGATAGAGCTTCCATTGAGCTTGCAATTTAAATAATGATGATCTTGTTGCAACTTCTTATTTTGCTTGTATTATCCTTGTATAATTTCGACATTCACAGTATTGCTTCAAGTGGTCGAAATACCCCTTGTTTGACAGGAGGGGACTCTGGCACAAGGCACTCATTCAAAATTAATCTCTTAAATATTAAGTAAAAATTCAGGAAAAGGTGCTTGCTGAGGCAGTCAGGAATAAAACAGAAGTAATGAGAGGAAGGAGTGATATTTCCCTACCACAAATCTGTCACCTCTCCCTTTTAGCTATGATGATTGTCACCATATCACATCATACTGAACTCTATGTGGTCTTTTTGTCTTAAGTTGATCTATTTTAAGAAATGACACACAAAAAAGCTAATCATAACTAACTGGGCACTGATGAGTCTGATCCTAAGCTGAAGCTTCTTGTGTCATTGATATCTTTGGGAATCTAATGAGAACTATGGCTCTCCCCAAATTCAAAATTCTGTGAAGAAGAGACATCTTCAAGTGTGACTACTGCCGTTGTTACTATCCCTACTAGGGAAATCTTGAGCCATCATGGTTGGGATGGCTGCCCTGTGCTCCCTGAGAAATTATTGTAGGTCCTGGAAGACTCCTTAGATTCAGAACCAGGGATCTTCCAAACATGAGGAAAAGTGACAGCTATGGGCAGTCCCTACGTTGGGGTTTCTCAAACTTTTATGTGTTTAAAAATCACCTGGGGATCTTGGTAAAATGTAGATTCCTGGTTCTCCACTACAAAGATACTGATATAGAAAGTCTGGGATGGAGCCCGTAAAGTAGCTGCCTTTCTGACAAGTTCCCAGGTGCAACTGGTCTGCCATTTTTATTTTTTTTTTATTTTTATTAATTAAAAAAATTAACTAACACAACATTTAGAAATCATTCCATTCTACATATGCAATCAGTAATTCTTAATATCATCACATAGATGTATGATCATCATTTCTTAGTACAGTTGCATCGATTTAGAAAAAGAAATAGCAAGACAACAGAAAAAGAAATAAAATGATAATATAGAGAAAAAAATAAAAATAAAAAATACAAAAAATATATATAAAAAACAAACAAACAAACAAAAAAGCTATAGCTCAGATGCAGCTTCATTCAGTGTTTTAACATAATTACATTACAATTAGGTAGTATTGTGCTGTCCATTTTTGAGTTTTTGTATCTAGTCCTGTTGCACAGTCTGTATCCCTTCAGCTCCAATTACCCATTATCTTACCCTGTTTCTAACTCCTGATGGTCTCTGTTACCAATGACATATTCCAAGTTTATTCTCAATTGTCGGTTCACATCCGTGGGACCATACAGTATTTGTCCTTTAGTTTTTGGTTAGTCTCACTCAGCATAATGTTCTCTAGGTCCATCCATGTTATTACATGCTTCATAAGTTTATTCTGTCTTAAAGCTGCATAATATTCCATCATATGTATATATCACAGTTTGTTTAGCCACTCGTCTGTGGATGGACATTTTGGCTGTTTCCATCTCTTTGCAATTGTAAATAATGCTGCTATATACATTGGTGTGCAAATGTCGGTTTGTGTCTTTGCCCTTAAGTCCTTTGAGTAGATACCTAGCAATGGTATTGCTGGGTCGTATAGCAATTCTATATTCAGCTTTTTGAGGAACCGCCAAACTGCCTTCCACAGTGGTTGCACCATTTGACATTCCCACCAACAGTGGATAAGTGTGCTTCTTTCTCCGCATCCTCTCCAGCACTTGTCATTTTCTGTTTTGTTGATAATGGCCATTCTGGTGGGTGTGAGATGATATCTCATTGTGGTTTTGATTTGCATTTCTCTAATGACCAGGGACATTGAGCATCTCTTCATGTGCCTTTTGGCCATTTGTATTTCCTCTTCTGAGGGGTGTCTGTTCAAGTCTTTTTCCCATTTTATAATTGGGTTGGCTGTCTTTTTGTTGTTGAGTTGAACAATCTCTTTATAAATTCTGAATACTAGACCTTTATCTGATATGTCGTTTCCAAATATTGTCTCCCATTGTGTAGGCTGTCTTTTTACTTTTCTTGATGAAGTTCTTTGATGCACAAAAGTGTTTAATTTTGAGGAGCTCCCATTTATTTATTTCTTTCTTCAGTGCTCTTGCTTTAGGTTTAAGGTCCATAAAACCGCCTCCAATTGTAAGTTTCATTAGATATCTCCCTACATTTTCCTCTAACTGTTTTATGGTCTTAGGCCTAATGTTTAGATCTTTGATCCATTTTGAGTTAACTTTTGTATAGGTGTGAGATACAGGTCCTCTTTCATTCTTTTGCATATGGATATCCAGTTCTCCAGGCACCATTTATTGAAGAGACTGTTCTGTCCCAGGTGAATTGGCTTGACTGCATTATCAAAGATCCAATGTCCATAGATGAGAAGGTCTATATCTGAGCACTCTATTCGATTCCATTGGTCGATGTATCTATCTTTATGCCAATACCATGCTGTTTTGACCACTGTGGCTTCATAATATGCCTTAAAGTCCGGCAGCTTGAGACCTCCAGCTTCGTTTTTTTTCCTCAAGATACTTTTAGCAATTCGGGGCACCCTGCCCTTCCAGATAAATTTGCTTACTGGTTTTTCTATTTCTGAAAAATAACTTGTTGGGATTTTGATTGGTATTGCATTGAATCTGTACATCAATTTAGGTAGGATTGACATCTTAACTTTATTTAGTCTTCCAATCCATGAACATGGTATGCCCTTCTATCTATTTAGGTCTTTTGTCATTTCTTTTAACAGATTTTTGTAGTTTTCTTTGTATAGGTTTTTTGTCTCTTTAGTTAAATTTATTCCTAAGTATTTTATTCTTTTAGTTTCAAATGTAAATGGAATTCATTTCTTGATTCCCCCTCAGCTTGTTCATTGCTAGTGTATAGAAATGCTACAGATTTTTGAATGTTGATCTTGTAAGCTGCTACTTTGCTGTACACATTTATTAGCTCTAGTAGTTTTGTTGTGGATTTTTCTGGGTTTCGACGTATAGTATCATATCGTCTGCAAACAGTGATAGTTTTACTTCTTCCATTCCAATTTTGATGCCTTGTATTTCTTTTACTTGTCTGATTACTCTGGCTAGAACCTCTAACACGATGTTGAATAATAGTGGTGATAATGGACATCCTTGTCTTGTTCCTGATCTTAGGGGGAAAGTTTTCAATTTTTCCCCATTGAGGATGATATTTGCTGTGGGTTTTTCATATATTCCCTCTATCATTTTAAGGAAGTTCCCTTGTATTCCTATCCTTTGAAGTGTTTTCAACAGGAAAGGATGTTGAATCTTGTCAAATGCCTTCTCTGCATCAATTGAGATGATCATGTGATTTTTCTGCTTTGATTTGTTGATGTGGTGTATTACATTAATTGATTTTCTTATGTTGAACCATCCTTGCATACCTGGGATGAATCCTACTTGGTCATGATGTATAATTCTTTTAATGTGTTGCTGGATTCGATTTGCTAGAATTTTGTTGAGGATTTTTGCATCTATATTCATTAGAGAGATTGGTCTGTAGTTTTCTTTTTTTGTAATATCTTTGGCTGGTTTTGGTATGAGGGTGATGTTGGCTTCATAGAATGAATTAGGTAGCTTTCCCTCCACTTCGATTGTTTTGAAGAGTTTGAGGAGAGTTGGTACTAATTCTTTCTGGAATGTTTGGTAGAATTCACATGTGAAGCCGTCTGGTCCTGGACTTTTCTTTTTGGAAGCCTTTGAATGACTGATTCAATTTCTTTACTTGTGATTGGTTTGTTGAGTTCATCTATTTCTTCTTGAGTCAAAGTAGGTTGTTCATGCCTTTCTAGGAACTTGTCCATTTCATCTACATTGTTGTATTTATTAGCGTAAAGTTGTTCATAGTATCCTGCTATTACCTCCTTTATTTCTGTGAGGTCAGTGGTTATGTCTCCTCTTCCATTTCTAATCTTATTTATTTGCGTCCTCTCTCTTCTTCTTTTTGTCAATCTTGCTAAGGGCCCATCAATCGTATTGATTTTCTCATAGAACCTACTTCTGGTCTTATTGATTTTCTCTATTGTTTTCATGTTCTCAATTTCATTTATTTCTGCTCTAATCTTTGTTATTTCTTTCCTTTTGCTTGCTTTGGGGTCAGTTTACTGTGCTTTCTCCAGTTCTTCCAAGTGGACAGTTAATTCCTGAATTTTTGCCTTTTCTTCTTTTCTGATATAGGCATTTAGGGCAATAAATTTCCCTCTTAGCACTGCCTTTGCTGCGTCCCATAGGTTTTGATATGTTGTGTTTTCATTTTCATTCTCCTCAAGATATTTACTAATTTCTCCTTTGACCAACTCGTTGTTTAAGAGTGTGTTGTTGAGCCTCCATGTATTTATGAATTTTCTGGCACTCTGCCTATTATTGATTTCCAACTTCATTCCTTTATGATCTGAGAAAGTGTTGTGTATGATTTCAATCTTTTTAAATTTGTTGAGACTTGCTTTGTGACCCAGCATATGGTCTATCTTTGAGAATGATCCATGAGCACTTGAGAAAAATGCGTATCCTGCTGTTGTGGGGTGTAATGTCCTATAAATGTCTGTTAAGTCTAGCTCATTTACTGTAATATTCAAATTCTCTATATCTTTATTGATCCTCTGTCTAGATGTTCTGTCCATTGATGAGAGTGGTGAATTGAAGTCTCCAACTATTATGGTATATGTGTCTATTTCCCTTTTCAGTGTTTGCAGTGTATGCCTCATGTATTTCGGGGCATTTTGATTCGGTGCATAGATATTTATGATTGTTATGTCTTCTTGTTTAATTGTTCCTTTTATTAGTAGATAGTGTCCTTCTTTGTCTCTTTTAACTGTTTTACATTTGAAGTCTAATTTGTTGGATATTAGTATAGCTACTCCTGCTCTTTTCTGGTTGTTATTTGCATGAAATATCTTTTCCCAACCTTTCACTTTCAACCTATATTTATCTTTGTTTCCTGTAGACAGCATATAGAAGGATCCTGTTTTTTAATCCATTCTGCCAGTCTATGTCTTTTAATTGGGGAATTCAGTCCATTAACATTTAATGTTATTACTGTTTGGGTAATACTTTCCTCTACCATTTTGCCTTTTGTAGTATATATATCATATCTGATTTTCCTTCTTTCTACACTCTTCTCCATACCTCTCTCTTCTGTCTTTTCGTATCTGACTCTAGTGCTCCCTTTAGTATTTCTTGCAAAGCTGGTCTCTTGGTCACAAATTCTCTCAGTGACTTTTTGTCTGAAAATGCTTAATTTCTCCCTCATTTTTGAAGGACAATTTTGCTGGATATAGAAGTCTTGGTTGGCAGTTGTTCTCTTTTAGTAATTTAAATATATCATCCCACTGTCTTCTAGCTTCCATGGTTTCTGCTGAGAAATCTACACATAGTCTTATTGGGTTTCCCTTGTATGTGATGAATTGTTTTTCTCTTGCTGCTTTCAAGATCCTCTCTTTCTCTTTGACCTCTGACATTCTAATTAGTAAGTGTCTTGGAGAACGCCTATTTGAGTCGATTCTCTTTGGGGTGCACTGTACTTCTTGGATCTGTAATTTTAGTTCTTTCATAAGAGTTGGGAAATTTTCAGTGATAATTTCTTCCTTTAGTTTTTCTCCTCCTTTTCCCTTCTCTTCTCCTTCTGGGACACCCACAACACATATATTTGTGTGCTTCATATTATCATTCAATTCCCTGAGCCCCTGCTCAAATTTTTCCATTCTTTTTCCTATAGTTTCTGTTTCTTTTTGGATTTCAGATGTTCCATCCTCCAGTTCACTAATTCTATCCTCTGTCTCTTTAAATCTACCATTGTAAGTTTCCATTGTTTTTTTCATCTCTTCTACTGTGTCTTTCAATCCCATAAGTTCTGTGATTTGTTTTTTCAGACTTTCCATTTCTTCTTTTTATTGATCCCATGCCTTCTTCATGTCCTCCCTCAATTTATCGATTTGGTTTTTGAAGAGGTTTTCCATTTCTGTTCATATATTCAGAATTAGTTGTCTCAGCTCCTGTATCTCATTTGAGCTATTGGTTTGTTCCTTTGACTGGGGCATATCTTTAATTTTCCTGGTGTGATTTGTTATTTTTTGCTGGTGTCTGGGCATTTAATCAGATTTCCCTGAGTGTGGGACCCAGCAGGTTGAAAGACTTTCCTGTGAAGTCTCTGGGCTCTGTTTTTCTCATCCTGCCCAGTACATGGTGCTTGTCTTTCTGTGGGTCCCACCAGCAAAAGATGTTGTGGCTCCTTTAACTTTGGAAGACTGTCGCTGCTGGGTGTGTGGTGGAGACAGAGGAAAGGTTGTAGGTTGGTTTTAATGGCTTCAAATTGTGAAGTCCTGGGATCTGAATTCCTTGAGAGAGGGATTCCACTTGAGTTGCATTTCACCCCTCCCGCGGGGAAGGTTCAGGTGGTAGAGAGCCCTAAAAGCAGCCTGTTTCTGCGTTTGGGGCAGTTGTAACCTATGTAATCCCAGCGCTGAGCCCAGAGGCAACCAAGCCGCCATAGAGACAGCCGCAGAAAGCTGTTTCGCCCCCTTTCCTCTTTTTCAGTTAGCCCAATCGGTGACTTCTGCCTTGATCAGTTTCGCCTGAGCTGAGGACCTATTTTTAGTAGTCAGAAGTTGTTCCTTAATGCCACTATTGGTGTTAGGTTGGGCTCAGTCTCTACTACTGTTGGAGACTCTTTCCTTTCCCTCCGAGAAGTCGCCTGTGGGGGAGGTTCGCCAGCTGCCGCAGCTTGGGGAACTGCTATTCCGATGCTCCCAGCCGGCCCGGGAAGCTGCGTGTGGTCTGCCATTTTGAGGTCAATACTTTGAGTGGAACTGTCCTAACCACTTGGAGGAATTCAATCAGGAAAATAGATGGCTTCTATGAATAGCCACAACTGAAGAATGGGCTCTGGAGAGCTCCCACAGATTGCAGAGGAAGCATATACCTGCCTAGCTGGTTGGATCAGGAGAATCAACTCTGGAAATCAGTGAGATGATAGAAGACACAGCCAGATCACGTTCTTAGTCAGGAGCTGGTACCACGAGTGAAGAGATGAGTCAGGCTTGTGATCTCAAATGGGAAACCTTACCATGGGCTATGCTAGTGATGGCCTGTGGTGGTCATTGACCAAATTATTTTAATCTGGGTATGCAGAAAATCCTTAAGTGTGGAGGAGTGACCCAGATCCAGGCTCTCAAGTGAGGCTACCTGCAGTGGAATCCCTGCTCTGCCACTTATCTGTGTCCCTTCCCAAGTTCCTTTTCTTCTCCGGGTCTCATTTTTCCTCATACGTAAATAAAGATATAAGTAATACCACCTCCCCACGGTCATTGTGAGACTTATGTAAAGGCATTTCCCACTGGGCATGACACTTCAAATTACTCAGTAAAGATTGGGCATTATGCTTTCAGGAAGATAAATTTACCTATGATACTGTCCAGTGACTGACCAAATAAAGACTTTCTTATTTTATTATTATTTTTTAATATATGGGCAGGCACTGGGAATCGAACCCAGGTCTCCGGCATGGCAGGCAAGAACTCTCCCACTGAGCCACCATGGCTCATTCTTTTATTTATTTTAATGTGACATGTGGACAGGAACTGGAGATTTTTTTTTAAAGTTAATTTGGTCAGAGTGTATAAATTATCTTGTTAAGATTAGTTTAGTTACCTTTTAGACTGTAGTTAATGCTCTTCTGTGTTTATTTCCTCTGAATTGCATTGTCTTGGGTAAAATGTCATCTCACATTATTGAAAAGCTTGGAGATTGGTCATTTACGACATCATGGCTCCTGTATATCTTTTCTGACATCCTCACAATCACCAGCTTGATTCTGAGGTCTCTCAGAAAGTGTACTGTGTTTACTCATTATTCATACTTTCTTTCCATTCTTTAGTGTATATAGTCTATTCCTATTGCCATGGGAATAACCTTATTACTTCATTTCAGTCATTTCCACAGCTATTGTTGTGTCAAGTTTGTTCTGGCTTTGGTGTTGATGAAAAGGAAACAGAAGCTTATTTTATAATTTGATTTCTTCCACTCAATTTGCTTTAGCATCTCTTTATCCTCTTCTCAAATTTAGCAAGTGAAACAGTTTTTTCCAGAGGATTATTTGAAATCCATCGTTGGCTGTCACATACATGATTGAAATTCATCTTTGGCTGTCACATGCATGGCTGTCATGTATGCTTGGAACTTTACTAACAGAATAAACCCTTCTGTCAGGCAAACCATGCTTACTGTAAAATACGCTTTCCTGTCATCATCAGGTACAATCATCATATTTTCCTTAACCTTCATACTGTAAACAAGTACTTTCTGGCAAGAGACCATAAACAAAACCAATCTCTGTGCCTCTGTTTTCCGCATGTCTCGCCAGAAAAGGTATCTCTCCAGACATCGCTCCATTTCATCCTCTCTTGGTCCTTGGCTCCTTTTGTCCTCTTCCTTTTTTGTCATATTCACTTTTTTCTGTATCCATTTTGACTCAGTCTCTAAGCTCTCTGGTTACTTCAGCTCAGCCATGAGTCATGGAAACTACTTAAGACTTGTCTCTCTTTATTTATCCTACCAGCCATATCCTGTTATTTGTCTGCCTTTCGGCTGCCCTTGTGTAACAAGATGCTTTTTACTTGCTTCCTTTGGTGTTATTTTTCCTGCTTAAAATTTCCATCTTCTTTGAATTGCCAGCGGTCATCTCAATGTTTAATTTTAAATATTTCCATTAATTTCCTTTTCAAAAAGTAGTACTTAAGTTACAAATGTCTCCCTGTATTATGAACAACATAAAAGTACGATGTGCACAATTTAATTACTTCCAACTAGTGTTTTGAACTCAAATGATCATTTGATCATTTTCATCTCCCTTAGCAGAATACCATAGCATTTTTGGAGTATATGTATAAAAGCTTAATTTCCATTTCTCTCAACTATCTCGCTATTTTTATGATTGTGGGGAGTTCAGCTATATCCTTTAGTTGGACTGCTTTTCCTATAAATTAGATTTAATGTCAGCAGAATATTAAATAAGTTCAAGTTCAATTGAGAACCAGGTTGGAAAACTATAGCCCGTAGGCCAAATCTGGCTTGTTACTATTTTGTAAATAAAGCTTCATTGGAACACAGCCATACCTATTTATATATATATTGTCTATGACAGTTTTCACACTATAAACACAGAGTTAAGTAGTTGCCACAGAGATTTTGCACTTTAAAAAAATGTTTGCCTATCCTTGGACAACTCAATCTATGATGTCTGGCAAATTCTTATGGTTAGACCTTGAGACAAAGTTGAAAGAGATGGCAGCTCACTGATTGAAAATCTTTCTCCTCCAAATTTGTGAAAATCATGTTATCCCTTACGAAAGTCTTGATTATTTTCAGAGATAACTCAAAGATATTTGCATACAATGGGTTGCCAGATGAAATACAGGACCTCAATTAAATCTGAATTTCAGATAGACAACAAATAATTTTTTTTAGTATTTAAACATGCCTCACGCATATGAATTCATTGTTTATATGAAATCCAAATTTAACTGGACATCTTGTATTTTATTTGGAAACTGGTAACCCTACATATAAAGAAAAACTGTAAAGAAGCTGAAGCATCATCTTTAGGGCACTGTATAAAGTTTTTAGTTTATTAGTACCGTTGGATGCATGGCATAGAAATATTCCAAAGTTCTCCAATTTATAATCATGTTTTGTATCAATAATAAAAGGCTTCATTCCTTATACCCAAGTCTCTTGTACACAGATGGTCTGCTTTCCAGCCCAGGAATCCATGCTGTTTATTGCAAGTTTGAGTTTTTTAATTGTGCATGGGTTGCAGGAAGAAGAGCACTTTCCAACATAAGCTGAAAGGGAATTAGGCAGTAGAACTCCATAGGTCTGATTTAATCACAGAGGGAGGGCAAAAATTAGAAAGTTTACAAAACAAGTGATTGGGGAATTG
Organism: Tamandua tetradactyla; assembly: GCF_023851605.1. Lineage (NCBI taxonomy): Eukaryota > Metazoa > Chordata > Mammalia > Pilosa > Myrmecophagidae > Tamandua > Tamandua tetradactyla. The sequence goes on along the minus strand of NC_135331.1, from coordinate 128,406,500 downwards.
GCAAGAGTTCACTTATAATATTGCTCTAACTGTAAGTAGCAGTGTTTGTTAAGAATTTAATTGTAATTTGGACAGGGAAACATTGGGTATTATTAGATACTGACTAAAGCAAAGCCAGGTTTATTGAACAGGAAATTGCAAAATTTCAGATTTTGCTTATGCTTACCCTGGACTGCTTAATGAACTCTTTTGATAGCTTTATTTCTCATACCCATCTTATTTTTCTAATTTGGTTGCATATGAGGAACCATTTTTATATAGGTTGAATACACATTTATATGTTGGTTAGCTACTCAAATCATTACTAATTTGCAAAGTTTTGTAAATCAATAGCTTCATGTTCTAGTTCTCATTTCTTATCTGAAGAAACTGCATTAGATTTCTAAGTTTTTTCCCCTGATCTAAAACTCTATTTCTACTACATTGCTGTACACATTAAATTTGAATGTGAAACCCAGGAATAATGATGGCAATAGAATTTGTCAAATGAAGAAATAAAGTTAGTGAATTACAAATGCCATAAAAGTAGCATTTCCTGTTTTTTTCTCACATTAGAAAACTTATTTACAATGTGTCAGAATCTCAAAATTATCAAAATGTAAAAGTGAATAATAGCCCTGCCTTTGGTAAACATGACAGTATCAGAATCTGGCTGTAAGAGTTGATACTGATTTTCATCAAATTATCACAGACCTATTTAAATAAGATGGAATACTACTTTAATATCCTAGGCTTACCTATTTCTTGCATATTTTCATTATATGTTTCAAATTACTCTCTTTTACAATGCACCTTTATTGAGATATATTAACATATCACATAATAATCCAGAGTATACACTCAGTAGTTCATCGTACCACCATACAGTTGTACATTCATCATCATCATCGTTTTTTTTTAACATTTTCAATACTCCAAAAAAATAAAAAAGAAGTAAAAGAGAACACCACCCTAAACAACCATACCCCATAGCCTCCTATTATTTATTTATTTTTGTCTTTATTTTCTTACTCATCTATCCATACACTGGATAAAGAGAGTGTGTGTCGGTCACGAGGTTTTTACAATCACATGGTCACACCTTAAAAAGCTATATAGTTATACAATCATCTTCAAGAATCAAGGCTACTGGATTACAGTTCTGTGATTTCAGATATTTCCCTCTAGTTTCTTCAATATACCAAAAAAACTGAAAACTAATATTTATATAATACATAAGAATAACCTACAGAAAGATCTCTTGACTTTATTTGAAATCTCTCAGCCACTGAAACTTTATTTTGTTCCATTTCTCTTCCCATGTTTGGTCAAGAAGGCTTTCTCACTCCCATGATGTCAGGGCCTCCTCCCTGGGAGTTGTGTCCCATGTTGCCAGGGAGATTTATACAGCTGGGAGTCATGTCCCATGTATGGGGGAAGGCAGTGAGTTTACCTCCAGGATTGGCTTAGAGACAGAAGCTCTATACGAGCAACAAGAGAGGTTCTCTGGGGGGTGAATTTTAGGCAGAATTATATATATATATAATAAATACATATAGATAATTATATATTTAATAATCATTATATGACAATATATATAGTTAATAGATATATAACATATATAGTATATATATAGTTATAGATATAATTATAAATATAAGTAGTCTTAGCTTCTCCTCTGCAGGGAGTTTTGTAAGGGCAAGCCCTAAGATCAAGGGCTTTGCCTATTAAATAACTCCAATGCTTGTGAGAATATCAGGTCTACCCAAGAAGAAGAGGGAAAAAAATGAACAATAAAAAATTTTAAAATGAAATAAAATAAAAAGGAGAAACAACATGAACACTATGAATCCCATATCCCTCCTTTCTATCCCCCTCCTATTGACATTTAGATTTGGTATATTGCCCTTGTTACATTTAATGAAAGCATATTACAATGTGACTGTTAACTATAGACCCTAGTTTGCATTGATTGAATTTTTTCTGTATGCCATCTCATTTTCAACACCTTATGAAAATATTCATTTGTTTTTCCTCCTTTAAGAACATTCTTATATTTGTACATTTAACCATCATTGTCCACTCCAGGTTCACTAAGTTATACAGTCCCAGTTTTTATCTTCTATCTTTCCTTCTGGTGTCATACATTCCCCTAGCCTTCCTCTTTCAAGCATACTTATACTCAGCTTTGTTCAGTGTAATTACAATATTGTGTTATCATCAGATAGTATTGTTCTACCCATTTATGGATCTTTACAATCAATCCTGTTGAAAATCCTATACCCCTTCTGCATCAAATTCCCAATCTCTACCCTCTCTCTATCTCCTGACCATCTGTGTTCTCAACTTTAACTCTCAAAGTTTGCTCATTAATGCTATGCCATATTAGTGAGACCATACAGTATTTCCTTTCATTTCTTGCTAATTACACTTAACATAATATCTTCAAGTTTTAACCATGTTGTTCCATGTGCCATGACTTTATTCTAATATCTCATATCCTATTTTTTTCTCTTATTTTACGCTTTCTGAGAGTCATTTCTAAACTCTTCCCCCAAACCTCTCTCTCTCCCTTCTTTTCTTATCTGCCTGTGGTACTCCCTTTAGTATTGTTGTAGAGCAAGTTTCTTGTTCACAAATTCTCACTGTCTGTTTGAAAATATTTTAAACCCTATCTGATTTTTGAAGGACAGTTTTGCTGGATATAGAATTCTTGGTTGGCAGTTTTTCTCTTTCAGTATCTTAAATATATTATACCACTGTCTTCCTGCCTTCATGGTTTCTGCTGATAAATCTGCACATAGTCTTGTCGAGCTTCCTTTTAAGTGATGAATCACTTTTCCTTTGTTGTTTTCAGAATTCTCTTTGTCTTTGACATTTGACAATCTGATTAGCAAATGTCTTGGATTAGGTCTTTTTGAATCTATTTTATTTGGTATGCTGCTCTTCTTGGTTATGTAATTTTATATCTTTCATAAGAGATGGGAAATTTTCAGTGATTATTTCCCCCTTTATTCTTTCTGCCCATTTTCCCTTCTCTTCTGGGACACCCATAACATGTATATTCATGTGCTTCATGCTGTCATTCAATTCCTGGAGACCTTGGTCACATTTTTCCATTCTTTTCCCTATCTGCTCTTTTGTGTGTAGGATTCCAGATGCCCTCTAATTCACTAATTGTTTCTTCTGCCTCTTCAAATCTGTTATTGTAAGTCTCAATTGTGTTTTTCATCTCTTCTATTATGCCTTTCATTCCCATAAGTTCTGCCATTTGTTTTATCAAGCTTTCATATTCTTTACGATCATCTAATATCTTCCTTATATACTTCAACTCTTTTGTCATATCTTCCCTTTAGTTGTTGATATGATTTTTAAGTTGATTTAGCATGTTAGTTTGAACATCATTAATTAGTTTTTCAAGTCTTGTATCTTGTTTAAAGTGTTAGTTTGTCCCTTTGACTGGACCATATCTTCACTTTTCCTAGTATGCCTCATAATTTTTTGTGGGTGTAGGCATCTGATTTTCTTCATTAATTTATCCTGGAGATCGTTTTCACTCTTTTACCTAGGGTTTTCTTGTTGGTTGGCTTTGTTCTCTATCTGTTCTTCAGCATTGAGTTCAACTTATTCTAGACCTCTAGCATAGCTTCTATTTAACTGATCAGAATTTTCCAACTCTTGTTTTACTGGTTCTTGCCCTGCCTATGTGGAAACTTTTAAAAAATATATTTTCATTGACAAATCTTTACTCACATACAGTCCATACATGGTGTACAATCAATGGCTCACAAAATCATCATGTAGTTGTGTATTTATCACCATGATCATTTTTAGAGTGTTTGCATCATCCAGAAAAAGAAATGAAAAGAAAAAAACTTATAATCCCATATCCCTTACTTCTCCCTCTCATTGGCCACTACTATTTCAATCTACCCAATTTATTTTATCCCGTCTCCCTCTTATTATTTATTTATTTTTTTATCCATACGTTTTTACTCATCTGTCCATACCCTGTATAAAAGGAGCATCAGACACAAGGTTTTCAAAATCACACAGTCACAGTGTACAAGCTATATCATTATACAATTGTCTCAAGAATCAAGGCTACGTGAACACAGCTCAACAGTTTCAGGTGCTTCCCTCCAGCCACTCCAATACACCATAAACTAAAAAGGGATACCTATATAATGCATAAGAATAACTTCCAGGAAAATCTCTCAGCCACCAAAACTTTATTTTGTCTCATTTTCTCTTCCTCCTTTTGGTTAAGAAGGCTTTTCAATCTCATGATGCTGTGTTCCAGTGAATTCCAGTAGATCTGTCCCACATTGCCAGGGAGATTTACACCCTTGTGAGTCATGTCCCATGTAGGGCAGAGGGCAGTGAATTTACCTACGGAGCTGGTTTAGAGAGAGAGGCCACATCTGAGCAACAAAAGAGGCTCTCTGGGGGTAACTCTTAGATGTAATTATAAGTAGACTTAGTCTGTCCTTTGCAGGAATAAGTTTCACAGAGATGAAACTCAAGATCAAAGGCTCAGCTTATTGACTTGGTTGTTCTGGAATCTTTTTTTGAGAAGGGTCTTTCCAGATGTGATCAACTCCAATGAGGATTTCCTAGTCAAGGAGGCCTAAGTCCCAGAAGGAGGATATAATCAGTATCAAGTTTCTGTAAGGATGAGACCCAGCAGATTGTCTAACTTTCCTTGCAGCCTCTAGGCTCTGTACTTTTCCTATTCTGTCCAGCAAGTGGTGCTTATCAGCCTGCAGTTCCCCATCTGTGTAAAGTGGTGTGGCACCTTTAATTCTCAGACTTCCGGGGCGGGGGCGGGGGTGGTGGTGTTGAGACAGAAGCTGAGGCAGAAGGTAAGCTTAAACTGTTTTTGATTCCCAGCCCTTGGGGTCTGAATTCTCTGAAGGAGGACCACCACTTGAGCTGGGCCCCGCTCTCCTTTCTCTTGGGGAAGTTATGCTCCTTAGGGAATTATCTCCTTCACGTGACTTGTTAGTTTGTCTCTCAGACCTATACTAACTCCACCCTTGTCTAGGTCAGCGCTGACAATTGAAAATGCCTGAGGCTTTCCCTACTGAGATCTCACCCCTTCCACCCATTCCAGATTGGTGTTTAATGTGTGCCCAGTTGCGGAAGTCTCCCATGCAGTTATCCCAGATAGTTCCTGGCTATTTCCTAGTTGCTCTAGAGGACTAACTTAATTCCACACCTCCTTACACCTCCATCTTGCCCTGCACCCCACACCAACTCTCTTTCTTAATGAACAGCTTGGTTCCCTAGTATTTCGCAAATTTCCAAGGAAAATTTTAAATGATAGCGGCTGTACAATTACATGACTCCTGGTTTAGTAATAGGTAATATAGAAAGAAAACCCATTTTTTGGTGGGGTTGCAATGTAGTAATCTACCAGGTAGATGAACAAAGTACATATGAGGTTATGGTAGAAAATTGGTGGGGAAAGAAGTAACCCTTGCTATGGTTAATCAGAAATGTCATCTGATTAGGTCTTGAGATAATACAATTAGTATTGGGAAGATGATATATTGTGTTCTCTGTTTTAAGCATTTTTGCAAAATATATCTGAAAGCAAAAACTGTGTAAATATGCTAATGTTAACTCATATATTTAATAAAACACTGTATTTTTAATATATGTACCTTGGTTCAAAAATCTGTCACCTGCTGAACACATAATCCTTTGGTCAAATGAGATCCAACTCATTCCTGGTTCCCACAGACCTGGAGAGATGATCCAGTAGAGTCAGCCATCCTTTCACAGCATTGCAAAGCTATTTCTTATGAGTTTTGTCCAAATCATTTGGAGTTTAATCCTATTATATTTCACCCTCTCAAAATTATTTTGTGTATCATTATAATTCCCTCAGCACACAAAATTTGTGCAGCAATACTAAAGACTCTTATACACGATCTTGAAACCTCTTATTTTAGAGCTTTAAATTAAGCTCACTTAGCTTCCACACTTCCACACTTCTTTCCTGAAATCTCAGTCTTCTCAAATTCACTGCCACCCTTACTAATGTTTCAGAAAGTAAGTTTTTCTTAACTCTTCGAAGTTTGTGATGTTTATATTTACATGAAGGCAAATTTTCATCAGCTAACTTTTCTTTCTGTATTACATCGACTACTATGATGCAGTACAGGCTGCTAGTGTATATATACAATTTTAATCTCTGCATCCTGGCCCTGCATCTATGGAATTAATATTTTTCTTAATGTCATAGATTAATTGTTGTTATTTTCTTACATTCTTTAAGTGCCCTCTTTTCAGGCAGAATTGCTGTTACTCTCTGCATCATATGAACCAAAGGATGAAGGTAAGAGGTCAATCAAGTAAAGGGAAGGATTTGTGCAGAGGATCGAATGCAAAGGAGCAAATCTCTAAGAGGTCCCCATTGCTGGTTTTAAAGATGTGGGTCTAAAATAAAGACTAATAAAAATAAGTTTCATGAAAATATATAAATTCATAATTTCAGAGTCCCGAAGAAAAATTCCTGCAAATTTGTAACTCCTTTACAGTGATGTCTTCATTATTAACAATTCTGAACAGTTTACTAGTTAATCTGAGGTGCATTTCAGTGAAAATTTTATCACACTCAGATGATTGAAAAACAGTATATGCATGTGCAGAAAAGGTTAAATTTATGAGACAAAAAACATCTTTTAATAGTTCCAGAAAAATCTCCATAAAGGTACATGTTCAAAAACTTCTAATTAAATGTTTCAAGCCAGTGAGAATTTAATGTGTCTCCCTTGGATTCAGTTTGACATTAATTGACATTCTTATGTTGTGCTAAAAGACAAGGTTAGTATGGTATCCTTAGGGGTAACCAAATATATTGCTTTAGAGAGACAATTTGAGTCTTGCTCTCAAAAAGGTTTTGTTTTAATTAAATCAGCGATTCCTTCAAGATTAAGAAAGACAATAAAAAGCATCTTAGTTTATGCCTTTTTAGCTCAGATATTTTTATGGTAACTGCTTTTCAGACATTAGGTAAATGAGTATAAGCCCTTTCTGCAGGACTGTCTAATGCTGTCTTAGTTCTCTAGGTGCAAAGAAATGATGTTTATCTGTAATCTCTGTGCCCAGAGGTGAAAAATACTGTGATTAGAGGTGTGCTGAAGAGAGTTTGAGTAAAATGATTTTTGTAGTACTAGTTTTCCCAGTTTCTTAGATCCTACATCTGTACCAGTACTGTTATATTGATGTCTTCTTTTTGATGATAGGTGAAACTGTTTTGTCCCCCCAGTACATTGTATTAGGGTCAAATACATATGAGATTCTTGTCTTTTCTGAGGTCAGAAAGATAATCTCTCACTATTTTCTTGTCTTTCTGGATGGACTTATTCACTTTTAAGATTGAGTACACTTGTCAAACAGGTATCAAGTGAAAATACTTCTAAATTAATCTTCTTAAAATATATCAGATCATTCTGTTCTTAATACATACATATCTTTTTCAATTTTAGCTGAGCCTGTCCTGCAAGTTTGGAATACATCTTCCCTGATATTGTGTAATTTTAGAGCCATGTGATCTTGAAATTTTCAATGCAGAGTTGTATGAAAAGTTTAATAATGTAGTGATTAGAAAAGTATATTAAAAAATTTCAGACTCATGCACAAAGGCTAAACTGTAGACATAGTTAATTGGAAAGTAGATATAAATTTTTTTACTTCTCAGATCCACATGTTGAGACTCCAGACACTATGGTATATTGGTAGATGGTCAATCAATTTTTTTGAATGGCTAAATTTATCAATAGCCAAGAAAAAATATTCAATGAATATGCTAATTTATAACAAAAATATTTTTTGAATTTTATTTTAATAGCATTTGCTATTATAATGGTAATGCATAGTCATTGTAGACAACACAATTATACAGAAAGAAGAAATGATAATTACCGTTCAGAAATGACCATTATTTTGTAGCTTATACCTTTAAACTTTTTCATATGTGTAAGATGCACACACATCCTAGAATCATGCTTGCTATTCACACCCTCTTCTAGTTAGCTTTTTCACCTAACATTGTATTTTGAATGTGGTTTCATGTCATTAAATATCTTTCTACAAAACCAATTAATTTTTGCATAGTATTCTATCTTATGGGAATAACTCAGAAACTGGACAGATAAAGATGATGTGGTTTCTAATTGTCACTGCTATAAACCATGCCCTGTTGAACATTCTTATAGGTATATTTATGTGCACATCTCTAATTAATACATAGTTCCACAGATGGATTTATGGATCACTGAAAATGAGAAAACATTTAAAGCTTGTTTTAGTTTCCTGGCTGCTAAGACAAATACCACGCAATTGTTTGGGTTAAACAATGGAAATGTATTGGCTGATGGTTTTGGGGCTAGGAGAAGTCCAAAATAAAGGCATCAACAAGGTGATGCTTTCTTCCCAAAGTCTGGCATTCTGGAATCAGCTGCTGGAGGTCATTGATCTTTGGTTTACCTGTCACATGGCAACGCCCGCAGAGGTCTACATTGGCTTCTCCCTTCTCTCCCAGGTTCTGTTGACTTTTGGCTTCTAGCTACTACCCCTGGCTTTCTCTCTTTCTGTGACCTGCCCTCTGAGGCCTTTACTAATAGGATTAGGACTCATCCTGATTTAGTTGGGCCACATCCTTAATGAAGTAACCCCATTAAAAGGTCCTATTTGCAAGATTCCACACCCGCAGGTAGGAATTAAATTTAAGAATATGTATTTCTGGGGTTCTTACTTCCAAACCACCACACATACATACCAAAACTCATGGTATGCAGCAAACACAGTGCTTTATAGTTCTAAATGCTTATATTGAAAAAAAAAAGAAGAAAGATCTCAAAGCAGAGGCCTTACCTCATACCCAGGATCTACAAAAAAAAAGAAGAGCAAACTAAACTCTATGGGAGCAGAAGGAAGGAAATAACAAAGATAAGAGCAGAGATAAATGAAAGAGAATTAATAAATAATAGAGAGGATCAGCAACACAAAAATTTGGTTCTTTTGAAAAGATCAGTAAATTGGCAATTTTTTAGCTGGACTGACAAAAACCAAGAGAGGCTGCAAATAACTAAATTCAGAAATGAAAGTTGGCATTACAACTTGTGATGTTTTGAAAGGATGTATGTTCTCTAGAAAAGCCATGTTTTAATCAAAATCCCATTTCATAAAGGTAGAATAATCCCTATTCAATATGTAATATTGATATTCAAACACTGTATGTTTGAAACTATAATCAGATAATCTCCCTGGATGATGTGATGTAACTGAGAGTGGTTGTTAAACGGATTAGGTGACGACATGTCTCCATCCATTTGGGTGGGTCTTGATTAGTTTCTGAAGTCCTATAAAAGAGGAAACATTTTGGAGAATGGGAGATTCAGAGAGAGCAGAGAATGCTGCAGCACCACGAAGCAGAGAGTTCACGAACCAGAGACCTTTAGAGATGAAGAAGGAATATTCCTCCTGGGGAGCTTCATGAAACAGGGAGCCAGGAGAAGAAGCTAGCAGATGACTCCGTGCTTGCCATGTGCCCTTCCAGCTGAGAGAGGAACACTGACCGTGTTCACCATGTGCCTTTCCAGATGAGAGAGAAATTCTGACTGTATTTTCCATGTGCCCTTCCAGATGAAAGAGAAACTGAACTCCATTGGCCTTCTTGAACTAAGGTATCTTTCCTGGGATGGATGCCTTTGATTGGATATTTCTATAGACTCGTTTTAATTGGGACATTTTCTCGGCCTTAGATCTGTAAACTAGCAACTTATTAAATTCCCTTTTTTAAAAACCATTCCGTTTCTGATATATTGCATTCTGGCAGCTAGCAAACTAGAATACAACTACTGCAAAGAAATATATTAGGTTTATACTAATCTAACAAATGTAAAAGCTAGATGAAATAGACACATTTCCAGAAACACTTAAACTACCTATACTGACTTAAGAAGAAATAGAACGGTAAAGAAATTGAATCAGTAATAAAAAATTTTCCAAAGAGGTAAAGTCTTGGAACAGATGGCTTCACTAGTGGATTTTAACAAACATTCCAAGAACAATTAATACCAATCCTGCTCAAAATGTTCAAAAAATTGAAGAGTAGGGAACATTTCCAAACTCTTTCTATGAAGCCAACCTCACCCTTATAATAAAGTCAGATAAAAATACCACAAGAAGAGAAAATTATAGAATACTAGCACCTTAAAAAAATCCTCAACAAAACATTGGCAAACTGATTCTGACAGCACATTAAAGTAACTACACACCCTGATCAAGAGATATTTATTTTCCCTCATTAAAAAATCAATTAATATAATCCACTACATTAATTAAATGAATAAATGAACAACATGATCATCTCAATGGATGAAGAAAATGCATTTGAAAAAATCCAGCACCATTATTGATAAAAAAAAAACTCAGAAAATGACAAGTAGAAGGAAACTTCTTCAATATGATAAAGGACATATATGAAAACCCACAGCTAACATTATACTCAATGGTGATTGACTGAAAGCTTTCCCATTAGATCTGGCACAAGAAAAGGATAACCGCTATCACCACTGTTATTCAACATTTTACTGGAAGATCTAGCCAGAGCAATTAGAAAAGAAAAAGAAATAAAAGACATTCATATTGGAAAGGAAGAAGTGAAACTTTCACTATTTGCAGCTGGCATCATCCTATAAATAGAACATCCTAAAAAATCCACAACAATGCTACTAGAGCTAATAAATGAATTCCACAAAGTGGCAGGGTACAAGATCAATATTCAATCATCAGCAGCATTTCCATACACTATTATTTTCTTGACTTCTGAAGAAGAAATCAAGAAAAAATTCCACTTACAGTAGCAACTAGAAGAGTCAAATATCCAGGAATAAATTTACCAAAGAAATAAAGGATTTATACACAGAAAACCACAAAATAGTGCTGAAAGAAATCAAAGAAGATCTAAATAAATAGAAGGAAATTCCATGTTCATGGTTTGGAAGATTAAATACTGTTAAAATGGCAATTATACTCAAAGCAATTTACGGTTTCAATGCAATCTGAATCAATATTCCAACAGCTTTCTTTGTAGAAATGAAAAAACCAATCATGATATTTATATGGAAGAGTAAGGGGTCCCTAACTGCCAAAGCCATTTTGCAAAAGAATCAAGTTGGAGACTTCAAATTGAGATTTCAGAAATAAACCCTCAAATCTATGGCCTAATGATTTATAACAAAGATGTCAACTCCACTCAGTCGGGGAAGAATAGTTTTCTTCAACAAATGGTTCTTAGAAAACTGCATATCTATTTGCAAAAGAATCATGGTAGACTCCTATACCATACCATATAAAAATGTACTCAGTGGATCAAAGTCTTAACTATAAGAACCAAAGCTATAAAACCCCTAAAAGAAAATATATGGGAATATCTCAAGGACTTTGTGTTAGGCAAGGATTTCTTAGACTTTACACCAAAAGCAGAGCAATAAAAGCAATAACAGATAAAAAGCACTTCAACAGAATTAAAAGCTTTTGTGCATCAAAGGAGTTTATCATGAAAATAAAAAATCAACCTACATCATGAAAGAAAATATTTTCAAACTGCATATCTGATAAGGGTTTACTTTCCAGACTATATTAAGAAATCCTATAGCTGAACAATAAAAAGATAAACAACCCAACTAAAATTAGACAAATGAATTGAATAGACATTTATACAAGGAAGATGCACAAAGGACCAATAGCCATATGAAAAGAAGTTCATCATCATTAGCCATTAGCGAAATGCAAATGCAAATGACAATGAGCTACCATTTCAGACCCACTGGAATGACTATTATTAAAAAATGGAAAATAACAAGTATTGGAGAGGATGTGGAAAAATTGGAACGCTCATTCATTGTTGTTGGAAATGTAGAATGGTGCAGCTGCCGTGGGAGAGAGTTTAACAATTCCTCAGAAAGCTAATTATAGGATTGCCATATGACCTAGCCATTCCACTTCTACATATATATTTCAATGAATTGAAAGCAGAGACTCAAACAGATATTTATTTACATACCCATATTTATAGTGGCATTATTCATAATTGCCAAAGGATAGAAGTAACCTAAGTGTCCATCGACAGATGTATAGATAAACAAAATGTTGTGTGTGTGTGTGTGTGTGTGTGTGTGTGTGTGTGTGTACCTAATGGAATGTTATTTAGACATTAAGGGGAACAATGTTCTGATACATGGCAATATGGATTTCGAATGCATCATGTTGATTGAAATTAGCTGCACACCAATGGCCTAATATTGTGTGATCTCAGTGATATGAAATAATGCAACTAAGCAGTTTTATAGAGTCAGGAACTAGAATATAGTTTATCAGGGGCTGTGGAAGTGGTTGGAAATGGGGACTTAATGTTTAATTGGTACAGAGCTTATCTTTGGGGTCATGAAAATGTTTAGGTAATGGATGGTAGTGATGATAGTACAACATTGTGTATAGAATTTAATGTCACTGAATTATATTTTGAATATGGTTAAAAATGAAAACTTTAGGTTGCATATATTTTACCAGAATAAATTTAAAAAAAGACCTGTAATGTAAGGCATACAAATTTAAATCCTAGTGTAATCACTAAGAAAGAAACTTAAGATACAGACTAAAGGAAATCAGTGAATCATAATATCACAGTAGGAAAAAATCAAACACTAAAGAAGGCAGAAATATATGAATAAGATATATAAATAAACAAGAAACAAAAATAATATCTAGCAAATATTTTATATATATTATAATGTATTAAAATGAAATATATAAAATAAAATATATAATAAATATATAAATAAATAAGAAATCAAATAGCAAAATGGTAGAAGCCCTTCCTTATTAATTAATTTGGATGGAAATGGATTAAATTCTGCAATAGAAATGCAGAGATAGGAAGAATGGATAAAGAAAACATGATACAACTGTATTCTAACTACGAGAGATTCTCTTTAGCTCCAAAGACACAAATAGGTTGAAACTGGAAGAATGAAATTGCTGTTCCTTGCACATAGTAACCAAACAAAATTTTAAGTTGAACACTGTTGGAAGAGACAAAGAAAGACATTATATGTTGATAGATGGTCATTTCACGAAGAATATATATCAATATATTGCTAACATATATATGCCTAACAAAAGAGCCTAAAACTTATGGAATAAAAATTGACAGAATTGAAGAAAGAAATAAAATTTTCTACACAATAGTTGGAGACTTCAATACCCAACTTTCAGTAATGGCTATAACTAGGCAGACTATTCATAAAGAAATAGAGGACTTGAACAATGTTATACACCAAGTAGATTTGGCAGACATATACAGAACACTCCACTCAACACAGCATACACATTATTCTCAAGTGCATGTGGGACATGCTTTAGTCTAGACCATGTGTTATGCCACAAGACAAATCTCAAATTAAAATATATTGCAATTGTACAATTTTTACCAATCTTCTCTACAATGGAATTAAGATAGAAATCAACAACAGAAGAAAAAATGGAAAATTCACAAAGACATGAAAATAAACAACATACTCAATAAAAACAATTGGTCAAAGGAGAAACCACAGTGACAAGAGAAAATTCTTAGAGATGAATGAAAATGAAAATATGAAATACAAAATTTATGAGATACAGGGAAAGCAGTTCGCAGTGGGAAAGTTTTAACTATGAGTGCCTTTTTAAAAAAGAAAGATCTCAAATCAATAACATAAAAAGAAAAAGAAAGAAAACTAAACCCAAAGACAGCAGAATGAAGGAAATAATAAAGCTTGGAATGGAGTAAATGAAATAAAGATTTGACAAACTATAGAGTGAGGCAATGTAACCAAAAGTTTGTTGTTTGAAAAGATCAAAGAAAATGACAAAGTAGCTAAACAGCGAAAAAGAATACTCAAATGAAATAATAAAGGTAGGGGCATTACTACTGACCTTATATGGGAAGAGGTATACCATGAACAATTGTATGCAAACAAAGTAGATAACCTTAGATGAAATAGAAAAACCACCACAGGTGACCCAAGAAGACATACCGAATTTGAAGAGACTTCTGACAAGTTAAGAGATGGAAATAAGAAAACCTCCTAATAATGTAAAGGCAGGGGCCAGATAGCTTTACTGGTGAATTCTTTAAAACATTTTAAAAACAATTAACACCAATCATTGTCAAACTCTTTAAAAAAATTGGAAAGTATGGAACACTTCCTAATTCATTCTATGAATTATTGCCTTGATACCATAGCCATGTGTTCTAGTTTGCTAGTTGCCGGAATGCAACACACCAGAGACGGATTGGTTTTTAATAAAAGGGGATTTATTTTGTTAGTTCTTTGGAGGAAAGGCAGCCAACTTTCTACTGAGGTTCTTTCTTACATGGTAAGGCACAGGATGGTCTCTGCTGGCCTTCTCTCCAGGTCTCTGGGTTCCAACAATGTTCCCCTGGGTGATTTCTTTCTTCCTCTCCAAGCACCTGGGCTGAGATGCGAGTGCTAAGATGAGGAATGCTGAGCTGCTTGGGCTGTGCTATGTTGAGCTCTCTCATTTAAGCACCAGGCAATTAAGTCAAATGTCATTCATTGCAGCAGGCACGCCTCCTAGCCAACTGCAGATGTAATTAGCAACAGATGAGGTTCATGTACCATTGGCTCCTGGCCACAGCAATAGAACTAGGTGCCTTCATCTGGCCAAGTTGACAAATGAATCTAACTACCACACCGTAAAAAGACATCACAAGAAAATAAAACTATAGACTAATATACCTAGTGAATATAGATAGAAAATTTCTCAACAACATACAAGCAACCTGAATTGAATAGCAATTGAAAATTATTATACATCATGACCAAGAGGAAGTTTTTCCAGGAATGCAAGGATGGTATAATATATGAAAATGAATCAAAATAATATATTATCTTAATAGGATGAGGAAAAAACCCACTTGATTCTGAAAAAGAATTTGACAAAATCCAATGCCACTTTATGAGAAAACACTCAACAAACTAGGAATAGAAGGGAACTTACACAAGATGATGAAGGGCACTTACGAAAAACTCACAACTGACATCATTCTTAATGATGGAAGTCTTAAAGTTCCACCTCTATGATCAGGATTAAGAGATGGGTGCCTACATCTAGATTGAAAAAGAAAACATGAAACAATTTCTATTTGCAAGTGGCATGATCTCCCATAAGAAAATCCTAAAGAACCAAAACAAACTATTATATCTAACAAACAAGAGCATCAAAATGGCAGGATACAGGAACACACAAAATCAGTTGAATTTCTACATAGTAGCAATGAAGAGTCCAAAATAGAAATAAAAAACATTCCTTTTACAAAGGCATCAAGAAAAAATATTTAGGAATAAATTTAACAAAGAAGTGAAAAATGTCTACACTGGAAAGTGAAAAATAATGCTGAATATTAAAAAAGAAATAAATGGAAAGATATAGCATGTTCATGAATTTAAAAGTTTAATATTATTAAAATGGCAGCACCCCCAAAGTGATCTACAGATTCAGTGCAACCCCTATCAATATCTCAATGACATTTTTTTCAGGAATGGAAAAGCTAGCCCTAAATTTCATATGGAATTACAAAGGATCTCCAGATAGCAAAACAATCTTTAAAAAGAACAAAGCTGAATGATTGACACTTGCTAATATCTAAAGATACTACAAAGCTACAGTAATCACAAGAATGTGGCCCTGGCATAAATATGGATATATAGATCAATGGAATAAAACTGAGAATTCAGAAATAAACCCATACATCCATGATCAATTGATTTCAGGTAAGTGTGCCAAGCCATTCAATAGGGGAAGAGTAGACTCTTTGATAAATGATGTTGGGACAACTGTATATATACATGGAAGAGAATGAAGTTAGACCCCTACCTCATATCACATACAAAATTAACTCAAAATGGATCAAAGCTCTATGTGTAAGAGCTAAAACTATAAAACTCTTAGAAGAAAACATAGGGGTAAATCTCTATGACATTGTGTTTGAAAGTGGTTTCTTAGATACAAAAGCAAAAGCACAAGCAACCTAAAAAATAAATTGGACTTCACCAAAATTAAAATCTTTTGTGCATCAAAGGATACTATCTCACTCAAGAAAGTGGGAAGAAAACCCACAGATAACATAAAACATTTGCAAATCATATATCTGATAAGAATCTAGTATCTAGAATACATAGCAAGCTCTTAAAATTCAACAGCAAAAAGACAAACAGCAATTTAAAAATGGGTTAGGTTTGATTGCCGGTGCCTGCCCAAGCAAAAAAAAAAAAACAAAAAAACTGGGGGTTAGGGATTTATTCCAAAGAAGATATACAAGTGACCAAGAAGTACATGAGAAGATGCTTACAGCATTAGTCATTAGAGAAATGCAAATCAAAACAGCAATGAGATACTACTTCACACCCACCTAGATGGCTATAATTAAAAAACTAGAAACTAACAAGTATTCACAAGGTTGCAGAGAAATTAGAACCCTCATTTACTGCTAGTAAAAATATAAAAATGGTACAGCTGCTAAGGAAGACAGTATGGCAGTTCCTGAAAAAGTTAAACAAAATTACCATATGATCCAGCTATTCCATTCCTGGTCATATACTTGAAAGAAATGAAAACATTTTTTGTTTAAACAAAAAAAATTGTACAAGCATGTTCATTATAGCAAAATTCAAAAGAGTCAAAAGATGGAAACATCCTAAATGTCTACCAGTTGATGAATGGATAAACAAAGTAGGGTATATCCATAAAATAGTATATTATTCAGCCATAAAGAGAATGAATTACTGAAATATGCTATAACATGGATTGACCTAGAAAACATCATGCTGAGTGAAAGATGCCAGACACAAATATAGTGTATGATTCCACTTGTATAAAATATCCAGAAAATGCAAATTCATAAGAGAAAATGCAGATTAGTGATAGCCAAGGGTTGAAGGAAATGGGGAATAGAGAGTGACTGCTTCATGAGTATGGAGTTTCCCTTTGGGATGATGAAAGTATTCTGGAATTAGATAGTAGTGATGGCTGCACAAAATTGTGAACGTACCAATCGCCACTGAATTGTATACTTCAAAATGGTTAAAATGGTAAAATTTATGATATGTGTATTTCATCACACAAAAAGGCATATGGTAGGGCAGGCCATGGTGGCTCAGCAGGCAGAGCTCTTGCCTGCCATGCTGGAGACCCGGGTTCATTTCCCAGGGCCTGCCCATGCAAAAAAAAAAAAAAAAAAAAAAGATAGCATATGGTAGGATTCAGAAAAGTCACACACATATCTACCAACTCTATAATTCTATGATAGGAGCTATCACTCTAATTCCAGCTTTATAATATTTTAGGTGGTAATGCTTTGAGTACCAGAAACATTTTTGTTTATTGCTCCTAATACTTAGGAACATTTGTAAATCTATATGTGTGACTAGAATTGAAGGGTTTAGAGACATCAATCTATATAACTAGAATCTTTCTATGTACGGATAAATGACATATTTTTTGATGATGGGAGGAATAACGGCAATGACTCACCTTGAGAGGATAATCTTGAAGAGATTTCAGAGAAAAGCCACTAACATTATTAGCGGATAAGAAAATTGGCTTTTTAAAAAAAGAAATGAAAATAATTGGGATCATCTTGGCTAGTGGAGAATAAGCTGAAAACTGATTTAATATCTGGCACCAAATACTATACAAAGCATAACAACTTGGGGAAATAAAACAATTCTCTAGCATTTAGAGAATAGAGAAAATGCTGGATTGTATATTAAGCGACTTCAAAAACGTGTAAACCAAGGTATGGCTGGTGTGATGATGTTGACATAGTAACCTCTGTGAGAGGGGCAGATAGCACAAAACCTTATATACTATCTCTTAAAGTTACAATGCACACAAAAGATTTTAATTTTGATGAAGTCCAATTTATTTTTTAGCTTGCTTGTTCTTTAGCTTATATACTATCTCTTAAAGTTATAATGATTTATTGGCCAAAGATAGAAAAGAGAATTATTTTCACTTTTTCCTGAATATTTACAAATACTTTCTGCATTTTTCTGCAGGTAGGTCATAAGAAGTCTGAAGAAACTAAGAGGAAATAGACACAGGGTAGGGCAGATTGGATTGATGCTAGGTGTGAAAGAAGCTCCTTTAGAGTAAGAGATAATAAAAATAATCACATTTTCAAACTATAGCTTTCTTTGGAAACCTTTAAATAGAAAACATTCTTATCCATAAAATGTGATTTCATTATCTTATTGTTTGAGAGTACTGAATGGATTTGATGGCCACTCAATTATTCTTTTATATAACTAAAGTAGTAGGATCATGATTTTCTCCTCATAAATTCTTAGAAAGAGAAGGGCTCTTGAGACATAACTTCGTCCTTTCAGTCTTACTTAATTTTATCCATTTTTGTAAAGTGGTAGTATAAGTAAAATAGTTCCTGGAAAGTCAGTAGCATAAATATAGGAGACAAACATCACTTTAGATGAGAACATAAAATCTAGCATCAGCCTGAGAAATTATGGAAATGTATCTTTAATAGTGATACATTTTGAGGAATTTCTGTTATATGGTATACAAGACACAGATCCAAGGAAGTCCCCAAATTCCTTTTCTGCTAAATGCAGTAAATTGTTTTCCCAGACTGTCAACATTTGGACTAAATATAAATGTGAATAAACTGAATGTAAATGAAGAACTCAACTCAAAGGTAATAGTTTCTTAATGTTAGAATAAAGAGTTTCTCTTTCTGGCAACACTGTATATTAGATATCATGAAAAACTCTTCAGCTATCAAACACTTAAAATATTGGATAAAATACATCTCTATGGAATGCTAGCTCTCTTATGAGTTATACAGAGACTAAGGAAGAGAAGATTCAAAAGCCAAAAAGTATGGTAAAGCAGAAATATAGTAAGGTAAGCAATCGCTGAAGCCATCAATGCTTTGTATATCTTTCAATCCTTGATGACCTAGAAATGAGCCCCTGTTCTAGTTTGCTGGCTGCTGGAATGCAACACACCAGAGATGGATTGGCTTTCAATAAAAGGGGATTTATTTAGTTAACATATAGTTCTTCAGAGGAAAGGCAGCTAACTTTCAACTGAGGTTCTTTCATATGTGGGAGGGCACAGGATAATCTCTGCTGGCCTTCTCTCCAGGCCTCTGGGTTCCAACAACTTTCCCTGGGGTGATTCCTTTCTCCATCTCCAAAGGCCTGGGCTGAGCTGCAAGTGCTGAGATGAGGTACGCTGAGCTGCTTGGGCTCATTTAAATGAGCTTAAATGAGCTATCTCATTTAAGCACCAGCCAATGAAATCAAGCATCGTTCATTGCAGCAGGCACGCCCCCTAACCGACTGCAGATGTAATCAGCAACAGATGAGGGTCAAACGCCAGTGGCTCATGTCCACTGCAATAGATCTAGGTACCTTAACCTGGCCAAGTTGACACCTGAACCTCACTACCACAGCCCCACATACAGTGTTGGTGAGGTGAGGGTTGTGAAAGGAGGAGACAATGCTCAGGGCCACACAAAAAAGGAATTTGGATTATATGTCCCATTATAAAGTCAGGATCCTCAAAGGGCAACACCCATGATTATAGGGTGAACTACATAAAGAAACTTGCTTCCCAGAGATTTGACTATAAATGGAGAGGGGAGAAACTGCCAGTGTGGGTCTGAGGCCAGAATTCTCATTATCAATTTCTTTCAAAAAATAAGAATTTAAGGTGATCCTGACTTGGAGTATCCCTTCCCAAGTCTAACAAAACAAACAAATGAGATACCAAAAACAAAACAAGAGTAAACTAAATGCTCGCCAGAAAGAATTTTAAATGCAGACCTAAAAATATAAAAGATACACCAACAATTTGAGCCCATAATAAAAAGGTAATTTAAAAATAAAGAAAAAAGGTAATGTAAGAGTAAGAAAAAATGATGAAATATTCAAGAATTAAAATTATCAGATGCAAAATATATAACATATAAACATATAAACTTTTGATATATTTACAGAAATAAAAGAGAAAAAGTCATTGAGACTATCAAAAATGAATGTGCAGGGTTACTGCTTTTTGTAATGGTGGGCTAGCTTGATATGAGATATGCCCTCATGAAGAGCACAATTACAAACCCCAGAGAAAGTAACAAATTCTTTAAAAAAAACTATTTGAAGGGCTAGGAATAGGATAAAAGTGGGCAAAATATTGAAGAGAGTTATCCTTGAAAAAAGAGAACTAGAGATATTCCCTTTAAATGTTTTTAGTTGTTGCTGTTATTGTTTTCCTGGTCTGCTATGCCTGACAGCTAGAACTCAAGAGAAAACCACTATCTTACTAGATAGAGGAGGAGTCTTAAGGATAGAGTCTGTTACTACCAAAGTGACTAGAAGTTAGGGGACAGTCTGAAAGGGAGGATTTACAAATGTGGAGCTCCAAAATCAATGGAAAGACTGAGTCCAAATCCTTGGCAGAAGCATGAATTTGCAATCATGAAAGAAATTCAAAGGAGCCTGGAAAAAGAAAGAACTTGGAGGCTGAAAGAACTGAGCCAATGAAAGCAGAGCTGAATGAACTCTCTGTTAAAACAAAATTCAACACCAATCAGATGCATGGTAAAAAGCAAATAAAAACAAAAAACAGAATTCAATTTTAACAACAGATAATACACAAATTTCAGTATAAAATTAGAAATAGGAAAATGTGGCCCATAGTATGGGAGAAAACAGTAACATGGACTCCAACATGACACAGACATCAGAATTAGTTGAAAGGGACTTTTAAAAAGTTATAATAAATTCAAGGACTAAAAGGAAAATAAATTCAAATGAATGAGCAGTTAGAGAATCTCATAGAGAAATGAAAACAACAACAGCAAAAAATCAAATGAAAATTCTAGAAATGAAAAGTAAAGTACCTGAAATAAAAGAAAATTCACTTGATGGGTTTAACAAGTTGGAGACAGCAAAAGGATGGGTTAGTAAACTCAAAGATAGAACAGTAGAAATGATCAAATCTGAAAAGCAGAAAGGAAATGATAGGATTAATTTCTTCTTCAGATTGTTCATTAATAGTGTATGGAAACACTGCTGATAAATGAATATTGATCTTGTACCCTGCCACTTTGCTGTACTCATTTATTAGCTCTAACAGCTTTGCTGTAGATTTTTCAGGATTTTTGATATATAGCATCACTTCATCTGCAGTGAGAATTTTACTTCTTCCTTTTCAATTTGGATGCCTTTTATGTCTTTCTTTCTTTTTTTTTTTTTTTTTTTTTGCCTAATTGCTCTGGCTAGAACTTCCAGAATATGTTGAATAACAATTGTGATAATGGGCATTTTTGTCTTGTTCCTTACCTTCGAGGGAAAACTTCCAGTCTTTCCCCATTGAGGCTGATTTTAGTTGCGGGTTTTTCATATATCCCCTTTATCATGTTCCCTTCTACTCCTATCCTTTGAAGTGTCTTCATCAAGATGTTGAATTTTGTCAAATGTCTTTTCTGCATTAATTGAGATCATTATGTGTTTTTTCTGCTTTGATTTGTTGATATGGTATATTAAACTAATTGATTTTCTTATGTTGAGGCATCCTTGCATATCTGGAATAAACCCCACTCGTTCATGGTGTATAATTCTTTTAATGTACTGCTGGATTCGATTTGCAAGTATTTTGTTCAGGATTTTTGCATCTATATTTTTTAGAGAGAGTGGTCTGTAATTTTCTTTTCTTACCTTTGTCTTGGCTTGGTATGAGAGTGATGTTGGCTTCATAGAATGAGTTAAGTAGCTTTCCCTCCTCTTTAATTTTTTTTGAAGAGTTTGAGTAGGATTAGTATTAATTCTTTCTTAAAAGCTTGGTAGAATTCACATGTGATGCCATCTATCTGGTTTGGGACTTTTCTTTTTTGCGGGCTTCTTCATCACTGGTTGAATCTCTTTACTTGTGATTGGCTTGTTGAGGTCATCTATTTCTTCTCAAGCTAATGTTGGGTGTTCATGCTTTTCTAGGAAGATGTCCATTTTATGTATATTGTCTAGTTTATTAATCTATAGTTGCTCATAGTATCCTCTCATTACCTCCTTTATTTCTGTGGGATCAGTGATTATATCCCCTTTTCCATATCTGATGATTTTTATTTATTTGCATTCTCTCTCTCTCTCTTTTTTTTTGGTCAACCTATCTAAGGATCCATCGATTTTATTAATTTTCTCAAAGAACCAACTTATGGCTTTGTTGATTTTCTCTATTGTTTTCATGTTCTCAATTTTATTTATTTCTGCTGTTCTTTCTCTAGTCTTCCAGGTGAGCAGTTAATCCTCGATTTTTGTTGAAGGCAATACATTTCCCTCTCAAAATTACCTTTGTTGCATCCATAAATTTTGAGCTATTATGCTTTCATTTTAATTTGCTTTGAGATGTTTACTGATTTCTCCTGTAATTTCTTCTTTGACCCACTGGCTGTTTAAGAGTGTGCTGTGTACCCTCCATATATTTGTGAATTTTCTGGCCTTCTGCCTGTTATTGATTTCCAACTTCATTTCATTATGATCTGAGAAAGTGTGTTTTCTATAATTTCATTTTTAAATTTATTGAGACTTGCTTTGTGCCCCAGCATATGGTCTATCCTTGAGAATGATCCATGAGCAATTGAGAAAGATGTGTATCCTGCTTTGTGGGGTGTAGTGTTCTGTAAATGCCTGTTAAGTCTAGTTCACTTATTGTACTAGTCAAAATCTCTGTTTCTTTATAATTATCTTTCAGATGTCCCATCCATTGATGACAGTGGGGAATTGAAGTCTCCAACTATTATGGTTGAGGTTTTACCTCTCCCTTCAGTATTGTCAGTGTTTGCCTCATGTATTTTGGAGCACTCTGGCTCAGTGCATAAATATTTATGATTGTTTTATATTCTTTGAATTGTTCCTTCTATTAATACATAGTGACCTTTGTCTTCTTTAATTGTTTTACATTTGAAGTCTAATTTGTCTGATATTAGTATGGCTATCCCTGATCTTTTCTGGTTATGTGCATGAAAATGTTCTTCTAACCTTTCACTCTCAACCTATTTTTGTCCTTAGTCTAAAGTGTGTCTCCTATAGACAGCATATAGATGGGTCTTGTTTTTAAAGCCATTCTACCAGTCTATGTCTTTTGATTGGGGAATTTAATCCATTAACTTTTTTTTCATTAACTTTTAATATCATTACTGTAAAGGTAGTACTTCTTTTTGTCATTGTGTCATTTGGATTCTGTATGTCACTATCAAATTTTTTTCTCTTTTTACTTTTATTGATAATCTTCATTTTTACATTCTTTTCCAGATGTCTCTCTCCTGTTTTCTCCTATCTGCCTGTGGTGCTCCCTTTCATATTTCTTATAGAGCCAGGTCTCTTAGTCACAAATTCTCTCAGTGATTGTTTGTCTGAAAATATTGTAATATCTCCTTCATTTTCTTTTTTCTTTTGCATGGGTAGCACAGGGAATTGAACCCAGGTCTCCAGCATGGCAGGCAAAAACACTGCCTACTGAGCCACCATGACCTGCCATGTTTTCCCTCCCTCTTACTTTTGAAGGGTAGTTTTCTGGTTATAGAATTTTTGTTTGACAGTTTTTCTCTTTCAGAATCTTAATTATATCATACCACTGCCTTCTCATCTGAATGGTTTCTGGTGAGAAATCCACACATGTCTTACTGAGCTTCCCTTGCATGTGATGGATTGCTTCTCTTGCACTTTCAAAATTCTCTCTTTGTTTTTAATAATTGACAATCTGATTATTAGGTGTCTTGGAGTAGGTCTATTCTGATCTACTCTGTTTGGGGCATGCTGCACTTCTTGGATATGTAATTTTATGACTTTCATCAGAGATGGGAAATTTTTCAGTGGTTATTTCCTCCATCAATCTTTCTGCTCCTTTTCCCTTCTCTTCTCCTTCTGGGACACCCATACCATGTGTATTCATGTGATTCATATTGGCTTTAAATTCCCTGAGACCCTGCTTATCTTAGTCCGCTCTTTCCCCTGTCTGTTTCTGTGTGTTGAATTTGAGATGCTCTGTCTTCTAGTTCACTAATCCTTTCTTCTGACTCTTAAAATCTATTTTTGTAGGTCTCCATTGTATTTTTCATCTCTTCTATTGTGCCATTCATTTCCATAAATTCTGCTATTTGTTTTTCAAACTTTTGAGTTCTTTATGTTTGTCCAATGTCTTCTTTATATTCTCCCTCAACTCAGTTTAATTTTTGATGAGATTTCACAAGTCTGTTCAAACATCCTGAATTAGTTGTTTCAGCTCCTGTATCTCATTTGAAATGTTGGTTTGTTCCTTTGACTGGGTCATATCTTTGGTTTTCCTAGTATGGCTCATTATTTTTTTTGTTGGCATCTAGGCATTGGATTTCTTTAATGAGTTCATTCTGGAGGTGTTTTCACTTTTACCTAGGGTTTTCTTTTTAGATGGCTTTGTTCTCTATCTGTTCTTTGGCATTTAGTTATGCTTATTCTAGACCTCTAGCACAGTTTCTGCTTAACTCATCAGAATTTTTCTGTCCTTGTTTTTCTGTTTCTTGCCCTGACTATATGGAGCTTTTTTTTTGAGGAGAGTCTCCTCAGATGACTGACCCAAGTCAGATTTCCCCAGACCAGACAGGCTCATGCCATCATAAGAAAAAGTAAGCAGTATCAAGTTTCCCTGAGGGTGAGACCCAGCAGGTTGTCAGGCTTTCCTATAAAACCTTGAGACTCTGTGCTTTTCTTATCCTGCCAAGCATGTGGCACTTTTCTGGTTTCAGTTTCCCACCAGCATAAAGTGATGCAGTGCCTTTAATTTCAGCTATCTCTCCCTGCCAGTAGTGTGGTTGAGATAGAGGCTGAGGTAGTAGGCTTGGTTTCTTCTGTTTTTCAGCCTCTGGAAACAAAGGAAGGAGTCCTCTCCTTGAGTTGAACCTTGTACCTCTTTTCTTGGTAAAGATAAACCCTTTAGGGAATTGTCTCTATCCACCTGACTACTTACTTTGTCTCTCAGACATGCCTTAATTCTGCCCTTGCCTGTGGCAGTGCTGGAGACTGAGAGTGCTAGCAGTTCTATATAATGAACTGCTAAGAAGTTTAAAAAAAGTTTTTTTAGGGCCAGCCCCCAGTCCCCCAGGTTCGCCAATCAAGAGTTGGAATTGGTACATGGCTCTATGTGTTTCCTCACTCTAGGTACCCCGTTTTCTTGGTGTCCAGCCCTTTTTCAGTATTTTGTGTTGTCCAACTTAAAAAGCCTCTGGTTTTTTGTTTATTTTTCTGTCAGCCCCACCCCCTCTCTGCTGGGGTGAAAATTCCTGGTTCCTTATCCTGCTCGGGGCCTGTTTCAGTAGTCAGAATTTGTTAATTAAATCCACAATAGGAGCTTAGTTGAGCTAATTCCATGCTACCAGTAAAGTCTGTTTCCTTTCCCCTTGGGGAACCAGCCTGTTGTGTCCATGGGGGAGGGGCACCAGCCTCTGCAGCTTGGAAGACTTGCAGTCCTGTGTGGGATCTCACCTGTTCCACCCTTTCCAGACTGGTCTATGTTGTGTGTCTAGTCTTGGATGTCCCACCAGCAGTTGTTCTATATGGTTCTGGGCTATTTACCAGCTACTCTGGAGGACTAACTGAATTCCATATCTCACTGTGCTGCCATCTTGCCCTGCCCTGGCACATACTCCTGAAGATATTTCTCAATGTTTCCTTCTAATATTTTACAGCTTTAGCACTCTTATTTAGATCACTCATCCATTTTGGGTTAATTTTTGTATGTAGTGTGATGGATGGGTCTACTTTCACTACTTTAAAATTTTTAATATTAAAAGGCTTGCAATTATTGGTGATCAATATTGGGTTTTGCGACAGTGGCTCAGCAGGCAGAATTCTCGCCTGCTGTGCCGGAGACCCAGAATCAACTTCTGGTGCTTTCCGATTCCTTCCTTAGCCATGATGCCATCTGCAAACTGCAGGCTCCTGCTTCACATTGAAATGGCCAAGCATTCATCGGTGAATTCAGTGAACATGAATCAAACGTGTCCCAAAGGATTGCACATAGCTGATTATGAAGAAGAAAGGAATCTATTCATGGTCTTACAAGAGCCAGCACCCAATCAAATGCAGTGGCCGGATATGTGGATATCCAGTTTTGTAGTACCATTTGTTGAGGAGACTATTCTTTCCCCATTTCTTGAACATGGGACCTGTCTTAATCTTCTTGTGACTACAACAAATATTAGCAATGGATTGGTTTAAACAATGGAATCTCTTGGCTTACAGTTTTGAGATGCTAGCAGGTGATGGTTTCTCCTTGAAGACTGCAGCATTCTGTGGCAGACTGCTTGGGTCTTTGGATTTTCCATCATATGGTAAAACATACAGCAACATATTCAGCTTTTCTTCATGGATCCATTGACTTCCATCTTTTGACTACTTCCATGGCTTTTTTTCTATTTCCAATTTCTTTTGCTTATAAGGACTTCAGCCATATTTATCCTGATTTGGTTGATCACTCCTTAACTAAAAATCACACCTTCAAATGGTCCATCTTATTCACAATGGGCTCACACCAAAAGGAATGGATTAAGATTAGGAGTATGCTTTTCCTGAGGTATATAACTCAATGTACTGTAGAATCCTTGTCAAAATCAATTGGCTATAGATTTGTATGAACTCTAAATTCTAGTCCATTGTTATAATATGTCTTTTCTTATGTCAATACCATGCTATTTTGGCTAAGGTATCTTTTATAATAAGCTTTGAAGTTAGGAAGTATCCTTCAATTTTATATTTCTTTTTCAATATGTTTTTGAGTATTCGGGGCCCCTTGCCTTTCCATATTCTACAAAGAAGCTTGTTGAAATTTCTATAGGTATTACATTGAATTTGTAAATAACTTTAGGAATTATTGGCATTTTAAGAATACTAAGCCTTCTGATCCATGAACAAGGGATATCATTCTATTTATTTAGGTCTTCTTTAATTTTTCTTAGCAATAATTTGTAGTTTTCCTCATACATTCTTGGCTAAATTTAGAAGCTTTCTTGCAGATTTATCTATATTCCTAAAAGTAATTGGACTTTAATTTTATTTTCTTATGAGATCTTTATCTGGCTTAATATTAGAGTGATGTTGGCCTTGTAGAATGAGCTAGGAAGTCTTCTCTCCTTTTCAACATTTTGGAAAAGAGTTTGAGCAGGATTGGTGTTAATTCTTCAAATATGCTTGTTAAAATTCACCAGTGAAGTCATCTGGTTGTGGACTTATTTTTTGTTGTTGTTGGTTTTTGATTACTGATTCAGTCTCTTTACTTGTTATTGATCTGTGAGATCTTCTATTTCTTCTTGAGTCAATGTGGGTAGTTTGTGTGTTTCTATGAACTTATGCACTCATCTAGGTAATCTCATTTCTTGATGTACACTTGTTCATAGCATCCTTTTATAATCTTTTACTTTTCTGTAAGGTCAGAGGTAATCTCTCCCCTTTTATTTCTGATTTCATTTCTTTTTATCCTCTCTGTTGCTTTGTCAGTTTACCTAAAGGTTTTTCTATTTTGTGGATCTTTGTAAAGAACCAACTTTTGGTTTCATTGATTCTATTTATTGTTTTTTTATTCTCTAATTCATTTATCTCTGATCTAATATTATTATTTTCTTCCTTATGCTCAATTTATGTTTAGTTTGTTCTTTTGTTTCTAGTTCCTCCAGGCATGAAGTTAGGTCTTTGAATTGAGATCTTTCTTTTTTACGTAGCATTTAGAACTATAAATTTCCACGTGAATACTGCCTTTACTGCATTCAATAAATTGTAGTTTAACTTACTAAATTGCCTTGTAATTTCTTCTACGACCTATTCATTGAGAATGTTCTGTTTAATTTCCACATTTGTGAAATTTTCAGTTCTCCCATTGTCATTGAATTCTAGTTTCATTCCACTGTGACCAGAGAAGATATTTTGTATGTTTTTAATATTTATAAATTTATTGGAACTTGTATTTTGGCCTGTCATATGGCCTATCCCAGAAAATGACCTTGTGCACTTGAGAAGAGCGTGCATTCTGTTGTATTGGATAACATATCATCTGGGTCTAGTTCATTTATAGTATTTTTCAAGTCCTCTATTTCCTTATTGATCTTTTGGATATCTTTTCTAACCATTATTGAAATGGGGATATTGAATTATCTTACTACTAAATCAGAATAGGCGATTCTCCCTTCAAATCTGTCCATATTTGCTTCAAAAATTTTGGGCTCTGCTGTTAGTTATAAACAGATATATGTTTAAATTGTTATAGCTTCTTGATGAACTGACCCTTTTATCAATCTCTAGTGCCCCTCCTTGTCACTTTTAACAGATTTTGATTGAAATTATTTCATCTGATTTTAATTAAGCTATGCCTCCTTTCTTTTGGCTATAATTTGCATAGAATACTTTTTTCAAACTTTCATTTTCAACCTACTTGCATTCTTTGAATTTAAGGTGAGTCTCTTGTAAACAGGATATCATTACATCCATTTTTTTTCCATTCTGCTAATTTTCTGCCTTTTTTGTCTGGGAAGTTTAACCCATTTAAAGTAACTACTGGTAATGTAGGATCAGTTTGTTATTTGGTCTTTGTAAGTCTTATGCCTTTTTTGACCCTCTATTCAACCTTTCCTGCAAATTTCTGTGCTAAGTTGATCTTCTGTAATAAACTATTTAGAATCCCTTCTCATATCCTTCTGTACATGCTTTTCAGATATTTTCCTTTGTTGTTACTATTCTAAAGTTACAAATCTTATTTGATTTATTACAAACTTCAATATTTTGCACTTAAACTGTTCCTATAACCCTCCACCCACTGATGCTTTTGTTGCACTTACTACAAATTCTATCCTTATTCATTGTATGCACAAAAGCATAAATTTATCATTACTTATTTTTTGCATTTTGGAACCTAAAAAGTGAAGTTACATATCAAAAATACAATGTAATACTACTAGCACTTATAATTATGTGGTTATCTTTCCTGGAGGTTTTTATTTCTCCATACTGCTTCAAACCACTGTCTAGTGTCCTTTCCTTTCAGTCCTTTTAGCATTGCTTGTAGGGATAGTCTAGTGTTTGTGAACTCCTTAGCTTTTGTTTATCTTGAATGTCTTAATCTCGCCCTCATTTTTGAAAGACAGGTTTGCTAGATATGGGATTCTTGGTTTGCAAAATTTTTCTTTCAGCACTTCAAATATGTCCTCCCATTGCCTTCTTGCCTCCATGGTTTCTGATGAGAAATTGGAACTTAATCTTATTGAGGTTCCCTTGTACATAACATGTTACTTTTCTCTTGCAGCTTTCAAAGCTTCTTTCTTGTCCATGTCATTTGACAGTTTGACTTCTATGTTTTTGGCCATAGCTCTCTTTGAATGTGTCCTGTTCGGGGTTCATTGGGATTCTTTAATGTGTATATTCCTTTCTTCCCTTTTTTTTTGCAATTGTTTATTTGAATATTTTTTCTGCCCTGTTCTTTCTCTCCTTCTAGGACTCACAGTGCATATATTGGTACATTGATAGTATTCAGCAGATCCCTCAGGCTCTGTTCACCTTTTTTCCCCAACGTTTTCCTTTTTGCTTCTTAGGCTGGATGATTTCAATTGCCTTTTATTCAAATTCACTGATTCTTCCTTCTTCCTACTCCAATCTGCTATTGAACCCTCCAAGAAATTTTAAATTTCTGTTACTGTGGTCCTTAGTTCTTTTTTGGTTCCTTTCCATCATTTCCTTCTCTCTGATAATATTCTGTTTGTGTTCATCTACCACTTTCCTGAGTTCATTTATTCCTTGCTCATGTCTTCCTTTAGCTCTTTGAGACTATTTAGGACCATTTTAAAAAAGTTTTTGTGTGGTGTGTCCCAGGTGTGGTTCTCTTTATTAAAGGTTTCTAATACTTTAATCTTCAACTTTGCCTGGTCCATCACTTCCTGTTTCTTTGTATGCTTTATAAAAAAAATCCAGGATATTAGAATATTTTAAGGTATTATCTCTGAAACTTAGAAACTGATATGTCTGTTCCTTAAACTTGTATCCACTAGTGTTATGACAGAGATTTTGCCAATGCCAGAAGCTTAAAATAAATTCCCCCTCCCCCCACCCTTTCCCAGTCTTTACAGATTGGTTTGTATAAATGGCCTCCTTTAGGGCTTTTCATACAGGAATTTAGATATTAGCCCAAGGCAAAATCGTAGGAACTCCTGGTCTTTTCTGCATGTGTCCTGTCCTGGGTATGCACATGTAACCCTAAGAATTCCCCTATTTACACTGATCCTGTCTTCTTTTCCCCAGAATACTGTGCTTCTTAATGATCCTGGGTGCCATACTATATGTCCTCCAGCCAGCAATCTTTTGACCCAGGCCACTGCAATTTACTTTTTTTTTTTTTTGGCATGGGCAGGCTCCAGGAATCAAACTTGGGTCTCTGGAATGGCAGGTGAGAATTCTGCCACTGAGCCACTGTCTGCCTGGCAACTGCAATTTGACTGTTCTTCTACAGCATTCTGTAGGAGAGTTATGTGAGCCACCTCTACATGCAGAGGAAGTTCTGGGATGGCAATCCTGCAATAAATGTCCTGGTTCAGTCCCTCATGTCACCACCAGAAAGATTGACTCAGACTTGCATGCCCCCAGACACACAGGCACCCACTGGAACCAGGACCAGGAACCCTCCCTGGGAGCCTGGGTCAGCTCCATGTGGATATTGTGTGAGGATAAAGCAGGGGTCAGCAAGAGCAACCTGAAGAGGTTTATATACTGCTTTTAAGTTGCTATTTTCTTGTTTCAGTACTTACCCTCTTACTACAACCCTTTAACTGTTTTCTGGAACTTTGAGAAGGATGTTTCTGCCAGTTCTTGTTGGTTGCTAAAGTTGCTGTGGGGGGACAGACCCCTGGAATGTCTTGCACCACTGTGTCTCAGAATATGTAAGATAATAAGAACACGAAAACAAAACAGGGACTAAAATCTTGAAAGCCTTCAGCTCAGCCAATCATTCATGTAGTCACTCAAATATTGATTTAGAGCCTACTGGTAGCAAATATTTTGCTAGGTGCTGCAGATTTATATATATATGTATACATCTTTCAAGAAAGGTACAGAGTAGTGAAGGATTCAGATAAATTAAGAAGTGATTATAGTACATACAATTTACCATAAGCTTTAAGAACAGGGTACTAAGTGATCATAAAAAGAAACACCTAAAAGAGCTGGAATGGGGAAATATGATGATATTCAGGGAAGCATGAGGAGACCCAGCCACTTCAAACTTTAAGGGTTGAAGGGACTTCCTCAAGGCTCCTTCCAATAAGAAGAGGCTATTACCCTGTTTTAGTTTGCGGGGCTTCTATGACAAATACCACAGATGGATTGGCTTAACCAAAGAGAACTTATTGACACATTTTTGAGGCTAGAAGTACATATCAAGGTTTCAGCCAGGTGAAGCTCTCTCTCCAGAGTCTGTTCTGGTACTGCTGCTGGTGATCCTTGGTGCTCCTTGCCTTGCATACCTGCCTCACATGACATGGTAATGCCCTCTCTTTTTTCTTTTAGGTTCCATTGACTTCTGGTTTCTGGCTCCTCCCTGTGGCTTTCTCTATCTCTGACTTTTGGTTTTGCTTTTTCTCTCTTCATAAAGCTTCCAAAAATCTGGATTAAGACCTGACTTCACTGAGTTTAGTCAAGGTGCATCTTGACTAAAAATAATATCTTCAAGGGATGCTTTTTACAATGGGTTCACATCCACAGGACTACGGATTAAGATCAAGAACATGTCTAACTGGGGCCTATAATTCAACTACCACAATCCCTAAAATGTGAGAGGATAAATTATGTGTAAATCTCTGAAGGATCTAGCCTACTTGGGGCAATTCCAAAGAGAAGAAGTCCCTCAGCAAGGTGGTCCCAGGGCAGGGCCCAAGTCTTGTCTCACACCCGAGATGGTGAGATATGAACAAGTTGACCATTATCCAAGGAAGATAACCTGAGGCCTGTGAGGCCACATGTCAGCAATGTGCAGATGTGGAGTTGGGGAGAAGTGACAGAGCTCCAGGATAGGTGCTCAGGATGGCATCCCCATGCTGCTCCTCTTGGCCACTATGAGAGACAGAAACAGTATTGGTAGAGAGGGAACTATCTGCAGGACTTGAAGCAGACATGGGGATATTTCCTAGTTGATGATTGTGGAATGAGGGGCTAGCTGCTGCTCCTATTGTATTACCTGTCTCCTCTTGATTGGGGCTATAATGTGCGAATGATTGTTCACATAAGCTTGACCTCTAGAATTCATATCATACAGACGAAACAAGTAGCAACAATTAGAGAGTGACTACTTTTCTCCATTTTTAGTCTTCTGAAAACTTTTCTATTCCTTGATATCCAAGTAGTGTTATCCATCCTGGGCATGTATTCCCCACTCCATCTGGTAGTGATAGATTTCCAGCTGCCTCCCACTTGTGAAAAGGAAAGAGCCAATAAAGGTTTTAATGAGTAATTGCTTTAATAGAGCATCTTGAAAAGTAGCCACATATTCTTTTGTAATAATTATAATACGTTTGCACAATAGCACCGTTTTAGTTGAATACATAAAGCTTAAAACTGACTAAATAATCATTCTATAGTGTTGCCAAGAAAACGCAGATTTCTAAAAATATCTGGGCATACGGTGTAATTTAATATGATAATGCTTTTGAGAGATGGGCTTGTTTTGCGTGTGTTTATGTTTGAATTTCAAAACCTAACCTGTAGGCAGCTTATAGTCACAATGCAGACTTAAAGGGAGACACATTCCTCATGTCAATCATAATATCAGAACTTTAAGTAAAGGTGATATTAAATTAATAGAAGTCTACTTTCCCTTTCCCAATAAAAGCCTGAAATAGCTCTTTAACATTTGCTTCCATATCTTGTTCATTCTGGTCCTAATAAATCTACAGTTTATTTCTATTTCTTTAAAACTGATCACTGGGCACAATGTAATTGGAAACTAGTGTCAAAATTCATCAGGAATGATATTTCACAAGGAAGGATAACACCGTCTATCCCTTATGCCCTTGTTTCAAATTCTAAAGTGTTGACTAAATAATTTAAATTCATGTGTTCTTTTCTTCCATGGCTGAATAAGGGAGTTATAAACTGCCTTGGGAACATCTTTCTCCATACATTTTAATCGTCTCTATTATTGGATTTTAACTTACTCTGCTTCACTGCGCTTCTTCTTTAGCAGATCCCACAGATTTAACACTTACAAGTTGAGTAATTACCCAGTATATATATTGACAGATCAACAGTCTCAAACAAGCAATGAACAAACTTGCTACATATGTTCCTCTCACCACAGATGCTTTACTCCCTCATTCTAGTTTTTTAAGTGCATCAAATATTAATAAATGCACTTGTGAACGCTCTTACATATGTCTCTAAGATAATCAGATTTTGCTACCAAAATCCCTCTTTACTAAGTTTACAGGATCTTTATATAGGCAAATCTTTTGTAATAAAAAATTCCTGAGGGTGGCATTGTACTGTAAACACAGATTGCTTAAGGCAGCAAAGCAAAAAAGATTGATCAGCATAGTTTAGACTCATCCAAATATACTGAAAGGCATATAGCCAAATAATGGCTATTTAAGAAATTCACAATCAGGGCCTAGACTGCAGTATTACAGGATGCTAGCTAATATGATTCTGGGGCTGCATGTCTGGGAAGTTATCAGCAAAACTACTGTGATCACATTAAGACCAAATTTATTAGAGAAAATGCAGGACTTGCTAAAACCTTCTGGAAAACATAAAATCAAAAACCTTTCCATTATTGAGAATAGGGAAATGATTTTCAACCAATAAATGTTCCACATGTATGCTGTCTTCTTGTGAAAACTGTAACGAGCTCTTCCCACTGAGTATGTCACCATGGCGTGCACAACACTGTGTACACACAAAAAGTAGTCTGGTTTCAAGCTAATTGATATTTGGTAAGAAACGGAAAAAGTAGGTGGGTATACAAGTGACAAGCTTGGAAGTGTAGACTGAGATTGGGTCCCAGCTTGTATTTACTAACTCAGTGATTTGGGCAGACATATACTGCTCCCAGCCCTGTTTGAAGTATAGGTTACTATAAAATCAGATAAGAAGCGCTACACTACAGGCTGCAGGTTCTACTCCCATGTGATTGACAAAATGGTGAATTGGCAACGTACTAAAATAATTACACTCTGCTGGTTCTTATATGGTGCTTTTCTCTTGTTAGCTTAAGTAGAGATAACAATTCTCTCTTCTGACTGCTGAAATCTTCACTGCTCATTTTAAAGTCTTCAGCTGACTGGATTAAAAGTCTGTCATTGCTGAAGACACATCCCTTAGTTGATCATTGATACAATAAGTCATAGATGCGATCAACTGACTGATGGTTTAAATTCACAGAATGTCCTCAAAGTAATGGTTAGACCAGATAACTGGGCATGATTTCTTGGCCGAGTTAACACATAAACTTAACTATCATCCCAGGTGTCCAGAGGGAGAACTTTAGAATAACTGATTGTCTAGAAGCCATACCACATGGTTGTAGGAGGATGAGACGTTTAACTAGCAGGAATGAAAATTTGTGGTCAGGCATTTGATGGGTACTCTTTGAGTATGACGTTTTTACACAGAAGATGGAATATATTTCTATTGTGTGGCCTAGAACTGATGCATCCAAATTTTAAAAAGAAAGATATTAGCTCTCTATGAGAATAATTGTAGATAATGTGTAGGCAGTGTTTAGGGTACGGGTAGCAGCTTATACTCAAATTTATACTCAAATTTAAGTATAAAATCTGAAATATTTATACTTAAAGGCACTGAGTTATTCCAGAGAAAGCCAGAAATCCAGGGAAAAAGGCAGTCTTTGTAAATGGTGTTTTTCATTGCTTGAGGTGCTTAGGAACAGGCTAAAATGTCATTTTTCAGGGCTGTTGTTATATTTGTGGCCGCTTAAGCCC
Source organism: Tamandua tetradactyla (assembly GCF_023851605.1). Lineage (NCBI taxonomy): Eukaryota > Metazoa > Chordata > Mammalia > Pilosa > Myrmecophagidae > Tamandua > Tamandua tetradactyla. The sequence goes on along the minus strand of NC_135331.1, from coordinate 128,371,426 downwards.
TTCTATCCTGAGTTTGTATTTGAAAAACAGGTTATTTCTAGATTCCCTTTAAGGAGAAAGAAACTGTTATTCCATGCAATTTGTTCATTTGATTATTCTTTCCCCAGTTTTGATCTATGTAATGATCATCATCCATCTGTGGAAATAAACTTTTATTTAGCATTTGAAATGTGCAAATATGTATCTCTAAATACATGTAGACATTTAAGCATTTGAAAAAGTCCTACAGTTCTCTGTGACAGAGCATTGGGCTCTTTCCCCACCATTCAAACATTATCCGACTCTGTAGTTATGCCCAGCTTGGAACAGAATTTTGGAAGGTGCATCCTAAGGATAAAGCTAACTTTTCAAGTTAAACAAGAGTCTGGACACTGTACATTTCATGACAATGGCTTAATTTATACAAACAGCATTTCATTAGTGGGTGAAAACATCGCACACATATATAATGAAACAATTTTAGAAATCTCTACTCTAGCAAAAAAAGAAGGAATATGGGAGTGATATTTCTTTCTGATAAGGGAAGAAAAACCAAAGGATGAAATAAAAACACTTCTTGGGAATTGAGAGAGCTGAATATGTGAGAAATACTCAGAGGCACAAAATGAAATAATAGGAAATCATTCCAGCAGTTGAAAAGCACTTGAATGAGGAGATAGAGTTTTCTCATCATAGCTTTTCAAGATTCCCTTCCAAGAGAGATATATTTTGAGTCCAAAACTTATCAGGTTCTTGTGAAGTATTATTGCTCAGGTGAGCCAAGTTATTGTAAGATCTCTTATATATATAGTAGAAGAAAAGCTTTGATTTTAGAAATCTTATCTGAAAAGTACTGAATGTCATTCTAACTTAAAAGCCATTAGTAGTCAATTCCTTTGAGAATTCATATTTCAGAATGTTTCTCTCTCAAATATCCTGGTTCCTAATAGCTTCCTCTTCGTAATTGCCATTATAACTTTCTCAAGGAGCTAAAGGAAGTGCAAGAAAAGGTATATGGGAACTCTAGACTCTTCTTCATAAATATTTTCTAGCTGATATTAATTATGGTTGCAACCTCCTAAGTCAAATAGCACCTAGTTCAGTTCTCCATGTAATGGACACTTAGAAAATGTTTTTGTTGACCGACTCTTAGAATGACAAAAGCTTATGTGCGAGGAAAACTTGTTCACACTTAAGAGTTTTACCTCAAAATAAAGTCTTTGATTGAATTCATTGTAAAAAATATGTGTAGCAGGAAGTCCAGCCAAATATAAAAGTAACTTCTTCCCTGCTAAAGATCAAATGTGCGCTTTGTTTTAAATTGCTTTAGCATGAGTCCCTCTGCTGAAACTCTTTTGGACTTAATGCTTAGATATGGGTTTCCCCTTCTTGCCCCAGAGGGGATGAACATACCTTCTCAGCTTAATTGTCTGAGAGACAAGAAGTGGGGGTGGGGGGGTGCAGGGAGAGGGAGAAGGAGAGGGAATGGAAATGCATCTTTTGGATTCTAGAAGTTTGACATTTTGTGTGCAGCAGGAGAGAATGCGAGGCTGCAGACTGGTAGCTGGGAAGGCTCTTGTCCTCTGTGTTAAGAGTTAGAAGTGAATGTTGGGCACACCTCCTTTGGGGACAGAATAAGCCCTGGGTTTTTGGACAATCCAGGCAATAGAGACCTGTGGCTTAAAATGGGGAAATCCTAGGCTTCTTTTCAAATTTAGCAGGGGATCAACTGAGTTGGTTTAAACTTACTTTGGAGCTAACCAAGAGGTATGATGGTACTGGCACCCAAAATGCTGTTGAGCTTCTTGACCCTGCATGTGTTTCTTGTGCCAGATGGATGAGAGTTGAACACAAATTGTTAACTGATGACAATAGGCTGCTTTACTCTCCCCTGCTAGGTAAGAAATGAAGTTGGAAGTGAGTAGGGTTGAGGGGGCATTTTGTCTCTTGGTTCCATGTTCTCTTACCCAGACCTTATGCTCAAACATCATTGAGAATAGATTTACAGCTCCTGCTCGCTGACTTCTGCCCCCAGCACTCCTGTCTGTTCCAATGTGTTGTTTTAACTTGTTTTTAAGGACTCCTGGATGTGGTAAGTGACTAAAGGCACCTCCTCTGTTGCCTTCACAGTCCGCTGGGATAGAAATGTGATCCTGGGTTGGGCTTTTCGGGTAATCGAAGGGATGTTTCTGCCGTGGCTGTGGGAAGAATAATGTGTTTATGCTTGAAAATATAAACCAGAAGAAACAAGAAATGCAAAATCTAAGGATTGAAGATGATGGGTAATCTAAGGATGTAGTCCTGAGTTATACCTAAATACAGCTGAACAGAGTTTTAAAGATATATCTTATAGGCACTTTGGCAGAAAAAAAATCATAAATCTAACAAGGTACAGATATTAGACCAGCTTAATTTCTTCACAGCACTGAGTATAAAAGGAATATATCTGGAGTTAGAGTCTTATACTCAGCTGAATTGTCATACCAGAATAAAGGCAATAAAAAGACATTCTGGAATATGTGTGGACTTGAAAAATTTGTCCTCAGCATTCAGCATAGTGCCTGACACATATAGACACTCAGTGAATAGTTGTTTAATGAGTGAATGGATACTCTTTTGACTGGCACAAGGATGAATCAAATCTAAAAAAATCAAGAATTAGAAAGTCTGCATTTAAAAGTGCATAATTATATTAATTGTTTAACTTGGGTAATGGGTACGTGGAGTTTATTATCCTGTTCTCTGTGCTTCTGTATATATTTCAAATATATACAAAATATATTTTGTACATATTTATGAAAGTATTGTAATTGATAAAACATAGAAGTAAACTATTAATCTTGAAAACACTCATAAGAAATAACAACCTTGAATTAATGTTCATTGAATGCATTCCATGAGCCATGTTCTGTGCTAAACCCTTACACAAGATTAATCCTTCTAATAACTCTGTGATATGGGTAATATCATCCCACTTTACAAATGAAAAAAAGAGACTCAGAGTTTAAATTAATTGCCCTAGGTCATAAAGCTGGTAAATGTGGATTCAAATCCAATTTTTTGACTGATAACGCCAAGCTTTTATATACCGCCATATATTGAATGATGAAAAGGGCTTTCCTCACAGAGATCTAAAAATATTTTAAAAGTACAATAACCAGAATAATGAGGTGCTGGAATAAGATGAGATTATTAGAAGAGGGTAGGAAAACCCCTATTATTTATCAATAGTTAAAATTTTTATTATTTTCAGTAAATAATTCTTATGTAATAAATTACTGTTTGATAATTACCCAATAATTTCTCTAATATGTTATTCAACAAATGATGGCAGCAAAGTCCCACCCTTATGATTTGCACATAAAGTAATTAAATGTTAATAGGAGCAAACTAGCTCAAGGACATATTCAATGGCACCACAAATGGAAGTTCCAGGTTGCACCCCAATCTAGTGTAAACAGCCTTTCCATTCTTGCAGCATCCCAGAAGAGCAGCTGTAGGGGCAAAGAGGGAAGACAGAACCCAGCTAGATGAGAAGTGTGAGGCAGATTGGGCTAAACGGATGGCAGATTGGGCTAAACTGCAGCATAATGCAGCTGTTTCTGTGCATTGAGCCAAATGCATATGCAAAGCTTATGACTATAATATGTTCCTAGAAGCAAAAAGCCTATTGAACACAAAACAGAGTATATACACAGTACCAGCAGAAACAGTATATCCTCTTAGCCACCCTGTTTAAGCACCATGGCCAGTTCTTCCTGAGGCGCAGTTGGAGACAGCCAAATCAAGGTATATATGTACAAAATTATATGGTATTCACATATAGAATTACACTGATTATATTAGAGATTCCTAAGTTAGAGAGTTCAAATAGTCTCAAAATATTGTATTCATACACTTTCAAGTTAAAGAGTACTTCTGGGTCCGAGTACTAGGGAATTGTATACACTTTCTCATTCTTAGAGTGAAGATTTTGGTGTACAGAACTGACAAAACCAGCAACTATCTCCTTGTTCTTTCTTAGGGAGGGTGATCTAATAGGGCTATGTTAACTTACTGAAATCAAAGATTTGCTGTTTGAGACAGGGTCTATTTATGAGACTTCATAAAGAATATAAAATCTCTAGAATTAAATTAATGGAAAATGCATAGGACATATTATGAAAGCTATTGAAAAATATAAATGAAAACTTGAGTTAATGAAGTGGCTTACTCAAATGCTGATGGGAAGATTGGAATATGTTTAAAGTGAAAATTAATTAATTTTTAACACAGTTCTAATAAAAATTCCAATCAGTTTGCATTTTCAGCCCTACAAAATGACTCTAATGTTCTCTGGAAGAATTAACAGAAAACTAAAGACAATTTTAAAAAATGGGTATTATAATAAGAATAGATAACACTAAATAGTGAAATAGTGAAATGTGAAATAATTAAAACACTGATATTGAATGGAAAGGATATCTCAGAAATGATCTTGTTATATGTGTAACATTTTAAAACAGAATTTTAAAAACATAAAATGGCAAGGAAAGAGTGGTTTATTTTCTAAAAGGTGCTTGAACAATTGGGTATTGACTTAGGAAAAAATCAATCTCCCATGCTATATCAGAGAAATTCAGATGAAAGAAAAATATTAATGTATTTAGAGAAATATACCCTGGATCATTACTGAAAAGGTTTTTGATAGAGAAAAAATATAGAAATGATAGCCTGGAAAAAAACAACATGTAATTGTTTATCTAAATATGTAACTTTGTGGAATTTGGAAAAGCACAAGCCATTTCTGCGAGCACAGCTCCCTGTACTGCTGTAGTAGTCGATGACGGGAATCTAGGCTGGATTTTAGTCCCTGCTCATCTCCTCTGCCAGATGCTTTTGTACAGGACACAACCTGCACGTCTGCACATGCGACCCTGAGAAAGGATCAGTATCTTTCTCCTATAAACTCCCACTGAAAAGACCACAGGGATCCAAAAAAGAAATAGGTAAAAATAGCCTAGATAAACAGTTCTCAAAAAATAAATATATATTTTAACTAATCATAAGGAAATATATTCAATTTTACCTTTTAAATTTTTCTTATAATTGAAATACTGCAATTTTTTCAGTTTTGAAAATTCTTAAAAGACTTGAAAAACAAAAATATATAATACTGGTACAAGGTTGCTCTAATGGGTACTTTCATATCTTGATATTCAGTGAATGAGGCAATTCTTTTGGAATATACTTTAAAAGTATATATGAAAAAATCTCAAGCTGTAAATGTCCTTTCACTTAGTTTACTTCTTCACAAAGAATTTTTATAATGCCATTAAAATGATTTTAATAAGCTACTTTTAAAAACATGATGCAATTATTATGTCATATAAACTGAAAAAAATCAAGCTATATTATTTTTTATGGGGCCAAAGTTTTGCAAAGTACAAAGTCTGGGTAGAAATATATCAAAGTGTGTTCAGATTTAGGTGACGGGAATATGGGGGATTTTTCTTTTTTCTGCTTCTCTTATTTTCCAGGTTTTCAGTGATGATCATCATGATGCTATTTATGTAGTATTACATTTACAAAAGAAAAAGGTTTTAATGCAAAGGAAAGACTATCCAATATGATTTAAAGCCGAAGAAAGAAGCCATGAAACATGGTTGAGATGAGAATACTATGCAATAACTTAAAGTTGTTTGCAATAGGTGGAGTATTAGTTATCAGCAAGGCCTGGTCAGTTTCCACAGATTCTCAATTAGAGTGAAAGAAGTTAAATTATTGCCAAAGAGAATTTTAGACAAAGGCATGAGCTAAATGGGGTTTCTTGATACTCAAGATCCAGCAGCCTAGCACCAAGTGTTATGCTGAGAAGCAACGAAGAGGAGGAAGAGGAAGAGGAGGACAAAGTTCAGGAGGAGGAGGAGGTGGAGGAGGAGGTTTGTAATAACAGCAGCTAATATTTATTAAGTGCTTACTATATGATAATTATTGTCATAAGTGCTCTACACATTTTTATTCTAATTTATAACTGTACTATCTGGTAGTATCTCCGTTTGTCAAGCTGCTATAAATATACCACACAATGGATTAGTTTAAACAATGGGGATTGATTGTCTCAAATTTTGAAGGCTAGAAGGCTTGACTGTTTCTGCAGTTGGTAATGTTTCAGTACTGGTTTGCTGCAATTCTTGGAATTCCTTGACTTTTCTATCACATTGGGATGTCCTCTCTTTTATCTTGCAGGTTTCCAATGACTTCCTGCTTCTCACCCCTCCCTGTTGCTTTCTCATTATAAGGCCTTCTGTAATCTTGATTAAGACCCACCCTCATTCAATTGGCCGTATGTTAACTAAAATTAACGTCCTCAAAGGTTCTACATGCAACGGTTTCACATCCACAGGAATGCAGATTAAGATTAGAAATTGTCTAAATTGTGGTACATAATTTATTCTACCACACTCATATAATAAGTAGTTACACTTATTATCCCCCTTTTAGAAAGGAAGAAATTGAAATCCACACATTTAGTAAGTGATGGGTCCTACATAACCTGGCTAAGAGACTACACCCTCTTTTGTAAAAATGATTTCTTTTCTTAATCCCTAGCCTCCTTAGGGTACTTATAAACATCTTTAACAATTCTCTTTATGTGTTTTTATTCATGGCAACTTTGTAGGAGCAGTTTTCAATAGCCTTAGTATTCAAAGTTGTTTAAAAAATGAACTTCATCCAATTTAAAAACCTTTGCTCTGGGTGGTGTGATGTGGCTTAGTGGCAGAATTTTCACCTGCTGTGCTGGAGACCTGGGTTCAGTTCCTAGTGCCTGCCCAGGCCAAAAAACAGACAAAAAAACAAACAAACAACCTTTACTCTAAAAAGACAAGAAATGAACAAACAAAAAAATCTTTGTGAATGACTCTGTTAAAATGATGAAAAAAGTTACAGATTGGAAGAAAATATTTGCCAACCATATATCTGAAAAAGGACTTGTATATAAAGCATATTAAAAAGTCTTTAAATTCAAGAGTAAAAACAAGAAAAAACACTCCAATTATAAAAGGGACAAAAGAAATGGCCAGACATTTCACTAAAGAGGATATGCAGATGGCAAGTAAGCACATGGAAAGATATTCCAAATTGTTGGCAATTACAGAAATGCAATTTAAAACCACAGTGAAAATAACACAGTTTAGTGGGGATGAGATGGAATAGATGCATGCTCCCTATTCTTCCCACTAAGTAAAGTTAGAAGCCCTAGACATTATATAGCGAATAAACAAGGGAAGAATTTGAAAGGAGAGAAGGCAAACTGACTAGGCAACTTGGGGCCAGAGGACTGACGCAGTGATGAGTTTCCAGGGTTTTCCTTTTGCTTCATATCCTTGACTGGGTGCTTGAGAAGCAGGGACCTGAAAACTCCAGTGGGGGGGGGGATGAGGGTGAAATGGGGGGTGGACTAAGAAACCCTTCTCTTTTGAGTAAAAGCACAAGTAAAGGGGCACCCTAACAAAACAGAAACCTTTTATATATCTGCCCTATGCAAACATCATGGGAAAAAATGTGGCCATACCCCTCAATCCATTCAGAAAAGACTGAGTGAAGAACCTACATTTCCAAGGTTAATTGAGGTGCTCCCCCACCAATGGGGTGGAACCAGTTAAGAATGAGAATGAATCAAGGAATTTCATCCCCTCCTGAAATTAATGACCCTCCTACTGATCCTCACTTCATGATTTTAGTTGTGGTCATGTAAGGAGCACTACTGAGACACACCTTCCCCTCCAAGTCAGAGTGGTGACAGTAGAATCTTAGTGGGGGTCCTTAACTCCAACTCCAATCCAGCAGTAAGGAGGCATTTCTCTTTCCCCAGGGTGGCAACTAAGGCCACATGGGGAACCTGAACTTCCATCCCCACCTAGTAACAATGAGTCAATTTCCCCATTCTCCAAATGGCACCATATGGCCTGATAAAATAAAATCCAACATCTCATAACATAATAACCAAAAAATCCAGAATACAATGAAAATCACTTGTAAGATGTAAAAAAATATCATCTTAAATGAGGAAAGACCATCAATAGATGATGACACTGATGTGATACAGTCATTGAAATTATCTGGCAGGGATTTCAAAGTAGTCACCATAAAAATGCCACAATGGGCTGAAACAAGTGAAAAAAAAGAGAAAACTTAGCAAATAAATACTTTCTGCAATAAATAGAAGATAAATAGAAACAAATAGAAATTTTGGAACAGAAAAATGCAATAAATCAATTTAAAAATGAATGGATGGATTTAATACCAGAAAGGGAACAAAAGAGGAAAGAATCAATGAACCTGAAGATAGAATAATGGAAACTACACAATCTGAACAAAAGAGAGAAAATAGAGTGAAAACACAGAGAAAATGAAGTGAAAACAAACAGAGCCTCAGAGATCTGTGAGAACCATTACAAAAGCTCTAACATCAGTGCCATCAGAGTACCAGAAAGAGATGAGAAAGAAGGTAGGACTAAAAAAGTATTCAAAGAAATAATGGGTAAAATTTTCCAAAATTTGGAGAGGGACATAAATCTATAGATTCAAGAAGATGAGAAAACTCAAAAAAGAAAGCAAATAAAGAAATCTATGCCAAGAAAAATCATAACCAAACTTCTGAAAATTATAGACAACAACAACAAAAAAGAATCTGGAAAACAGCAAGAGACATAACAGCTTACTTGCAGGAGATAAACAATTTTAATGACAATGGATTTATCGCCAGAAGCTTTAAAGACCACTTGTCAGTCACATTTTTCATGTGCTGAAAGAAATAATTACTAACCCAGAATTCTATATCAAATAAAAATAAATTTGAGGAAATCAAGACATTCTCAGATGAAGGAAACAAAAAGAATTTGAAGCCAGCAGATCTACCCAAAGAATGGCTATGTGATTTCCTCTAAATGTAAAAGAAATGGTAAAAGAAGGAATCTTGGAACATCAGGAAGGAAGAAAGAACAATAGGGCGGGCCATGGTGGCTCAGCAGGCAAGAATGCTTGCCTGCCATGCCAGACGACCCAGGTTCGATTCCCGGTGCCTGCCCCTGTGAAAAAAAAAAAGAAAGAAAGAACAATAGAAAGAGTAAAAAATCCAATAGACTTTTCTTGGTCTCTTGGGTTTTCTAAATTAAATTTGATAGTTAAAGCAAAAATTATGACATTGTACACATACAATATATTTAGAGAAAGATACTTAAGACAAATATATTATATATGAGGAGGGTAAAGAGAGTTAAGTTTTCTATAATTTACTTTAACTGGTAAAATGATGATACCAACAATAAATAGGCTATGACAAGTTATGTTTGTATAATCTAATACTTAAAGAAACCAGTAAAAATCTATATAAATAGGTACACTCAAAAACACTAAAATAAATGGAATGCTAAGAAATGTTCAAAGTAATACTCAGGAAGACAGGAAAAGAAAAACAGAACTGAAAGACAGAAAGAACAACCAGAAAACAAAAGCAAAAACATCAGACTTAAGACAGAGTACATGAATAATGACAATACATGTAAATGGTATAAATACAGTAATTAAAGGACAGTGATTGGCAGAGTAGATGTAAAATACGATCAAACTATATGCTGTCTATAAGAAACTTACTTCAAATATAATGATGTGGGTAGGTTGAAAGTAAAAGGATGGACAAAGATGTACCATGAAAAAATTAATGAAAGGGCAGATGAAATGTCTATGTCAACATCAGGTAAAATACACTTCAGAGCAAATAAAACTACCAGGGACCAGGTCATTAGATAAGGATAAAGAGGTCAATCCACCAAAAAGATATAGCAGTCCTAAATGTGTATGCAGCATATAACAAAACTGTAAAATAAGTGAAGCAAAAAACAATAGAACTTAAAGGAGAAATAGAAAAAGTTGCAATTATAGTTGCAGACTTTACCTCTCTCAATAACTGATAGACCAACTAGAGAAAAGATAATCAAAGATATAAATGAAATCAACAGGATGTGATTAACATTTATAGGAAAAAACAGCAGAATTCACATTATTTTCAAAAATCCAAAATCCATAGATAGAATTACCATGATATATCCTGGACCATAAAAATAGCCTCACCAAATTTGAAAGAATTGAAATAATACAGAATTATTGCTCTGACAAAGTAGAAATCGATACCTAAAATATGAGGAAAATCTCTACATGCTTGGGCATGTAGAGCTACACATTTCTAATAGTCAATGGGTCAAAGAGAAAGTTTTAGAGGAAATAAAGCTGCATTAGAATGAGTGAAAATGAGAAACAAAATAAAAATTTGTGAGATACAACAAAAACAGTGCTGGGAGGGAAGTTTATAGTTAAATGTTTGCATTAGGTCTCAAATCACTAAAAAGCTCCTACCTTAAGAAACTAAAAAAAGAAGAGCAAAGTAAAGCCAAATCAAGCAGACGGAAGGAAATAAAATCCGAGTAGAAATCAATAAATCTAAAAATAGGATAACAATAGAGCAAATCAATGAAATATAAAGCCCATTCTTTGAAACAATTAATGAAATTGACAAACCTCTAGCAATACAGGCACGAAAAAAGAGAGAAGTATCAAATTATCATTCTCATGAGACACGGTATCACCACAGGTCCTGTAGACATCAAATGTATAAAATAACAATGAGATATCACCACATAGCTATCAAAATGGCTAAAATAAAATACAGTAACAATACCAAATGCTAGCAAGAATGCAGAGAAGCTTGATCGTTCTTATTTTGCTGATGGGAATGTAAAAAGGCATAGTCACTTTGTAAAAGAGGGGCAGTTTTTTACCAAACTAAACATGCATGTGTGATATGACCCATTAATTGCACTATTGAGCATTTATCGCAGAGAAAAGAAAATTTATCTTTACACAAACACCTGCGCATGAATATTCACAAGATATTTATTTGTAACTGACAAAAACTGTAAACAATTCAATTGTCCTAAAAAAAAGGTTAAAATAACCATTACATTCCTTCCGTGGAATACTATTGAACAATAAAAAGGATTGAACTACTGACACACGCAACAACTTGAATGTATATCTCAAGGGGATTATGCTGAGTGTGAAAAGCCAAGCTCCAAAAAGTTACATACTGAATGATTCCATTAATATAACATCCTAGAACTAGGAAAATTACAGAGAAAGATCACATTTAGCACTCACCAGAGGTTAGGTGTGGGGAGTGAGGAGGGTGGGTGTGGCTATAAAGAGGTAGTGTGAGGAAGTTTTGTTGTGAAACAGTCTTTGATCTTGATTGTTGCAGTGATTACACAAGTTTACACGTGATAATATGCCATAGACACCCACACAAACGCACACATGAATGTGTGCAAAACTGATGAAATCTGTATAAGTTCGGTAGATGGTACCAATGTCAATCTCCTGGATTTAGTATTGTTCTATAGTTATGTAACATTTTGGAAAAATGGATGCCTGGTACACAGAGCCTCCCATATAAATTTTTGCAACTTCCTGTGAATCTATCATTATTTCAAAACAGAACGTTTTGAAACAGGACCTTAACAAAGTTAGTTTGTGGAACCTCTGTTTCTGCACTTACTATATGTCAGATACTAAGCTATCAGCTGTAAAGAAATATAGTACTCAAATTTAAGAGATAGGTAGTATCAACTCATTTTTCAGAGGCAAAATAAAATCTCCAAGAGTTGAAAATAGTTCTCCAAGTTTGCACAAGTAATAAAGAGGATACAAACCATAAATTATTCTCACTTGACAGCCTATGCCCTTGACACAGTACCACATTCCACAGAACAATCTGAACATGGAACGCTTTCAGGTCTGGTGGGAAAGCCTGCCTGTTTTTGTTGATACTGTTTGCTTTTGTCCACTGAAGCCTAAATTTTCTATGTAAACAGTGAGACCTTTCAATTTCTGATTTTAAATGAGGTTGATCCCATGATGGAAGGGAAAGGGGCACTGTATATAAAGAAAGAAGAAGGCAAAGAAGTGAGATATCTGCATCATATCGGGTGATTTTTTTTTCTCAAGAAATGCTCTAGTGTCACCTAAGGGCTGGGGATTTTCTGAAGTCAAACCTTGCCTTCTGGGAAATTTCTTCTAAAGTTAGTCTTGATCTTGATACTTAAAATCAGTCAACCCATTGGAAGTTACTAGGAAACAAATGGAATTAAAACACTAAAAGCTCCAATTGATTTCACCATGTTCATTCAATCAATACTTTTTTTATTCCCAGTTCGGTGGGTAACCTTCTTTTAAACATTCATGTAAGCCAAGAATGAGTGAAAAAAGCGTTTGCTTTTACCACATACTGTTAACTGAAAATTAACCACAAGGAGGCAGAAGACAGAATACTGAACACCCAATAGCAGATATTTTTCTCATGTGAAAAAAGTTCTGTTCAGGTAGATCATGTAGAAAAGCACTTTATAATTTATATAGTAAGAGCTCAAGGGCATTTTGTTTAATTTTTAATGTGTATCATATTCTAACTAATGATTCCTTTCTTGGGTTAGATGGATTTTGTGATTGAGATTCTAAAACAATAGTATTAATATACTTCAGACTTAAATACTGACATTTACTTTCTGATCTTTAAATACTAAATATTTGATCTTGTACCATAATAATAAAACCTTTAATTTTTATCCCTAAATTGTACAGATAATTCTCTGATCCAGATTTCAAGAGTAATTTCCCCTCATTTTTGGTAAAGTCTATCCAATATTCATTAAGTTTCAGGTATTAGGTTAAGTGCTGGAATATATTAAATTACATGAAATTGTTGATATATGATCACACTTTTTTTCTGCAAACAATTACGCATTATTCAATCTAGTCGAAATGGAAAATGCATCCCTTCCATTAAGACTTCACCAGTAGAGAAATTTATAAAGAAAAAAATTACAGTTTCAAGGTCTGGAAGACTTTCTTGAAGAGTACTTGAGCTGCTTCCAGAAGGCTGAGTAAGAGAAATAAGATAGAGACTCTGTCTGGGAAACAAAGTCTTTTCTGACAGGAGAGAAGTGTGCATGGAGAGGTCTAGATTCCAGGAGACAATGGGGAAAATTATGAGTCTTGTCTAGAAATAGCTAGGGCGAAAACATAAAGCTTCTCATATAATGATATTTTTCCAGAGAAAAAATTATGAAGCATTAAATGATTTTGAGCAGGAGAATGAAAGGCAAGATTTGCATTTTAGGAAAATTATTCTAATAGCAGTATGTGTTTGGGAAGGGAGGTCTACTGCAGTTGGATCAAACTGGAGACTGGGAGATCACTTAGAAGTTATTGATCAAAGTAGGTGGGAAGTGATGAAAGGATCTATACAGAAGCTATGGCAGTAGACAGGCCCGGAAAGAACCAACCCAAGGAAAGTGAGTTGTAGACTCACCACATGTGGAATGAATCAGAGAGAGAACTCTAGATAGAAATTTCTGGCTTGGAAAACAGGGTATGTCCAACTGATGCAGGAAATATGAAATAATTAAGTCTGGATGGGGACAAAAAGAAAGATAATAATCAAAATTTACATACCCAAGTGGCTATATCTGGTTGGCAGTTTGACATTAGGTTGTTGAGACTACAAGAGAAATCTGAATTGGGAGTACAGATAAGGGAGTCAGCAGTATACAGATAGAAGTTAAACTCATGGGCATATATGGATTTGCCTAGGAAAAGAGCAGAGGGAAAAGCCAAGGGCCAAAGGGTGGGGCAGAGGAAGAGTGCCTAGAAAGAAGACAAGTAAGTGGCTTAGAGCAGTAGGACAGAAGCTAGGAGTGTGTGGTGTCAAGTAGACCAAGGGAGCAGAGAATTGAAAGAATGGGAAAGCAGTTAATAATATCAAATACCATGGGAGGTTGAATAGCATAACAGCAGCGATGTGACCACTGGTGTTTGCTGTTAGGAAGCTATTTGTGATCTTGGTGGAAGCAATTTTTATAAAGACTTGGGTATAGAAACTAGCTTACAGGGGCAATAGAAGTAAATGGAAAATGAAAGTACAAATAGAATATGTAGGCTATTTAAACATAAAGACCAGACAACCACTAAGTATTTCTTTGTGTCTTTATCATAAGGATAATATACAATCTTTATGGGAGACAGAATCCAGGTGTTAGAAAAAGCACATGTAATACAGAGAAGATGACTATTAATCTTTAAATTTTAGTGTACCATATTCTACAATTTTTGCATGAAAATGTAAATATACATGTATGTTTACTACACTTACCAACAAATTGATGTCTTGTTACCTGTTTTTATTATTCAAGATAACATGAACATGTCAATCAATAGCCTTGAATGATACTTATTTTATAAGGCTGTATAGATGGGCCATGTTTATTTTAACCATCCCTTATGATTGGAGATTTTTAAAGTTATCATCATACATAACTATATGCTTATCCTCTATTTGCATACTCCAATCTGAATTTGTTCTTTAGACCTGCTGCACAGTCAGTACCCAGAGACGTCCTTTCAACTGTCAGTGTCAGAAGGTAACTTTTCTGATTCCTTGCATGTCTGAAACTATTTTTTTTGTTCTATTGTGTAACTTGACACAACTTTCAGTTGCATATACAACTTTAGACTGAGAAGAATTTCCTCCCCAAACTCCCACGATATTGGTTTATTATCTCTCATATAGGCTGTTGTTGATAAAAAAAAAACAGAAACAAAATGCATGCCCTTATGATTTTTCTTTCCTTTGTCATGCTGTCACATTTCCTCTCTGAAAGATTTTAGAACCTTATCTATGTATATTTTGCTCCAAAATTTCAGTGGCGTCTTTCAAATTGGAGACTTGAGTTTTTAAAAATCTGATAATTTATCTTCAACTATTTATTTGGTAATTTCTCTCATATATTTTATCTACTCTTTATTTCTAGAAATTCTATTAATCAGATGTGTGAATACTAGGTCTCTTTATGAATCTAATATTTTCTCTCATGAGTTTACTCCCTTTGTTTTTTATTTGCGGTATGTTCTCAGAAAACATTTGAGGTAGTACCGCAAATGTTTTATTTGCGGTACTACCTCATCTTTATCTTTTAATCTGTCTTGACATTTTTGATAGCAATATATTCAATATGCAAGGGCTCATTCTAATTCTCTGGTTGTTGCTTATGTAGCTTCCTATTCTTGTTTTGTGGATATAATTTCTTTATGGGTCTCTGAAGACTAATTCAAGCATGACTTGAAGATTTCTTGGATTATTAACTGTGTGGTTTCAGTTAGCAATGTAGAATGATATGAGAGCTTAAGCCTGGGTTGACAGAGTAAACTTTGACAAAGACGTCTCTATAAGTTAAACTCTTCTACACATTATGGGGCCTGGAATGGGTGAGACATGTGAAAAGTCGAGAGTGCAAACTTTAAGAAGGCACTCATTCTCAGAGTTGCGCAAGTGCAACACTGATCTTTTCAATTGTGGGATTTTTTTTTTTAATTTAGGTTTACAAACACTCTCTCTTCCTTTCTTTCCTCATCCCACTTCCATCAGTAATCCCCTTTAGTCATCTCTTACAAGCAAGATCATACAATTTTTGTCCTTATGTGTTTTGCTTGTTTCACTGAGCATAATATTTTCAAGATTCTTCCATGTTGCAGCATGTTTCATAACTTCATTTTTTCCTTTTGGCCAAACAATATTCCATTCTGTGTATATATACAATTTTGTTTTTCCACTAATTTGTTGATGGACATTTGGGTTGTTTCCACCTTTATTTTGAATAATGCTGCTATGAACACTGCTATACATGTATCTCTTTGTAACCCCGTTTTCACTGTCTTTGGTATAGAACTAAAAGTGGGATCGCCAGGAAAAATGGAAACTGTATGTTTAACTTTGTGAGGAACTGCCATATTCCTTTCCTCAGTGGCTGCCCCATTGTACATACCCACCAATAATGCACCACATCCAATTTATCCACATCCTCTCCAACACTGGTTATTTTCTGTTTAGTTTAGTTTTTTGTTTGTTTATTTGTTTGTTTTTTAGGTGCAAGGTCCAGGAATTGAACCTAGGTTTCCCACCTGGAAGGTAAGCATTCTACCACTGAACCACCCATGCACCCTAGTTTAGTTTTTAATAGTCATCCCTGTGGGTGTAAAATGGGATCTCATTGTGGTTTTAATTTGCATTCCCCTAATATAATGATGGTGAGCATCTTTTTATGTGTTTATTGACCATTAGCATATCTTCTTTGTGAAACGTATACTCAAATCTTTTGCCCATTTTAAAATTGGGTTGTTTGTCTTTTGGTTTTTGAACAGGGGCTCTTTATATATTCTGGATATCAAACCCTTATCTGATGTATAGTTTGAAACTATTTTCTCCTATTCCATAATTTGTTATTTCACTTTCTTGGTAATTTCCTTTGATGCATAAAAGGTTTTAATTTTGATGAAATAAAATTTATCAATTGTTTCTTTTGTTACTCGAGCTTTTCTTGTCATATCTAAGAATACATTACTGTACCCCTGTGCTATCTTCTAACAGTTTTATATGTTTAACTATTATATTATCTTCTATCCATTTTGTGTTTATTTTTATATATGGAATGAGGTAGGGGTCTAACTTCATTCTTCTGTATGTGGATATCCACTTTTTCCAAACCATTTGTTGGAAAGATCATTCTTTCCTTACATCATTTTCTTAGCACCCTTGTCAAAAAATCAGTTGTCCCAAAGATAGATCTATTTCTAGACTTTCAATTCTACTCCATTGACCTATTTGTCTTTGTGTCATTACAGCAGTGTTTTGATTATTGTTAATTGGCTATTCATGGCCACTTGGAGGACCATATACATTTGAGGATTGGTTTTTCCAATTCTGCAAAAAAAAAAAAAAAAAGGCTGCTGGAACTCTAATAGGGATTGCATTGAATCTGTATTGCCTTGAGTAATACTGACATATTAACAGGGTTAACTCTTCCAATCTAAGAACATAGGATGTCTTGCCATTTATATAGTTCTTTAATTTTTCAGCAATGTTTTGTAGTTATCAGTATACAACTTTCTGTATTAAATTTATCCCTAGATATTTTATTCTTTTAGATGCTATTGTAAATGGAATTGTTTTCTTAATGTCCCCTTGTTCATTGTTGGTATACAGAAACAAAATCGCTTTTTGTGTGCTTTGATCTTTCACCCTATCACTTTGCTGAATTCATTTATTAGCTCTAATAGTTTCTTGTGGATTCCTTTGGGTTTTCTATATATAACATCATGTTGTCTGCAAACAGAGATGATTTTACTTCTTCCTTTGTAATCTGGCTAAATTTTTATTTCTTTTTCTGGTTTAATTTTTTTTACAAGAACTTCTAGTTCAATATTCAATAGCAGAGGTGACAGCAGGCATCCTTATCATGTTTCCAATCTTAGGAAGAAAGATTTAAATCATCACCATTGAATATTATGTTACCTGTGGGTTCTTTTATACATGGTTTTTATCATGTTGAGAAAGTTCCCTTTCATTACTATATTTCTAAGTGACTCTATCAAGAAAGGGTGCTGCATTTTGTGAAATGCCTTTTATACATCTATTGAGATAATCATGGGTTTTTTTTTTTCTTCCTCCATTCTATTTAAGTAGTGTGTTACATTGATTTTCATATGCTGAACCACCCTTGCATTCCTGGGATGAATCCCACTTCATTATGGTGTATAGTCTTTTAATATCCCATAGGATTTGGTTTGCTTCAATCCTGTTAATGATTTTTGCATCTGTATTCATAGGGAAAGTTAGTCTGCAATTTACTTTACTGTGTCCTTACCAGGCTTTGGTATCAGAGTAAAGCTGGCTTCATAAAATGAATTAAGGAGCGTTCTCACCTATGGATTTCTTTGGAAGACTTTAAGAAGGATTGGTATTAATTCTTCTTTAAATGTTTGGTAGAATTCACTAGTGAAGCCACCTGATCCAGGACTTTTCTTTGGAGGAAGGTTTTTTTGTGATTGATTCTATCTCTTTACCTGTTATACGTTTTTGGATGTTTTCTATTTCTTTTTGAGTCAGGTTAGGTAATTGATGTATTTCTAGGATTTTTTCTATTGCTTCTAATTTTTTCCATTTCTTCTGGTTTCTTGGCATAATAATCACTTACAATTCTTTTTATTTTTGCAAGATGACTAGTGATATCACCATTTTCCTTTCTGATTTTCATTACATCATTTGTTTCTTTCTCAGTCTTGCTAAAATTTGTCAATTTTATTGAATTCTTCCCAAAGAAACAATTTTCTGTTTGTTCCTTTTTCTCTCATTGTTTTTCTATTATCTGTTTCATTTATCTGTACTCTAATCTTAATTATTTCTCCTTTTCTGCTAACTTTGAGTTTACTTTGCTCTTGCTTTTAGATACTTAAGATGTTGAGTTAAGCTATTAATTTGAGGTTCTTCTTCTTTTTAAATATAGGCACCCATAGCTATAAATTTCCCTCTGTACACTGCCTTTACTGCAACCTATATGTTTTGGTATGTGTGTCTTTAATTTCATTTGTCTTCAAGTATTTTCTAATTTGTCTTGTAATTTATTCTTTTACCCATGGTTATTTAAGTGTGTGCTGTTTAATTTTCACATATATGTAAATTTTCCAGTTTTCCTTCTGTTATTGATTTCTAGCTTCATTCCATTGTGGTCAGAGAGTTTACTTTTTATAATTTCAATATTTAAAAATTTATTTAGACTTCTCTTGTTCTGTAACATATGATCTATCTTACAGAATGACCTGTGTGCAGTTGAAAGGAATGTGTATTCTGCTGTTGTTTGATGATGTGTTATGAATAAATCAATTATTTCTAGTGGGTTTATAGTGCTTTTCAGATCCTTTATTTCCTTACTGCTCTTCTGTTAGATGTTCTATCCAGTGCTGAAAGTGGTACTGAAATCTCCAACTATTATTGTGTTGAATTCTCTATTTCTTTCTTCACTTCTGTCAATGTTTCCTTCTTATATTTTGGTGCTCTGCTTTTAGGTGTATAAATGTTTATAACTGTTAAATTTTCTTGTTGAATTGATCTTTTTATAGATAAATAATATAATGCTTTTTTTGTCTCTTGTAACAGTTTTTGGCTTACAGTACATTTTATCTGACATTAATAGCCATATCTGATCATTTTTTATTACTATTTGCATAATATATGTTTTTTCCATCCTTTGCCTTTCAACCTATTTGTATCTATGGACCTTAGATGTGTCTTTTGTAAAGAGCATATATTGGGTCATGTTTCTTTATCCATCTGCCAATCTCTGTCTTTTGTTTGGAGAGTTAAATCCATTAACATTTAGGGAAATTACTGATAAGGCAAGATTTATTTCTGCCATTTCTGCTAATTGATTTTGGTAAGTCTTATACTTTTTTTCCTCTCCTCTCCTTCTTTACTGCCTACCTTTTTCTTTAGATGATCTTTTATAATGAACAATTTTGAATCACTATCCTTTCCTTTTGTGTAGATTTTTAAAAATATTTCCTTTATGGTTACAATGGGGATATATGTACTATATATATAATATATATAAATGTACTACGATTTAATTTGTGTGGGCTACTTGACTTTGATAACCTATGTATACATAGTACCCTCCATCTATCTCTTTTATATTGTTCAAGTCATAAATTACATCTCTATGCATTGCGTGCTCAGTAATGAAGATTCAGACTTGTTTTCTTATGCATTTTAATTTTCAGCTTTTTAAGACATGAAAAAAAAGCATTATAAAGGAAAAATGAAGTAATATCACCATGATTTTGCAAGACCCTGAGAATGAGTGCCTCTTCAACTCTTGTGCCTTTGATCTCTCACTTTCCTTAGCCTGGCCCTGGCCCTACCACATTAAAACATTTTTAAAGCACCCACCCAGTTCAGACTCCATTCTCTTAGCAAAACAAGCCATATCTCAAAATAATAGTGGAGGAATTGTCAAGAGAAGTGGAAGGCACATGCCTGAACATGAGACCACACTCCCAATCTGAAGATATTTGTCCTTAGATGTCTCAGTTGATGATTTAATCTTCTTTTTAGCACTTGGAATCCTTTAACAAAACAGCACATGCCTATTAGCCATTTTTGGTGGCTTTTATGAGGATAGAGAACATACTTAAGCAAGCTGCATTTCACATGAAGTTGGCAGGGGTAGTGAATATACTGCATGCCAGAATCAAGATGCAAAAAGATCTTGACAGGCTGAAGTGATGGGCCAAATATAATAGATGAAACTTAAAAGGAAAAAATGTTTGTACTCTGGTCAAAATTCCAACTGAACAAGAGCAGAATAAGAGAGATGGAGTTGAAAGGCAATTCTTGTAAAAGACTTAAAAGTTTCAGTCTAAGAAATATTCCATAAATCAATTGTGCAGTATGCTTAATCTAAAGCTAAATGCCATTTTAGGCTTTGTGGATAAAAGTCATTTATTTAAATGAGGGAAATGATATCTTGTTCTGTTAATATAGGGTCATGACTCAATCAAGACAGTAGAATGTGCTTTTGTTAAGGAAGCATATTAGTGACCCTTTTGTGAAGGAAATATGTGGACTTATTTAGGAGAAAGTGTGAGACAAGAGAAGCTAAAGTTTTTGGATAATAAAGTAATGGGAATTTTCTGGGGGAAACATCTCTCTAAACGGATATGGCAGGCTGGAGCTGAAGGAGAGGAAAACTAGATTTATTATTGGGGGAAATTCTGTGAGGATTAGGAACTGCTATTTATGAGTAAGTTATTTTCTGCTCTGAATTACAATTTCCCTCAAATCCCCAAATCTCCTTATAGGTCAATCACACACAATAGGCTTGGCTTTAGTAGTATGGAGGAGGGAAAATTCCCTTATGGTGGAACAATGGACAATAGCCATAATAAGAAAGACAGCATAAAGAGGTCAAGAATGGAGCTGAGGGCAGGGATTGGAGTAAAAGGTAACAAATGGCTTCTGGACCTGACACTCCTGTCCTCTTATGAATTCTTAGCAATATTAGCAAAGGTGTTAGATTTTACTTCTTTGGGTTTTAGAGTTATTTTATATTAACTGATCAAAGTAAGGAGTGATTCTGCACTTCAAATCTAAATTTATTCTTATGTTTCTAAATATGTTGAAAAACATGACCTTCATACTATTTCCAAACCAACGTCATACTATAGATTAATCCTAGCTTTCTTCCTTTCCATATTTGTAGCTCCCTTTTCTGATTGTAAGAAACCCATTTACCTTCACCATTAATATATATTTGATCAGATCCCTGTATGTAACTCATCATCAGTCACTCCTGCCACCCTATCTCACTACACTGATCTTCTCATTAGTCTACTTAAGCTCCAATACCACTTGTTGGGCCACTGTCATTACTGTCCTCTAGACAGGTCCTATTTACCCCATTGTGGTTTCTACACTCCATATCAACCTTCCCTTCAGGTGCTGTCCTCACTCCATTCAGGCATGGACACCCATGGTGGACAGCTGCCACTGCAGACCCCTACCCTCCTCCACACAGACACCCATCCTGCTTGTTCTCCCACATCGTGTATGGGGCTGCCCTCCCATGCAAAACACATTCACAACTAATTTTTTTTGACTTTTTATACATTTATTATTCCCCCGAGGGTGGTGCACCATTCCTGGAAGTACTGCAATACTAGATCGATGCGTGGAGTGGACAGAGTAAGCTCCTATTCCATCTCCCAACTCCAAAAATCCATTTAATGTATTGTCCTCGGATACAGGACGTATCAGGTATTAAGCTGATAAGAACTTGATCTTAGCCAAAAGGCGGAGAAGTGATTACTAGTTTTTTTTAACTCCATCAAACAACATGGAAAATTTGCAATAAGTGGTTTTTGACATTTCCTGGTTTCAACAATTCTCCAATCTGTCAAATGCATTTTTTTGATATATAGAAACATATATCACAGAGCCTCCCTCCTCTATACGCCACCCTCAAGCTTTCAGTTCTAGTAAATCACCAAATATAGTAAGAAAATCATGGCCTTAAAATAGGTCAGGAGGACCCCATATCCTGTTTGAGAAGTAGCATTCCATGCCCCACTTACACAAGTTCTATACTGCAATTTAGGATTCATGGCAGCTGTGCTACTATATTTAGCAGGAGAAGGGTTAGAAATTTAATTTTGACAAATTTCTCTACAAGGCTCAAATCTTATTTTGAAAAATAAATTATTTAAAAACAAAGCATTTATTTATATGCATTATGCTTTTCAAAATCTCAATTTAAAATATTCAAAATGTTAGTGGTGAAGGCATTTAACGTGATGATCCGTATCTCCATTTCTGGTTTAGTTCTTGTAAAATGATTTTCTTTTTGAGAAGGTGAAAAAAAAGATTTCTATAGCAAAACACTGGCAACATTTCTTTATCTTTCCGAATTTTTTACTATTTCATTTAGAAAAACAATGGATGTTCTCTCCTTTACTGGGAACTGAAATGGCAACATATGAAGTGCAGCATTTATCGCTTTTCATGAGGCAACATAAAACTTGGCAGATATGTGCTCTTTAAGATTAAAGAGGAGACATTGCGTATTTCCTTGCCAAACATCCATGGTGATAGGAGAGCTATCTGTGATTTATTCATAGTGATATGGTTGCCTAGAAATGGAAAAGAAAAGAAATAATATTGGAATGATTCTTCATATATATGTTAAATTGATTTCCATCGTCAGTCTCATTTCAAGAGAATTATGCCATAATCATATCTTAGACTAAAGTATTTTTTAAATAAAAGAAAGAAGTCACATCTAAATAGAAAAAGAGTGTCATCAGAGAGTATTAACTCTTTTACAACAGGAAACCTGGATTAATGTTAGACTCAACATAGAAGACTGAAATGGTAGCCGGCCAAGCCAGGGATTTGAAATCCTGCCTCAGGGTAACTCAGTCTGTTTCCATTTATCACAAGTGTGGGAAATATGTTTTAAAAATTCTCACAACAAGCTATCTGTTGGCACTAAAAATAACGGTGCCACTGGTGTTGAGGATCACATACTTGGAAATCAATGAGTATTAAGTAGCTCTAAAACTCAAGAAATTGCTTATTTATTTTTTGCTCACAGGCCTAATTATTTTCAGAAGTTGTATTATGTAAACCAGTACAAAACAAATATTGAAAAACGCTATAGCGGCGATTTTCAAAATGAGTCAGAGCATAAATCAAAAGAAGGGAAGCCCAGTGAAACTTTTTATACTAGAGATGACAAAATTGTGAATTGAGGCCCTCAAAGTGAAGGCAGAAAAAAGGGATGAGTTTAAAAGAGGTCTAAGAGAAAGAGCAATAAGATTGGTGACTGGATTTTTTTTTTTTTGTAGTGATGGAAATAGTATATATAGCATTATTGTGGTGGTGATTATACAACCTCACATATTTGTCAAACTCCCCAAACTGTACATTTAATTTTTTTTAACATTTGTTCCCCCTATTATTTATTTTCATTCCATATATTCTACTCGTCTGTTGACAAGGTAGATAAAAGGAGTATCAGACACAAGGTTTTCACAATCACACAGTAACATTATGAAAGCTATATCATTATACAATCATCATCAAGAAACATGGCTACTGGAATACAGCTCTACATTTTCAGGCAGTTCCCTCCAGCCTCTCTATTACATCTTGAATAACAATGTGATATCTACTTAATGAGAAAGAATAACCTCCAGGATAATCTCTTGACTCTGGAATCTCTCAGCCATTGACACTTTGTCTCATTTCACTCTTCCCCCTTTTGGTTGAGAAGCTTTTCTCAATCCCTTGATGTTGAGTCTCAGCTCATTCCAGGATTTCTGTCCCACGTTGCCAGGAAGGTGCACACCCCTGGGAGTCATGTCCCACATAGACAGGGGGAGGGTGGTGAGTTTGCTTGTTGTGTTGGCTGGAGAGAGAGGCCACATCTGAGCAAGAAAAGAGACTCTCTTGGGGGTGACTCTTAGGCCTAATTTTAAGTAGGCTTGACCTATCCTTTGTGGGGTTAAGTTTCATATGAACAAACCCCAAGACTGGGGGCTCAGCTTTTAACTTTGGTTGGCCACACTGCTTGTGAGAATATCAAGAACTCAACTTGGGGAGACTGAATTTTCCCCCAGTCTGGTGACTGGATTTTAAAGTCGGGGAGGGATTAAGGCAAGCATTGAGTAAAGTATGGGTTGCCCAAATAAAGCTAGTGGATTATATTAACCTTGGCTGAGATAGTGAATACAAGTAAAGGGTGGATTTGGAGAGTTTGATGATGAATTGTTTTAGATATATGGTTTTAAGTTGTCAGAGGACCATCCCATAAAGATATTTCATAGGGGCAGATAGAATA
This sequence comes from Tamandua tetradactyla, assembly GCF_023851605.1. Lineage (NCBI taxonomy): Eukaryota > Metazoa > Chordata > Mammalia > Pilosa > Myrmecophagidae > Tamandua > Tamandua tetradactyla. Next base: position 128,347,124 of record NC_135331.1, on the reverse strand, counting down.
TTCTTTCACAATATTTCCTGAATGAATATATGAGCAGTTGGACATTAAGGTCTAGGCTTTAGGATTTGCATCAGTGATTTAGAAATGACTGGTTTAGAATAGGAGAAAATACCTGTAATGGGATTCTAGGGAAGACCAATACTAAAGCTGCTGAAGAGGCAAAAGAGAGAATAGGGTCAGAATGGAAGATTTGCAAAGATTATAATCTCTCAAACATCATTTTTGTGTAAATGTGAATTTTTAACTCAGAACATAGCATTTGCTTAAGGGAAAATATCCACAGTGTATATGCCATGTCTGCTGCCTTTATTGACTACTGAAATACTTCATATCATATAATTGTTAAGATTTTATAAATGGATATGATTCAGAAAATTTTCAGGCACACAGGCTCCCTGCATTTTTGCATCATTTTGCATTTCAGAGGTGTCTATGAGTTTTATCTGGAGCAAAGAGACTTGAACTTACAAGGCCAAAATTCAGGTAAACCATCAAAAGACATCTATCTGGTATTCCTGTACCATTTATAAAGTAAAGAACGTGGCCATCATAGAATGCCTGTCTTTATTGAGTCTCATTAGGAAAATTAAGATAGTTTTTTTGACCTCTCAGAAGTACATGGAAAATAAAATAACTTGTTGGCGTTTGACATTTTGTTTATATTCAAACTCTTTTTCAAATATGTAAATCTTTCCTCTCCAATAGCACCACTCTGGGCCAAACCACCACAGCCCTTTCTCACCTGCACTACTATATTAGCTTCCTAACTGGTCTCCTCACATTGTTTTTACTCCAGCCTCCACATTTGCTCTCTGCACATCAGCCAAAGTGATTTTTTAAATGCAAATCTGATCACATCACTCTTTGCTTGAATATTAGGATAAAGACTATAATCCTTACCATCTGCAAGGTTCTGCATGCCCTGGTGAAAGTAACTCCTTCACCTTTTGTTGTGTGTTCCAGCTTGGGGGCGGGGGGCAGCCCAAAGAGGAGGGCATCCCTCAGGATCAGCCCAGACTTCCATCTGCCTCTCTTTCTCTGCTCAAAGGAGACTGACTTCCTTAAGCAAACCTTCCACAGGCTTCCAAACTGGGCCAGGTGGCCTCTGAGAACATGAAACAGGGACATTTAATTTTTTTTAAAAATAAAACTACAGTTTGTACTTACAACTGTATTTGTGTAATGACTGGGTGAATGTCTGTTTTCCTCCCTAGGCTGGAAACAAACATCAGGAAGCCAGGGGCCTCATTCACCTTGTTTGCCCTGGAAGCCCAGCACCCAGCCCAGTGCTAGGAGCAGAGCGGAGCTCAATGGCAAAAGGAATGAACTCAGGACTTGTTTCAGAACCAGCTGAGGGGAGATCCAGTTGTGTTTGTTTGGATAAACAGAGAGGCATTTATCAAACCAGCTTCCATTCTCCTTTCTCTTACAGAGGAAATGGTGAAAAACAGCTTAAAGAGAAAAATTTTCGTTGAGGACATTTAGGAATAAATGATCTCTACAGTCCCTTACAATCATGAAGTATTAGTGTCTAATATGATATTTAATATGTTAGTATTTATGAGCCACAATGATGAGCTTATTTTTTTATATGCTACTTAGGAGAATTTGAACCTAGTAATATGCATTTTTTTCTTTATTCTCTATTATTTGTAGCTCACGTCATTTTTAGTTGATTCTGGCTCTTCCTGTTTAAAGAACAGACTTTTAAAAGAAAAACTTAAATACAGCATCATATAATGTTTCATGGTAGAGAAGAGTTTAATGACTCCTTACATAAATACAGTTGTGAATTATCCCAATATTATGCCTTGCATAAAATAGAATAAAATTAAAATATGCGTTCTGCATTCTGGGGTAAAATTGCAAGTATTTGTACATGTAAATATGAAGACCCCACTTAAGGAGTAGCTAATACTGGTTCCAATATAGTTCATCCTTTTGTTGATGACTTAAATATTAGAGTAGACCCTACTATTTATTAGATCAATAAAATCATACTTCTATCTATAACTTTAAAATCCTTGTCATATAAGGAAAAATACTGTTTAAGATGGTATCTGATCATGCACGGCAAAGGCTTCCAGGAGGGTGGCAGTGGACATTGGTGGTCTGTGTTCACAGCAGCCGTGACTCTTTGGGCAAAGACCTCATGTTTTAGTTTAGGATTCCATTTCTTTCCTTCTCACTCTTTTTCCTTTAGTCTGATGGGTTCAATCCCCAGCTTTAGGGGGTGAATCATGTGCCTAAGGCACAAATCAAACAGCACAAGAGAGGCATGTATTTGGGTCACAGGAATTGATTGATGGATGGGCTAGCGAAGCAATCAGAGCCATACGTAATAAAATAAATGACAAATTTTATTAAATTCATCATTTTCCTTGGTATATTTGCTTAACTTTTTTTTCTTCTTTCCTTTAATGCTCTCTTTTACATAGTGGGAATCCTGGGACAGAAGCAGGTCCTCTAGACTTGAGGTTGGGAGGAGGCGAGGCTGCAGGTGGTGCAAATACCTTGCTACCATGAAAGAAGAATCCACATGAGGCAGCAGCTCAGAGGGAGGATCTTCGTGACTTCTTCAGAGCCCCTGCATCAAGCCATTCCTGAAGCCATCCCTGCTCCCCCAACTTTTTAAATTAAGTGAACCACTGATTTTCTTTTTATTTTTTTGAGTGATTCTATTTGCATTGCTTCTCAGTCATGTGTAACTCAGGGACCTAATACGGGGCTCTCAGGAGTTTCCAGATGTAATTGCATTGATACCATGAAAACATGAAAATATTCCTTGATGCAGTTGACATTTGTAAGAGTGTTCACATTCTCAGTTTAGAGAATCTCATAATAACATTAAGCATGGCTACTTTCAGGAATCATTTGTCACCAAGAAGCAGAGTTTTTTTTATCACTTCATGAGAGTTACTTACTGTATAACATGAGTCACTTTTAAAAAGAGAATTCTATTCCCCAGGGCCTCCATCTGGCCCAAGTGATTTGTTCCTACATAATAGCTTTGAAGATGGTAAAATTCAACATTGTACTTTGACAAATTCCAAAGTACAATGCCACGAATCTGCATGGCTGCTTCTTTATTCTCTTTCATGAACTAGAAGTAATGCAGTATCATTATTGGTGTTCATCATGCCTAATCAAATTTATGATAACTCAGTTGATATATTTTAAAAGCATAAGAAAAGTTTGAACATGTAACAAGATGCACCCTCTTGCTTTGGGGGAGAGAACAAATTTAGTCTAGTGGATGGAATACTATTAAATTACTACTAGGTAGGTATCTGGTAAGTTACCACATTGTTGCAATGTGGAAACAACCAAATATCAGGAGGGAAAAACGAGTTTCCATTGTCCTCTCATAATGGGAGATAATTACAAACTATTCGGGAACTGTCTGCTCTGGAGGAAATTGCATGTTTCTGAATAGGTGGACGCCTTTGGAGCAATAATTGCTAAGATTCAAGGTCTAGTTTCTTATAAGGAGTCTGACCTTGCAAAAGTCCCCTGCTTGTTAGCAGGTAGAGCTCAGGCACTCCAAATGCTTCTCTAAGAGAACCCACCATCATCCTTCAAACAAGGAGAAGCACAGGCTGCTCATTGCATTGCAAACTTTTGTTTTCATAAAGGAAGAAAACAGTTTCTACTGATGGGTAAAAAAAGGAGGAACTGTGCTAGAAGAGTAACAGATTGAACTGTTCTCAAATGGCCGCTCATCTCTATGTACTCGGCAGTATCTACTATATTTTCACATTTATAAGCACCGCAGATACAAAGGACAAACTGCCCTAGACATGATATCTTGCGGATCAGCTTACACCAAGGCACTGTTCATTCCCAGGCCAGCACCTAGTCCAGGAGTTAGTTTTAATCATTCCTTTTTCTGATGCCAGGATACTGTTTACACAAACTCTCTCAAGCATTTTATTAATTGAACAGCCCATGGAAAAAAAAAAAAACAAAAACAAGGGTAAGGAAGTCATGGAACATCTAATTAAGAATTTTCCTTAAATTTGTCATTTTCCTTGGTATATTTGCTTAATTTTTTTATTCTTCTTTAATTTAACCCTCTGTCACACATATCACTTGGGGAGAAGATGCAACCCTGCATAAGACATTAGACCCCAAATGTTTAATAAATTTAAAAATGATTTATTTCAGAGATCAGCAGGTGTTTTATTATTTTTATATCCTTTAAAAAATTCAGTCAAGCTCTTATCTCTTGTTTTTCCAGAGTATAAACATTTAGACACTAATATTTTCATTATTAACAGTAATGAAAATACTGTCATTTATATTTTGTTTTATATATGAAAACACTGTTAGAAACCAGTTTAGCTATTTTCCAGAACAGTTCCCTGAAGGGGGTTAGCAAGGGTAATCCTTAGACTGAGTCTTAGCCATGTGAAGTGTCATTCTTGTGATTTTTATTTTCATTTGAAGAGTTCAATTATAAAACTGAGTTGTAGGGTGTGTGTGTGATTTTTATGCTATTTGAGAAAGATCAGTTTCTTCCACTCAAGGAAATTTTGCTCAAATGAAGAGAAAGAACAAGTGCACCCACACGTATATTCACGGTTGTTCATAATTCCTACGTGGTCTGAAAGAAATTGCATGTTTTTCAGTAACACTTCTGAATTGGCAAAATAAAAAATAATAATAATGGACCTTAATTTTTTAAACCTGAACACTAGACAAGAAGATATATTTATTATTAAAATTTGCTTCATCTTAATTTTTGATTTGTATTGAAGCAACTGGGATTTTTAACTCTCTTCCCCTTAAGTAGTTAGTGAATTTTACATAACGTTTAAGAAGCTACACTAAAAGGACCTATGCTCTTTCTGTAATGTGAGAAATCTTGTTGAATAATGGTGCTTTCTAATTTATCTATTTACAAATGAGATGTTTATGAACAAATGGTAAGTATTAACATCTAAATGTCAGCAATTTAAAATTCTACTTCAAAGAGAGAGGGAAGGTACATCTCTATAGAAAATTTTTTTCTTCAAATCCTCCCCTCACTCCGGTAATTTGGATTTTTATATGTGTTTGTGCATGCACGTGTGTATAACACAAATATTAGATGTTCAAATATTTTTATACAGCAGAGATTCCCAATACTTCAGAGCTCAAAGATTCTATTTTCATGTCAAAAATTTCCTTTCACTTCCATGATTATTACTGAAGTTTATATATTTGTTGATTAAGATATAAAGTGACTATGAAGTAACCAATGATGTAAAATAGATTTCCCCATTACTCATCACAGCATTATCTCTATACATTTCAATAAAATATGTAGTAGGTGTGTGAGATGCACTGTATCCTTTTTTCAGCCCACTGACAATGTCATTTATACACGTGGAGTCACTGCCCACTTGGAATAACTATCAATAGCCAATAAGGGTCACGGACCACACTGGCACAGTTATTGAAGGGGGACATTTATGCAATGCTCTTTCAGAACCACTTGGAATGACTCTAAGACTTTCTAGAATGGAAAAATTATAAATTCATAAAACAAATGTGGTTTGTATTATCTTTTACATTTCTAAGAATATATTCCTTAGGATGTCAATTACCTAGAAAATTCTGAGCTTTTTCCCCTTCTGCACTGTGACTCCCAGGGAGTTTCATCAAGATCATGAGTGGAGACTTATTCTTGGAATTGATAATGCCTGAACTGGAAGAGATGGCAATAGTGGGGGTGGGGTAAGGAGGAAAAATAATGAGGCATGGATGAGAAGGATAAGTGAGGCGAATTCAATGTAGATTGCTTTTCTGTGTTCTCAGTTTGCAAGTTTACTTTGATTGATACAGAATTCACAGGGGCTGGTCATGTTCAGGGTGCTCAAGGAACATAAATATCTCATTATTAATAGAAAGGAAACAAATTATTTTTCTGGGAACAGAATGACTTCCAGCTATCACTTTCTGTTGTCTTCATTTGTCCACTCCTTAGCTGATTTTCTTACAGTTCTTATGAGACAATCATTTGCCCTTATTTCAGTGGCCCAGCTCAGGGGAATGCTCTACTGCCCTGACAGACTTTACTAATATTTTCATCAAAGTCATTGAGATCACAGTATTCTCTTATGATGCTCACTGCACAGCCGGGAAGCCTGATCTTACAACTCAGCAGAAGTATGCCTTCTTTCATGTCCAGAATATTAAATATTTATAATAGGCTAATTTTAAAAATCTAATAAAAACTATCAGTTAAACCAATCTGGCCTTGGGTACAACACATGCCTACCCTAAGATCCAGCAATCCCTCTCCTATGTACACATTCTAGATAAACTCCTGAAATTCTTGTATATATGTACCTGGAAACAAAAGAGAAATAAACTACAAGTCCAGTAACAATAGAATGGATAAATAAAGTCTGGCATATTAACACAATAAACCAATGACAAATTTAAAAGAACCGTGACATGCCCTACATGGATTAATCTTAAAGGAATAAAGTGGAATGAAAACAGCAAGTAATAGAAGAATACATACAGTATAACTATTCCATTTATATAAAGTTAAAAACAGGTAAAACTAAACATTGCATCATTAGTGTATGCATAAATGGCAAAACTATAAAGAAAGGGAAGGGAACGATGAACACAAATTAAGTTAGAGGTCAACTCTAGAAGTAGATTGGGGATGTAATTTGAGAGGGGCACCCGAGGGAATTCAAAGGTACTGGTTATATTCTATTTCTTAAGCTAGATGATGTTTACACATTGTACATACATGTGAAATACACTTGGATATCTATTGCACAATTTGTAAAAAGAAAGTACAAGAGCAAACACCCAAAAGCACTGTTTGCAGTTTTTCTTTCACCAATCAACAACTAAAATGATTAAGATAGGTGGTGACTCTTTTCCTTCCTCTGCAAATGTTTACATGTAGAAAAATGTCTACAGGGTTTATGTAAGTCCTGCTGTGTTTGCTCTGATTTTTAAGAATTAATCATTTTAAAAGCTCCCTCTTCTTGAAAACCATTATACCCTTTCATATTAACTTGTAATTGTCACAGGAAATCAACTTGTATACAGTGAGTCATGAAATCTATCAATATTTGTATCATTGGCAGTGTGAAAGCAATAGTACTTCCCCCAAATTAACAGGACTCAGGTTCAGAGATGGTAAGCCACAGCTTCCTTTTTTTTTTCACTGTGCGTCAAGGAGGAAGAACTCCAGAGAGTTTGGTCCTTGTATGTTTGAACACTATCTCAGACCTTGAAAATTCACAGTATGCAATAAAGAGGAAGGGGTCTTAAATATGCTCTAGTTCTACCCCTTAATTTTGTAGAGGAGAGCACTGAGGCCAAGAGATGTTAAATTAGTTGCCAGGGTTTCTCAGTAGAAGGCCAGCGTGGAATTCAGCTCTCCTGTAATCAAGTGATCTTGACATGTGCCTATTCATGCTATAGCCTAGTGGTTAAGCTGTGCTCTTGGGCCAGGGGGAGCCGAGTTCAGATCCCAGCTCGGCCACTTACTAACTGTGCACCTTTGGAAAATTAAATTGCTTAACTTCTCACAACCTTAAATTACAATTCTGTAAAATGGCGATAATAATCATTCTTATTCCACAAGATTTACATGAGGATTAAATTAGTTTATACACATGTAATACTTGTTAAAATTCTTGGTCCTCAATATGTAATAAATAAATGCCAAGCTGCTGTTGCTATTACTATTAGTTAAAAAAAATCCACAACAATTTTTGGTATTGACTGAATCTGGTATTGACTCTTAAATATTTGATAAAGCATATATCAAACTGCAAATGCTTTCCCAATTACTGGAAAAGGACCCTTTAACATTTCCTTCTGGAATCTTTATCTGTGTTACATACAGCAAAGTGTGACACACCTGGAGGTTAATTTTAACTCTGCCATTTATTATCCTTTTAATGAACTTTTCTAAGCTTCAGTTTCATTATACAGTAGTATGTATAGAAGTCTGTGTGAAAATTAAATTAAGGTGATTGATAAGAGAATCCTTAGTATATTATACATGTACAAAGTTCTTAGTTTTTATATTTCTTGACAAATCACTCTTCAAAAGAAGGAAGAGCGTAAAATTCTGGTTCCAGAAATAAGGAGAAATTCTTAGGAGAGAGTTATAAAATTAGCAGTAAAGAGACTATATCAAAATCTACAAAGCATAATAAAAACATTCACAATATTATGACATCTAGTCTGATGTGTGTATTGCCCACCACTTTAACGCTTTATTTGCCAAAAGCATTCTTTTCAATTTATTGGGTGATATTTTCCTTGAGGCCAAATTCTCAAGATTTCTTTTATAGTCAATATTTCTTTATTACAATGTATAAAGTAATCATTCTTGGCTATTAAATCATTGGTTTTAATTTCACCTAAAAAATGAAAGTTAAACCACAACAGAAGTTTTCAGCCTATTTTTAGATATCTATCTTTATGCCTGTAAATATATCCTAACTATAATATTTATGATACACAAATTACAATTTATCTTCAGATATGCATGTTGACAGAGTGTGGGCTGTATGTTTTAAGATGAAATATCAATATTAAGCCATATTTGGAAATACAAGGGATACTGTAGTCCTTTAGTTACAACACAGAAAAAAAGGGGCCAAATTCATTTTAATGAAACACCTTTGATTAAATATTCATGAGATCAGAGCATGCCATAGATGGAAGAAATCTTAGCAATCACCTGAAAAAGACCCTCAGTTGACTTATGAGGGAACTGAAAACCTCTAAAAGCAAAATAACTTGTCAAGTCACACAGTAAGTTAATGAGTCAGGACTGAACCTGGAACCTGACACCCTGAATATGTGGCTTCTGATAGCCTCTGATGCCTGCAGCAGAAGGTTTCAATGCCCTGAAAGTCTTCTCAAAGGTTTCCCTCTACACTAGAACACTAGTTACTTTTAGAGTTAGGGGTTGAGCAGGGGATAGATGAAAAGAATAGGTGGGAAATCTTGAAATGGCTCCAGACATATGATTTTTTTCCTAATTGAATCTCTGCAAATATATATGGGATTTAACTTGGTAGAACCATCATCTTGTGCCACACTTCTACCAGTGACTCCAAGTATTTGTTGTTTGGGAATATAGGGGAAAATGGAAAAACTGTTGGGTGCAGAAGCTTTGAGAATGGAAGAACATATATAACTACTAGGAAGAAGCCAGAAGTTGAACATAGATGTATATCTCTACTGTCATTAGTTCACTAATGGGAGGGAAGATGGTTTATAGAGAAACATATATATAGAAGTTTTTTTCAGTACCAGTTAATAAAACCCAATCCTCCCTCACTGCCACCTACATGTGGGTGTCCATGTTGATTTTCAGATAACTATGGTTTTGAAATACAGCTAAAGAGGGCAAAATGGCACAGTTTGAATATGATCAATTCCAAAGAACCAAACAAGACACAATTGTAAGTTTCATTAGAATGGGGGATCCTGTCCTCGTATTCATCTGTGTGTTCCCATACCTTTACACAGGATTTGAAGTTGGCAGATGATCCATGAATATTTATTTGATGAGTGAGTGAATTTCATTACTACCTTTTCAGACATACTTGTCTTCAATAACCATATTAGACTTTAGTTTATAAGACTGTATGCTTTAGCATTCAGGCTTTAACTTAAGTTTCAGTGTCTGTTATTGATAAGATGTTGACCAGCTCTAGGGGTGGACATTTTTCTTTTATCCAAGACCCGTTATAAGTGGGGTGCGGGTAGAGTGTCACTTAGAATGCATTCAAAATGTACAAACGATTTGATCTCTATAAGGGATTTGATACAGATTTTGTCCAATAATTAATTTTAACAAACACTTAGCTGTTACGTGCAAGCCAGGGAGTACACTAAGTAATTGTAATAGAAAGATGACAAGAATATCATGGATTTAATGAGCATGATACTATTACTTAACTAAAGGAATTTAATGCTCATCTAATTGGTAAGGAAAGAGGGGGAACTGTCTCTATGCATTGTTTTTTCTTTAAGAACTTAAATGATACTTTCAGGACTCTTTCTCTTTTTTCTGTCTCATCTAAGTTTCTCTTGGTAAAACTGCCTTATAATCTCAGGCTGTTTTTATTAGTATTATTTTTTAAATAAACAGTGACCATACAGATCACCTCCTTCTAGCACCCGACCTGAGAAGAAAGAAAGGACTTCTTTCTTATCAGATTGATATATACAAACCCAGAAAGGATTCTGATAAGTTCTAATTGGGTCATATGGCCAAATGGATCACTTAACAGATTCGGAAAAGAGCATTATGATTTATGCACATCCAGGTATGAGCAGGCATGAAGCGCTATGAAAATCAGCCCTGTCAGAGGCATACAATTTGAGTGGGACAAAGGGAGTCAAAAGAGAACACTGTTAATGTGAGAATGGGTGCAGGAAATATAAAAATACCAATGTGAACAAATTGTCTCTACATTTTAAATATATATTCAAAGAACTATCCATTGAATGAATCAGATAGACACAGATGGTGACAACACAAAATTTTAAGTATCATATAGCAATGCATAAAAATTGCCATTCATACCAGGATGCAGCAGTCACTGACTTTTCTGTGCAGGGAAGAAATGCTAGCAAGCTCTAATATGGATCTTGAAAGTCAAATATGATTTTGTCCCAGAAAGAAGGTAGAAGAGAAAGGGAAGGACATTGTAGGTGAAAGCAGAAGGCAATGATAAACTTACTTTGCCTTAAAAATAACTGTTTAACAGGCAAGTCCATAGAGACAGAAAGAAGAATATTGTTTATCAGGGATTGAGGGTGAGGGAAATAGGGAGTGATTGATAGGTAGGAGGTTTCTTTTGGAGTAATGAAAATGTTCTGGAATTAGGTAGTGCTGATAGCTGCACAACCTTGTGACTATAGTAAAAATCACTGTTTATTTTAAAAGGATAAATTTTATGATATATGAGTTACATCTAAATACAAAAAAATTATAAAAGAGAATAACTTCAGTTTCAATGAAATGTTGAAGCTTAAAGAACAGTCATAAAAGGGAGTGCAAGAAAGATAAATCTGGGCTAGCTTTGAAAAGCCTACTAACTTAAGCCAGGAATTTGGGATTTTACTCTGTCGGCCAGGACAAGGACTAGGGTACTGCAAAATCTAAGGGGGCACCAGAAAATTCAGTGATCAAGATATGCAACATTTTAATGTGATTTTTTGTTTGTTTGTTTGTTTTTTAACATGGGCAGGCACTGGGAATCGAACCTGGGTCCTCTGGCATTGCAGGCAAGCTTTCCTGCCTGCCAAGCCACCGTGGCCTGCCCTAATGTGATGTTTTAAAAAATAAAATTTAATGTAAAAATCCATGGTGAACAAAATACTAAAATTTCAAATGAGGGTGGGATTGTTGTAATGTGGCATCAAGGATTTTTGGCAGAGACATGACTAATCATATTAAAATTTTGGATAGATAACTTTGGTGACAACATGAAAGTTGGATATGGAGGGAAAGGCTGAGGCAGAGTAGACTTTAGGAACTATTAGAATGTCCCAGTAAGAGATAAGGAGGTTTTAACTAGTCATGGTTATGCAGAAGAGAGAAAAACCTGGATCAGATACTCGGAGCTTATCTGATAAGCTTATACTGTCCCAGACACCTCCTGCCCTGCCTGAAAGTGGGTCTTCATGACATGACTTCTGGCTTCTTTGTTCACCGCAGTGCACGCTGGTCTGAAGAGCTGACCTGAGTTCAAGGATTTTAGGAGTTATCAGGAAAAAGGATTTGATCATGAGATGGCAACAGCATACAACAAGCTTTATTTGGGTGACATGTGGACAGGTTTACATGAGAGGACATACCCAGAAGGGGAACAGAGCAAGAAAACTCCCAGGAGAAGGGATCCAAGAGGGAGCTTATACGTCTAAGTGACGTTGCTCAGCAGTACAGCAGGAAGTCTCAGGGTCTGGACTCTCCAAAGGGCAGGAGCAGGTTGGGGTCCTTTATGGCTATGGGATTTGTATGATCTATGGCTAGAAGATATTGGGTGCAGTTTCATGGGGTATTCAAAACAGGTAGGCTCCAAATGTCTAAAAACATACTTATTTGGGCTATATTTAAATAATTGGCCATGTAAAAGTTTGAATTTGGTGCCAGTGGGCTTTGAGGTCAGTGATCCCAACCTGCTGTGAAAAAGTAAACAACATAGGGAGCAATACACAAGAACCATCTTTGGTCCATTTATATAACAAGAGGATATTCAGATATCTAGGAGCCAGAAGAGCACCCATGATCCCTCCTTGACAAAAACAACAACGAAAACAAAGAACAGCTGGAGATACACACCAATCAACCAATTCATCATACCAAGTGTAAGTTCAAGAATAGGGAACTCACAGACCATAGAAATAAATGGGCTATGAACACTCTCTTCCCCACAAAAAGAAATAGTAAGAATAGAAAAAAGAAAAAAAAAAGAAAATATCTCATAAATGAAATGTGCTAAAGAGATTTATTGTTGCACAGATGGTAGTAACAATTGGCAGTAACGTGCATTTGAAATAATCAATTGCATCAATATAGACTGAAAATTCAAGATGTGGGGAGGAGAAAGTGTTTTAAACATCTTTAAGTATGAAGAATTCAAAAGATATTTCATTCTTGTGTTTATTGATTTGAGAGCAAAAGAAATTAAATCCACTTTTTACTAAATGCAAGGTTAACTATCAATAAAATGAAAAATAAGACATATAGCTATCAAAATTGTAGACAATACTTAAATACTTAAACAAATGAACACAAAAGAGCAGCCTACATTTAAAAAGAACAAAGGTAAAGAATTGTCAAGCATGCAAAAAAAAAAAGAGGATAGCGTAGAACAAAATGACAGAAAGAAGATTCAATATATATTTTTAGAAAAAATGTAAATGGCTAATGAAAAATAAACACAAAGAAACCGTTCATATTGAATAGAAAACAGCATCCACTGATATGCTACCTATACGAAATATGGAATAACCACAGAAGTGAGACCACTAAATAAAGTATAAAGATAGTAATAAAGAAAAAACAAGAAAGCAAGACTTAATACAAGATGAAGAATGTAGAATAAAAATGTTAAACATGAGACTGAAGTGATCATGTTATCTTGATGCAGAATACAAAAAATTATGCAAATATAATTTTAATAAACATTAATGAACTGAGAACCTCACATCAAGATGTATAAAGGATAAAAGGTTAAGTAATAAAGGAACCATTTCAAAAATATAGTAGTGCGGGACTTTTTAACACATTTCCTTTAATCTTTGTCATATTAATTTGCCAAAAATAAACAAACAAGATATATAGAATCTGAATACTGCAATCAATAAAGTAGATTTAAAAGGTCTATACTGAACTTTTAACCATACACAGAATGTATCTTATTTTCCAGGTTCTTAAAAACATTTGTAACTGTTAGCCCAGAAAAAAAAAAGCCTTAGCATATTCCAAAGCAGAAAATGTACCACACACCACATTTTTAGTATGATAAAATGAAAATAGAATTGCATTTTAAAAAGGTTTAATAATTATTTAAAAAGAATTATCCAAAATAGCTCTTGTATTAAGAGGATATTAAAAAACAGACTATCTGAAAATCACCAAAGACACTACATATAACAACTTATATAGCAGGTAGCCAAAGCTATAAACAGAAAAAATATATCATTTCAGTTATTTTGTTATTAAATTATAAAGAGTAACAACAATTGAACTAAGCATTTAATCCAAGAAGTAATTTTTATAAAAGCAAAGAGAAGTGGGAGGAAAGGGATAATAATGTAAAAGCAGAAACAAAAAGTTAGAAGAAAGATAAAATTGACCAATAATTCTCAAGATTCCTCAAGGAAGATTAAAACAGCTAATCTCTGGCACAACAAATCAAGAAAGAAAAAGGCAATCATATGAACATTAAGTATGAAGAATATAAGACAAACACAGATTTGAAGTGGATAAACACTTGAGGCAACTATAATATATGAATCCTGGCTCATAAATGTAATGAACTTTATAAAATAGATAAACTTTCTAGCAAAATAGACCTATGTAGAAGAGAAATGGATTAGAGTAGTTACCAAAAAGGAAATAAAAATAAAAGTTGCTCAAGAGCTCCTCTTTCTTCCTTATCCCCACCCAAGGCTTAGCTCAAAGAATTTTACAGGTGAGCTTTAATTCAGGGAAAAGATGATTCCTACAATATTTAACAGGTTCCTAAACATCAAAAAAGGATAATTTGCTATTCTTTTTATCAAGTTAGTATAACCCTGATATCAAAATGTGACAAAGACAGTTCAATTTAAAAAAAATTTGAGCTCATTCTTATCTATGAACTTGGTTACAGAAATTCATCATTTAAAAGGTAAATTATGTTAAGGACCAACTTATTCATTAAGCACAGGAGGGGCATGCCTAGGGCTCTGTAATAGTTTTTGAAATGCTGTTTTGACTCAGTTTTGTGGCCGTGGCTGGAGGTCTATCAGCCCCTCTTCCTGAGTTGCTGATTAGGTTCATACCCCAGCTGGTCCTAAATGCCCCAGGGTCATGTACCCTAACAATTAGTAGTGCGGGACTTTTTAACACATTTCCTTTAATCTTGGTCATATTAATTTGCCAAAAATAAACAAATAAGATATATAGAATCTGAATAGTGCAATTAATAAAGTAGATTTAAAAGGTCTATACTGAACTTTTACCATACAAAGAATGTATCTTATTTTCCTAACAATTAGCCCCTATGCCCCAAAGCTCATGGTTTATTCAAATTAGCCAATCCATGGAAGCCCCTGAAACCTAGGTAACCCCATCCATCTACATGTCACCTCCTACAGTCCATGCTACCCTGTTCTAGGTACAACACCCCGTGTGACCTTGGTGATGGCCATCTCTCATTTGGAGATGTAAGTGACCAAACATTGGCCCTTCACCATTTGTGTGCTCTGTGTCGTACCATAAAGAACCTACAACCATGCTTAACATCATATAAGCTTTTAGGGGCACATGAAAATGCTTTATTTCTTTTAAATTCGGAAGAAAAAACAGGAACTTTCAGACTGAATAAAATGTTTTATTATAAAATATTAATCAGTTTTATACAAATATATAATAAGATATGTTTTATTTTCATATCTTTTTTTTTATGGCAGAAGGAGCCCTAGAAGGAAGAATTGTCTAAAGCCCTCGAAAGTCATACTGGGTTCTGCTTTGAATGGTGTCTTGACAACAGTTGGTGGTAGTATTTATGATTTACAGGACTGTGCCAGAGAAATTCCTCTGTACTTTAGCACTGTAAGAATAACAGCACCTGATCTGGGATTCATTTTCTTATTCATGAATACACTATTTTCTGCATATATCTCATGGTGTCTCTTTGAAACATGGCACTTTATAATCCTTTGTAAAAAACCAAGAACTTTAGCCTAAAACAAATATGTATCTGCTTCCTTCCACAGCAAAAATCTGCAGCATGAGGTAGGAACTCAGATCAATACCTGGTAGCTAATATCAAATCAGGGCTAGTGAGCAGAGCAAGGCCGTAGAGCTGTGTTCTTAACTCAGCTTCTCACCCTTCCCCAAAAGTCAGGACAAACAGGGACCTTTCACCCCCAGAGCTCTATACCTTCCACGGTCACTCATCGCTGTGTCCCTTCCACCCAGAAAATGATTACGTCTGCAAAGCATCTAGGGAAGCACTTTCTCTCACAATTCTAAAACATATAGAAAATACAGGAGTAGAGATGAATTTTTACAAGGGGTGAGGCGGGATGTGTGTGTTTATAAAAAAAATTTTTTTTAATGATTCGTGGAAAAGAAAAATAAGACAACTTTTTTTTTTTGCCAAATAGCTTCATTAATATCTTTCATCCTCAGGCCCACAATTCTAATTTCAGTTTTCATCCCTTTCTCCCATATCAATTCTTTTTTTGTCATATATATATGTCAAATCAGATCTCCCCTTACTCCCTGCCAACCCAAAGCCCTTATGTATGTGACCTTCTTTATCTGTCATAGTCTCTTCACTTTCACAGATGGAAAAGGGGTACCACTGAAGAATCAAAGAGGACGGGTCCTGGGCCCAGCTCAGAGGGCTGATGGATTGTTAGAGAAGGTCCAGTCCAGGGGGAGTGGGTGATGCTAAAGCCAGTCCTTGAAGAGACAGTCCAGTATATAGTCTTCATTTACAATGCAGTGGGCAAAAAAGCTGTGCATGCAATAAACACAAACCAAGTTCCCTGAAAGTGTGTGCTGTAGTCAAAGCAGTAATGATAGTATCTAATTTCCGAGTTGTCACGAAGATTAGAGAAAATGTATGGTGAGTTCTTTGCCTTTAAAGCCAACAAAACTAAGTTTTAAGCAATTTAAGTGACTTGACCCAAAACAGACCACTAATAAGAAAAGAATCTGGAATTAAATGTAGGCCCTTTCATTCCAAATCCAGTGGTCTCTTTATTACAAGTTGACGGTGATCATTTTAAAGACTTGTTTAATATGTAAAGCACATAGTTTCTACATTTGTCAGAACCTTCACCCAGCCTCACTGTCTTCCATTTACAATTGATTGAAGAGATTTGTAATGACTCCCTTTGAATATCTTTATTTCCACTTCTCACTAATACATAACTTAATTCCTAGCCAGCAACACAATGTTGAACATTTTCCTAAAAGAGTAGATTCAAGATAGGTGTTATTTTAGAATGTGTAATGCAATAGAATAAGGGCTATTTTTAAAATCCCTACTCTGTATATAAAGTGCTTCTAAAATGAAATTGATGCACCTTCTAACACTTTATACTTTTATACTTCTTATAATGTTCCTGATAGATACAGAATCTTCCTTTCCATTCACTAGATTTATTACTTTACTAAGTCTTAGTCACAAATGATGTTCTCAGTGATCTTCATTGATTGCCAACCTCTATTTTGTCTCCAATTACAGCTTTTTTTCTCATCTCCATTGCATTTTAGGTGTGATTGCCAATTTTCTAACATTGCTCGCAATGAAATTCTGACTTGAGGTGAAGGCTCTAACTGTGCATGTGAGTGAGAAATTAAGACATTCAGGGGTCACACTTAGAGAAAAGCTAACCAGCAGCTAAAAGTAAATTGCTAAATTATAGTGTGTTGGTTGTTCAATTACTGGAAACGGCTGCAAAAACGAGAGCAAGACCTCAGAATAATGGTAATCAACTCAGGAAAAGTATAGATGTGAGACTCACACCTATCAGATTGAACCCATCCAATGATGCAGAATTTTCTTGTTTTAGTAAAAGGAGAACACTTTTTTCCCCTAATACTTGGGAAATAAGGAGCTGCATGCAAGGATGGAAGAGAAGAAGAAAAGACTGAGTGAATCTCAAAGAAGCTGCTCAAATTCAATGAATTTAAGGAATAAGCCAGAGCAAATAAAAACCAGAGAGAGCCACAAAGCTAAATTACTGAAGTAGCCAATGACTATATCAAGAAATCATAGCAAGAATATGATGCTGGCCTCAAGGCAACAGTTGTCCCTAAAGGCAGCTGTCCCAATTCTCTAATGCCAGCTGTATTGCATACAGGCATTGTTCAGATATGTGGGGATCTGATTCATTGTGTATTAAAGTGGTCCTCTGGCTTACAAAGGAACAGATGAATCCTAGTGATGTAGATTAAAATATGCTGAAATTGGTACATCCCGAGGGTTCTGGAAACCCAAGTGAGATGCTCGGTGTCGTATTAGAGGACTGGAAATGGCTCCCTTTGAGCTCCATGTCTCTTTTCATAGCAGTGGCAGCTTTATTTGCTCAGCTGTACTGTGATGCCAGCAAATACCAAATGCTGCCATGGAAGCCTAAAACCCTTTAGATTGACTTTGTTTTCTCTATCTATGGAGAACAGCAAAGAAATCCCAGAAGCCTCTAAAGGTTGTTTCCATCTCCTCTTCTGTTTTATGTCACTGGGGGGCCTTAGATGGAGTTATGATTGTTAATTGGTCATTTTCTGAATTGAAAATCATAAGTCTGCCAGGAAAATGCCTTGAAAGAGGCATTGAAAACACTAGTTAAGTGTGTTGGAATGAATGTAAGGTTACAAGATCAGAGCACTGACTCTGTAAATATTCTGTGGCAAGTTGCACAATGAGAGGGACATTAGGACATCAGAGTTGGTTACCGTACAGGGAGTTTTCAAGTCAGGGTTTGAGCCATTCCCCGACATGCATGCTTGTCAATGCGTGTTACATTCTTTTTTTCCTACTCTGGTTCATTTAAGATAGCTTCCCACCCGCCACCCCAACCCCCACCCCCTCTAGCCAAAGAACTACCACCATTATTTTCTAAGGCATTTCTTTTTTTTTTTACATGGGCAGGCACCGGGAACTGAACCGGGTCCTTGGGCATGGCAGGCAAGCATTCTTACCTGCTGAGCCACTGTGGCCTGCCCTCTAAGGCATTTCTTTAACTAACATGCATTTATCCATTGCCTGATTCACTATAAATAGTTCAGTTTTACGTGCCTGCCAAAAAGAAATGCAAACAGGCACACATTCAGTGGCTCGGTATATTTTCTCAAGCCTTGCAGGGATTTCAGAACGACACTATGATCCTTCATGTATTATTTTACTTGTTCTCACATGTTTTTCCTGCATCGTTCCAAATCACATACTTTCAGCTACCATGTGAGAATTCTGGCTGTACTGTCACACAAACCAAAGCCTTGTTACAGGATACTTTTGGTCTCTTGTTTGATAAATAATTTTTTAAAAAAACTCCTTGACTTAAAAAAAAAAGTGACTCTTGGTTTCTTATAAGATTTCCTTTCCCAGGAATGCTGTAATTCCGGGTTCTGCAAACGTTCCTGTCAAGGGCCAGATAGCAAATATTTTCGGCTTTGTAGGTCACGTGGACCCTGTCACAACTACTCAATTCTGTCTTGTAGTTCAAAAGTAACCACATAAATGAATAGGTATAACCGTGTGCTGATAAAATATTTTATTTATGGATACTGAAATTTGAATTTCATAGAATTTTTACATGTCATGAAATATTATTCTTCTTTTCATTTTTTCCAATTATTTAAAAGTGTAAAAACTATTCTTAAAAAAATAGGCACGGGCTGAATTTGGTTTGTGGGCTGTAGTTTGCAGATCCTTGCTGTAAATTTATTTATGTTTTTCAGTTAGAGGAAGCTTGTGCTACACTAAGGAATCAGTAATACAGCACTGTAGCTACATTGAAAAAGTATTAATTTGCTATGAAAAAACTGTAAGATCACCAATAAATCTCTGAGAACTAAAAGTGGAACATTGAGAAACTACTTTTAATACTTTCAACCTCTTGGATTATGTGAATAGAGAGTGTTGCATTGTTGAATTAGTCTTTAGGCAACATTTATGCTTACAGCCAGTGTCTTTATTATAGCGAAGAGGTTTTGGAATTGAAGGTTCTGAACTTATGCACAGCTCTTATAATTCAGTAAAGAGGAAAATCTTGCCCTATCATAAATCAGCTATTTCTGGGTGTATGGGTAGTTCAATGGTGAAATGAGCGCTTTCCATGCAGGGCCCCCGGATTTGATTCCCAGACTATGCACCCAAAAACAAACAAACAAAAAAGAACTAAGTCAGCTACTTCCACCTTCCTGCATCTCCATTTTCAGTGGTTCTGAATTTAGGGGAAGGGAGTCTTTGTTTTACTGACTTAGAAAAGCAACTTTGTTCTGATTTAGCCATATAATGAAGCCATCAGGAAGAATGAGTAGGTTTATACAATATTTATATCTTGATTACAGTGTGGTTAACCCAATTGTTCCTTCAAATAACAACACGCATTTCATTTGTGATTTTTTCAGCTGCTTTCATAGTTCATGGCCGTCAGGCGTATTTCTAGATTCTAAGGGATAACGTTTTGAAAATATTTTCAAACTGCCATGACATAGTCCAAGATAATAGTATTTAAGGACATGTTGATACCGAATCACACAAACACAATTCATGATTATTATTATATAAACAACCATTTTGAGAAGGCAGATTCTTTAAAATAAGGCTGTTTGTTTCTAGATAGGGCTTGTTTAAACTTGTATAATTGCACAGCATTCCTCTTGGCTCTGTTCCCAAGAAACAAAAAAATTAATATTTGAACTTGAGATACACAGAGACAGAACATATATTTCCTTTTAATAATCATTGTTATTTGGTGTCATGTGGTAATCACAATGAACTGTATGCCCATAGTATGTATCAGTTGCTGTTTATAGTAAAATTAAGCATTATTCATTTCTCTCCTTCCTTATTTCTCTACTTTGGGGTTATCAATAATTTTTAAGCACATAGGTTTTCTATTTTCCTTAAAACTCAAATCTGATCATATTATCCCTCTGCTCCAAAACATTCAACATTCAATCACTTAAACAAGGATAAACTTCAAACATCTCTGCCAGTTGCTCAAGTGTCTCAATAATTTGATTATTCCAATTAGCCACCTTGAATTTTCACAATATTCCTTTCTCATCACACATCCATCCTTTCACAATTATTAACTCACCCTCCACCTCACCATCCTCAGGTCTTGATCTGGCTGTTACCTCAGGGCTGCAGGCAAAAAAAACCCTTCCTACTTACAGCTGCCTGTCAACTGACTCTTCATTTTCAAGGCCCAGATCCAAATACAACTATTCCGCAAATACTTCTTAAAAACTCAAATCAAAGTTATTCTCTTTCTCTCAAATAACTTTGGTAATTGACAGTTTTCCTTGGATTTGAATTGTTTATATTTGAGTTTTCCTTTCTTTCCAGGCTATAAGCCCATGGAAGACAGGCATAGTTTCAACCTTTGAGTTTTCCAATGCATCTGGTACAGTGCTTTGCATACATAAAAGCAAAGGGCAAAGGGCCATAATTTGTAGAGTGGGGTATTTGAGAATCCTCCATCATCATCTCAGGATTTAGGTCCTATCTTAGTTTTCCAGGTTGCTATGCTAAGTATTATGTATCATGTTGGCTTAAACAATAGGAATTTATAGGCTCATCATTTTGAAGTTAAGCGGAATCCACAATCAAAGGTGTCAGTAAGGTGATGCCTTCTTCCCCAGTCTATTACATTCTGTTGCTTGTTGGCTGTGATCCTTGGGTTCCTTGGCTTATTTCCCTTACTTTGGCCACAGGTGGTATCCTCCCTTTTCTCTTCTGGTTTTCACTGACTTCTGGCTTCTGGCTCCTCATCGTGACTTTCTCTGAAAACATCTGAATTCCTTCTGTATATAAAGGATTCCAGTAGTCTCTATTAAGGCACCTTCATTCAACTGGTCTACATCATAACTAAAATAACATCTTCAAGTGATCCTATTTACAATGGGTTCACACCCACGGGAATATGAATTGAGATTATGAACATGTCTAACTTGGAGCACATAATTCAATTGACCACAAGTCCTCATTCAAGACCCTGTACTTTCAGAAACTGGTGATGGGAAGAGAAATACAAAGTACCTGTAAGTAAGCTTTATTTAAATCTAGGAATCTTGATACAGAAGATAAAACTGAAGAAAAAAAACAACTGCTGTGATTTTAAAACTTCAAACTATTTTCTGTGCATAACAGCTAGAGAAGGGAAATCACTTTTGTTTCATACCTTTCCTGTTTTCTAGGCAACAATGACAATTGTTTGGGGGATGGGGTCAGGGTTGTTCTTTTGGTTATGCATAGGTAAGGGAAAACTCATAGCTACAATGGAGATTGTGGTGAATCTGTGGCTCTGAGGAGAAAACACATTTTCTTTAGAAGGAAAGAATCACATCAGGGAGAAACTATTTATGAGAGACCTTAACCTGAGATGGGATTGGTAGATGGTGAGAGAGGACTTCATTCTCAATACCTCTTCACAGAACTCAGATTTTGACAACGTAAATACCAGAAGCTTCAGAATCTTCGAGAGACACAACTTTGATGCTTATGACAGTGTTCTCAGAATGGAAACAGTCAACAATGTCTGTGGATATCCATGAAGATTCATGGCCAAAGATAAGGAACAAATGGGAGCTAGAGCTGAAGAAGATGGAAGACATTGACTATGGACTACAGATGACAGATGGGGTAAATTTTCATGCCCAACTTCTTAAGGAGATTCAACAATTAAATATTGGATCCTTTGAGAAGGCTGACATTGTGCTATCATGAGAGAAGAATCTGGGTCTTCAAAACTAATGTGACATCATTGTGTAGATATAGACCAGAACAAACAGTTATTTAATAAATTTTATTTAATAACATCGTCAAATTTAATTTGAATTCTGAGTGGCCAGAATTATCATATTAGTGTAATTTCCTCATATGAGAAGGCCCCCACCCTACCTCCTAGAACAGGCCATGGAGATATCCGAATAGCCTTTTTTTTTTTTTTAACTTTAAAATAAAAATATGCAGACTCATTTAATAATACAGTCTTGGGCAACCTTAAACATTTGAAAAGGAAACATTATACCCTACTTAAACTTCATACAAAGTGTTTTTCTACTAGGACTAGACGTGCCATAATGACTATTTATAATACGTAAATATATGTTCTTCTCATGCTACAGCAAATATAACTGGTTTTGTGTGCATAAGTCTATCGGTGAATAAGTAAGTGTGTTTGGTCGTCAGCACAGCTGGCCGTAATACACTACCTCAAGTCCAGATTTACAGTTCTGTAGACCGAGGCATTTATGTGGCTCACAGTGTAAACTAGACTGAGTGGGGAGCACAGCACACCCATTCCACTAAGGAAAAACCCCAGAGCGGCCAAGGAGATAATACCGACAGCTTTGTTGCCCACCCTCAGTGCCATAATTGTGTTTTGTTGTTTTTATTTTTAATCTGGTCACATCAGATACATTTGGATTTCAATTATTTAAATATATATATATATATATATATCAATCCTAAAACAACATGTTAGCAATGCAGTATTTTGTTTCCTATGAGAAGAGACAATTATTAGAAACGTAGCTAATTCCCAAGGCTCCTAAATCCCTCTTTTATTTCCATTTCCCTGCCACTAGGCATCTAATATAAGAAAAGAAAATCAGCCAGACCTATTGGTCTAATCCAATATGCTTCTTATTTTAAATTGTAATTAGAGTCAGTGTAGATTATGTATACACCTTTCCACTAATTTTCTTTCCTTGTTTTTTTTTAAATTATGATTCTTAGAGAGATCCTATTTGTTTCTTTCTGTCAGAATATACTCATACTATGAATAGTCTCTTCACATTTTAAGAACACATTATTAATCTAGTTACACTGATGTATTCTCATTGGTCATTAAAGGGAAAATTTAAAAACAGAATAGTTTGAGAAGGTGTGGTAGAGAAGAAGGATAAGAAAAATGGATTTTTATGAATTACAGGTATCATTTTCTTATATGTGAAATTAGCATTTTTGCTTTTAGGAGTAAGATAGGAAGAAAGGAAACTCTATGTTTTCTCTAATGGGCTGTTTAATAATTACTTTTGTTGTCAATGGGATAGGCAGCGTTCAGGCTGCTGTGATGGGTAAGGACTGTCTAAATTTCCTTTGCAGTAAGGACTCTCTGGCCAGCACCTGGAAGCTCTGGGGAGTAGCAGTTTTCTACTGTACCCAGCCTGTTGCTAATGTTAGGCATACACGTTCCTTCTCCTCCTCTCTCTGCCCAGCTATTTCTGGATGAGATTTATGGGATTCACTAATAGGGTGTTGGGTCCAACCACTTTCTAAATGCTAATCTGGACCACAGGCTGTGGTGAGTACAGTGGCATTTTCAGGATGGATCACTTTGTCCCTTCAGTCTTAAACCGCCTTTAAAAATATGCTTGCAAGGCATGCTGACACATGAGAGACGGAAGGAAATGCAACAATTCCTTTGGTTTTCTCCCTCGAGAGCACGAGTCAGGGTGATTCAAAGAAGGAGAGGCTGCAGTTTATGCTCGCATGGTTTTCCTGTGGCACTCCTGCAGTGTCCTTGGCCTTGATCAGCATCTTCCTGAGACCTAGAGCTGAAGTAAGAGACTCAGCCATGCTTGTCTTGGGTCCTACTGTCATTTTGAAGGCATAGTCAAGACTGGTGCTAGAACTACAAAAAGAAAATGATACAACTACAAAAAGAAAATGCGTAAAGGAAGGGAAAAATAGGCAATATTTTCCCATGTGTCAGTATTTGGGCGGACGCACATCTATACAGACATATTTCCAGGGGATATGATCTAAGATTGCAATTTGAATTTAGACTTAGGGTAAAGTAAAATCAGGAAATCATTTTAGAAGGGATAGTTTATTGTGTAAAGGGACACACTGACTTCATGGTCAGAAATGGGAGAGGGAAAATTGGAGAATAGAGAAAAATCATCTTGTTTATAACAGCAAGACAGAGTACTCACTTGATTGGGAAGACAGAGAAAAGCTCTTAGGAGACACAGCACGGTGTGAATTAAACTCTCCAAATCATAAGTAATAGAAGAAGAGAAGACCTGCTTTATACTTAACCATATATCTTACTCCAAGTGAATGAACCTGATAATAAAAGGTTATTGATGAATAACTATGGCAATCAGGGCTAATGCTAACCACATCTTTGCTACCTCCACCCAACAATGGCTAAGACGGCTCTAGTGGCAGTTCTGAAGATTTGGGTTTCACGCTTATTTATAAAGCCGCAGGTTGAGTGCCATGTCGTGTAAGACCCGTTTACTAATAATTTGTTACCCAAGCGAGTTTCATGCTTCGGAAGAATCTAGATTTTTCATTTTAGCACATTACTGCAGATTCGTGTTTGATAGAGAAAGATACTATTATCCGCAAGCCTAGAGAGGACACATTGTCTGAACTGCTTTATTATTTTCATGGGAAAACTTCTGAGGCTCACGGACTATTTAAGGATGAAAGGGAGAGGAAAAGTAGTATGTGTAATTTAGATAAATTCAACTCCAAGAAGAAACATAATCCTTTTATCGTATCTGGGAAGAGGGAGCATGTGATAGGGATTGATTTCATATTTTTCCTTGTAGTTCAAAATAGAAAAAACATATGTACATTCATTAGGATAATTTTCCGGGGTATTGGTAATGATGTGCAATTAGCAGATGAAAATAAAGTTTGCAATCTGCAAAGACAAGAGTCACAGAATTCTAGAGCATTAGGCAAAGAAGAGAACTTTGGGATGATGTGACAACACTGAAGCCCAGAGAAGGCAATGGACACCTGAGGCCACACAGCTAGAAGAAAAGTACCCAGAGCTCACTGAAAGTAGGGTCATAGATTGTGAATTAGCAAGGCTTTATCCACCCCTTCCTTCCTCACTGATTGCATCTAATTTAAAGAGAATAAGCAGGAAGCATTAAGAAAACATTAAGTTAAGAACTGAGCATTTTGTTAGCTCTATTAGTATATACGCATTGGTATGGAAAGTGGTTAAAACTGGTATCTAAACTGAAATCTTTCATTCTCTATTCATTTGCACATAAGAAGTTGATTATACGACTACTTATGGAAGGTTACATTTTCCAAAGATGGCAGTAATAGCATCATTAATGCTCCCCTTAAAACGTGGCCTTCTCACATTCCTTATCCAGAGGTGTGCCCTGTCCCCACGCCCCATACCCCTCCCCCTCAATCCCATCCCCATGGTGCTTGCACCTGGGTTGTCCTTTACCACTGTTTGGTAAAAACGATGCTGTTCAACCCCCAAGGCCAGGGTCCTCAGGGCCATATAACTTCACTGCTTTCCTTGAGATATTTGCCCTTGGGCTGGCAGGGAAGCCCAGGCCATGTGGAGAGGCCACTGGTAGGTTCTGTGGCTGGCATCCCCAACTGAGGTCCCCCCAGTAGGCATGTGTGTGAGGAAGCCTTTAAGGTAACTGCAGCTGCTTGAGAAAGCTGGAGCAAGAATTGCCAGTCTGAGCTCAGTTTCCCCACAGAACAATGAGAAATAAAAATAAAGGATGGCTGTTGTTTTAAGTTATCACAGATTTGAGGTAGTTGGTTATGAAGCAATAGATAAGAAGAACACTACTCCTAAAAATAAATAAAAAGATAAAATGAAAAATGTTATTATCCTTTAAAAGGCAAAATAAATTTGGAATCAGACTGCCACATTTTATCACAGGAGTACAAAGAAATGTGTACTAATAGCAAAGTTCAATAGGTTCTAACAAAACCCCTAAATAAGAACAGATAATGGAAGCCTATCACCTTTTCTAAGCTTAAAAAGAGACTCTGTGTAAACTCTCAGACACCACTGCACATGCATCTTTCTATCTGCTAAAGAAGCAGGCAAGGTGACCCGAGGCATCTTTTCTACTTCTACCTTCTGTCATTCTATCTTCATCGTGTGGGTGTTTAGTTTGCTGAAAAAGCCAGATTTCGGAACAGCTTTCTTTTGGAAATGATGTTTTTAAAGTTAAGAAAAAAACACTTGCCACCCTGCAGAAGTGGCAGTTACAAAAATAGATATAAAAATAAATTGAAAATTTGTAACAATTGTGCTGCAGAAGACACATTGAGAACTGAATTACAAAGTCAAATTAACGAAGTGGGATTTTCATTAAATGGGGAAGGCAAAGTACTTACTGTAGGATACCATGTTGTAAACGGCTAGAGAGACTGCAAAGCAAGTGTAGAGAACACTACTGTATGGTGCTAGGATTGAGCCGGCACAAAATGAGAATTTTAGAAACTATGGTCTTTCAGTATAAGGCAGAGCCCAGAAAGCTGGGTTAATTCTAGCTCTAACAGAAAGAACACTGAAAACTGCCTTAAAAATGTGGAGACGTGGGAACCGTGATACATTAAAAAAACAAAAGAACAAAAAACTTTTGTACTAGTGACCAAATACTAGGGTAGAAACCCAAGGGACCTGGCCCAGGCAGTGTGAGATGAAAGCATGTTCCTTTCCTCACCCTGCATCCCACCCCCGCTGTCCTCAGCCTTAAATCAACACCGCACGTTTTTAAAGAGCAAAAGTGACTCCGTGTTCCTCGCTTACATCTGCACAGATGGCAGCGATAATTCATCAGTTTCCTAACAATTCATCATCCCCTTCTAAGCAAAGGTTGGTGAATTTAGCTGAAGTTCTAATAAGGCTAAATTAAAGGCTTCCTTGAAGTTCCTATATGGCTCAGGATTTTTTAGCATCTTCTCAGCACAATGCTGGGCTGTTTGGAAGGATGCAGAGGTCTAAAGCCTGACAGCAGCTGTTATGTAATTGAGGAGACAGAAGTAAGTTAAAAGAAAACAATGAGCCCTGGAGAAGACCAAAAAGTGTTACTAGGAGGAGTGGAATGAGGGTTTGAAGTATGGGTGAGAATTAACAGACTGTGAGAGGGAAAGTAATTCCTGATAAGTGCCTTGATCTACAGCTGACATATAGTAGGTGGTCAGAGGTATTTATTGAATAAAACAAGCAAGGCAACATGTCTGAAATGGGTCCTTAAAGCTGCGATGGGGTGTGGTCCAGTTGGACCAGAGATGGGAGGGCAGAGATGATTAGCAGGGTACAACCAGATCAAGGGGATCTGGGAAGGAAGGTGATGGATTCATTTTCTTTGGTGGAAAAATGGAAATCAATAAAGCACAGGATACTCGAGGGAGATTACTCTAACAACAATATGTGGGCTGGAGCAGGAAGGGAAATGCAAGTGAGGTAGCATCAATTTCAATTCTGCCTTGCCTTGGCAGGCTTGTTGTGTTTGCACTTTGTGCTCAGCTGAAGCAAAACAAACCCAAGCAAGATGCGTGTTATAGGAAGGGAGGGCGTTGCAAGAATATTCTGAAGCCCAGCTGGAACTAGTGGACATTCCGACATTGCAGGCAGGGAATGCTGACATGTGAGAAATCCAGTTTGAACCAAGACTTCATAAAGAAGAGCCTATATGAAGGACTACAAAGTAAAGCTTTAGAACTGAAAGGATGGACTGAAGTTATTGTACAATAATATTAAGACATACACCCTCTATATGTCAAGATGTTTATAAAGAATTGAGTTTTCTCATCATACCAGAAAGGCAACCACATGCTTATTTTAACCTGAGGCATGGGGAACATACATTACTTTGAAAAGTACTCACTCTTTTAGCCTACAAAAGAGTCTTGTATCTCTTTTGACCCACTAAATGTCTAGTGCTGGGGATGAGAACTTACATCTGTCATTTCATTGGAAAAGCAACGAGATATAGTTGTGTGGACTCTGGAGAAAGACTGCTTGGATTGATCATGCAACTTTCTAGTCCTGTGACTTTAGGCAAGTTATTTTACTTCTTTGTGCCTCCATTTCTTCACCTGAAATATGGGAATAATTCTAGAAGCTTCAATACAGAATTACAATAATGATTAAACTTATAAATAACCTGTGAAGTGCTTGGAATAGTATATGACTCATAGATAGTGATCAATAAATATCAGCTATTATTAGTTCTATATAACCTTCGCCTTTTTCTCTTTACCAAAGGGAAAAACAAATTATTACTATCCATATTTTTTAAGGTAGAATGTCTGGAAGGGACAATTTAAGTGGCTTATCCTAAGTAACACAACTAATTATTTGATGGCACTGAAAAAATATTTCTTTCTCAAATCCTTCTGGTAAAGAGATATTTTTATTTTTCTGGAAAAAAAGCTAAAAAAGTACCCTCACTGAGACAAACAAAACAGAATCATAAATTAGTTGCATTTTGCTTTTCCTGTCTGAGAAAGTCTGAAAAATCATTTTCCTTTCTATATGAAAGGACATCTAAAAGAAACCAGACCACACAATGACACCAAGATGTCTGTACCTGAAGCAAAATGAATCACAGTGGAAAAGGATAATGCCTGACAAGAAGCTTTGGATATTGTTTTGATTACCCAGTTATTTTCCATGTAAAAGCCACTTGCGTCTTGGAGTGGACCTTTTCATCTGAAAAGCACTTCATCTTGTTGTGTTTCCAAAGATTTAAATGGCAATTATTGCTTTTCGGAAACAGTCACAAGGAGAGACGAGGCTGTGTTGAAAAGCCATGATCCATTTTACTTCCTAATAGTGGTAGGTCTCTCCTTGTGTGTCACAAGTTTGACTTCCGCCAAGTCTCCAGAAGCTCATACTCATCTAATGACCACAGAACTCATCAAATCTTCAAAATATTGGACACACAACATGCCGTTTAAATTCTATAGTCACATACAGAAATATTCACATGCACCCCTCAATAGCAACATTGCAATGTAGGTATGAATTTTCCATTTTCACAGATGTAAAGGCTGAGTCTACTGGAGTTTAGGCTCTTATCCAAGGTTACATGGCCACCATGTGAGGTTAGGAACACTTGTCTCCACTCAGCCTCTTCATTCCCACCTCTTGATTATGACCACCATCCTCAGTGGATGCTATTCAAGCTGTTACATTGAAAGCAAAAGAATTTAATTTTAAAATGGAGCCACAGCCTTGAGGGACTCTACCTGCACTTGAGCAACTTAAGGTTTTAATGAAAGTATGTTATATCACTATACTTTGGGACATCTGGGGATCAATCACAGCATGTGAATTGACCAGCTACATTTCTAAAATCACTAAATTTAAAACACAAAGTGAATGTGTAGGGAATCCCATTTTTTTTTACTTTTTCTTTGATACAGCACCATCACATTTTGACAGCACTGAGTTCTAAGTTATGTTACTAATACAAAATGAACTCTTCCCTGTGAAAGATTCTTTAGAATGTTAGAAGGGTGGAAAATAAACCTGGTTTTATTTACAATAGTATTAAACTAGTAACAGATGCTCAGGTTTTAAATAAAAACAGTGATGTCAAATGCTACTCTTTTAGATTCCTTTCTAAGGAACAGCATCAAATGTATAGTTATTCATGATAGAGCAGTTGATGTGAGCTACTAGCAGCAAGCTTTTCTTTCATGGATTCATTATTTATTATGTTTGGAATTCTAAAAATATGTTTTCACCTTGGTTCACTGGAAAAAAACAAAGTGTAAACTGGACATAA
Organism: Tamandua tetradactyla; assembly: GCF_023851605.1. Lineage (NCBI taxonomy): Eukaryota > Metazoa > Chordata > Mammalia > Pilosa > Myrmecophagidae > Tamandua > Tamandua tetradactyla. The sequence goes on along the minus strand of NC_135331.1, from coordinate 128,317,138 downwards.
CCATATGGCTGTGGCCTCATAGCTGCGCAAAGTTGGCAAAGCTGTTTACAACTGGTAACTGCAAGCTCATCTGGCTCCTGTGTTTCCATCTCGTTATCAACTAGTTTAAAAACTTTTCAAAGCATGTATAGCATAGGAAGAATGAGGGAGATTTCCAATCCCATTTGGGTAACTTAATTTTTTTGCTTGGATAAATTTACATGACATGAGGATTTATTTGTTCTTTCATTCTTTCATGCATGCAGCAAACTGAAGAATGCACATTCTTGTCAAATATCTACCACTCTAGAAAAATTGACCACATAGGCCATGAAGCACAGCTCAACATTATGAAAGGGCTGAAATATTACAAGCTATGTTTTCTAACCACCAAACAATTATGTTAGAAATGATAAACAAGACTAGAAAATACCATATGTTTGGAAATAAAAGAACGATCACCTAAATAATATATAATTCAAAGAAGAAATCATGAGTAGACTATGTTTCAAATGAGATAAAGAAAATATTACATTTCATAACTTGTGAAGTGCCGCTAAATCATTACTTAGAGGAAATTTATTTTAAATACATTTGTTAGAAAAGAAGAAACATTGAAAATAGGTAAAGCAAGCAATCACCTCAAGTAGAAGGAACAAATTAAGGCGAGGAAGGCGAAATGAAAGGAAAAAATAAGGATGGGAATTCACAAAACAGAAACAAATCATTTGAGAGAATTTGGAAGAACCAAAACCTGGTCCTTTTAATGCATAATAAAATTAATATAACTAGCCAAAACTGACACAAGAAGATAAAAAAAATTAAGCCTGAGTATTTCATCTACAGCTATTAAAGAAAGAGAAATTTAAAAAAACTCCTGCCCTCATAGCTGTATCAGAGAGGTCTTTCAAACATTTAAAAAAGAAATAATTCTACTCATAAAAAAAAATGCATACTTATACTGAAGAAGCAAAATTAGAGGCCAATCTCACTGATGGACATAGATGCAAAATACTTTAAAAATTAGCAAAAATGCACTGAAATATATAAAAGGAATTATTATATCACTAAGTTGATTCAATCCCAGGAAATGAAAATTGTTTTGACATTCAAAAATCAACCAATATAATTTCTATATTAATACATTAGAGAAGAAAATTATAACATCATTTCAATGATTGCAGAAAAGTCATTTGATGAAATTCAACATTTATTAATGTTCACAGACTTTAAAAATAAGAATGAAATAAAAGTCAATTGAAAAAGAATATCTATATTAAGTCTATAGGAAATATCATATTTAATGGTATACTTTTGAGATAGAAACCAATAACGGCATTATCAATTCATCTGGTACCGATGGTTTTAGTAAGTACAATAAGGCAAGAAAAAAGAAATACAAGTTGTAAGAATTGGCAATAAAATGTCATTTTTAGTAAATTATATATTTCTGAAAGAAAATAGTCAAATGAAAATACAGATACATTTTTAGGTTTGGAAATTTAGCAAAGTTACTAAATATAATATCAATATACAAAAATTGATTATATATCCCTATAACAGCAACAAATACTAGAAAATGAAATTTATAAAAAAGATACACTTCATACTAATATAATATCAAAACTTGTAACAAAATTAAGAAGAAATGTGTAAGACCTCTTTGTAGGAATTCATACATTTAATAAGAGAAATTTAAAAAAACTGAACTGAGTGGAGGTCTATACTCCATTCATGGATTAAGAGGACTTGGTATTGCATGTAAGTCAGTTCTTCCAACATTAATTTATAGATTCAATGCAATCTCAATCCAAATCCTTGCACATACCTACCCCTGGTTATAGCAATTAGGAAGTAAGCAACTTATAGCAATTAAGAACGTGTGGAATTGGTACAAGAATAAACAAATAGAGCAATTGAATAAATTCAAGTGCCTAGAAACAGAGCAATGCATATATGATCAACTGATTTATGATACTTCAGAACAGTTTTGAAATAACATTTTCAATAAATAGTTATTGGAATAATGGGTTCTATGTATTGGTGAGAAAATGGGGACACCCTACTTCATGCCATTCAAAACAATTAATTGTAGGTGTCATATCCTAAATGTAAAAAACAAAAAAGCATACAATAAAGCTTTTAGAAAATAGTATAAGACAATATTTTAATAGTCTCTAGGAAGGGAATAATTTCTTAAATAATTCACAAAAATCACTAATCATAAGGGAAAAGACTGATAAACTTAACCTTATAAAAATTAAGAACATGTTTATTAGATGACACCATTAAAAGGCAACCAAGAGAAGGAAAATACATGTAAAACACATAATTGACTCAAGTCTCACATCTAGAACACAATCAACCTAGATTTAATTAAAATTGAAGAAAAATGGGCGAGTTACTTCACAAAAGAGGACATTTGAATGCCCAATAAACATACAAAAAGATGCACAACGTTATTAGCCATTATGGAAAAATAAATAAAAACCACAATGAGGTATCACTTCATACCCAGTATATGAAATTTCAGAAGTCTCATAATCCTAAGGATTGGTGAGGATATAGAGCAAATGGGAACACTGGTCTGTTGCTCCTGAAAGTGTGAAGTGCACATCCACTTTGGAAAAATGCCTATAAGTGTCTTTAATAAACTACTCATTTTTAATACTCCATGTTAGCAATTTTACTACCTGTTGTTATCATTCAGAAATGCATACTTATGTATACTAAGATAACCTGGCCAAGAATATCATGACAGCACTGTTGGCCATAGACTAAAACTGGCAACAAACCAAATAGGCATCAACCCTAGAATACTCTGTATTTTTCATTGTACGAATTTGGATTCAATTCCTGACCCATGCAATAACACTGATGTATCTTAAAAGGTATAATGTTGAGCAAAGAACACAATACAATACATACTGTGTGATTTCATTTATAAAATCCAAAAAGAGGCCAAATAAAATCATATTGTTTAGGAGTATATAATTTGGTAGTAAAACATTAAAGAAAAATCAAGGCAGTTAATAAAATAAAATTCAGCATAGTGGCTCTCATTGAAGGTGTGAAGGACTGGACAAGGGCAGAGAGGAAATTTCTGGGATGGTATATATTTTTACAAATCTTAATGGAAGTTACAGTGATTTGTATTTAAACTTTCAATAAGCTAATTTATATTTTATATACTCTTAGGTACATTTATTCTATTTCGCTATACAATTATTTTTAATATAATGAGATCAATATAGTTTAATAAAATGAAATTTCATCCCAAACAACTATTGACCAAGAAAAGATGTTCATTACACCTTTAAAACAAGAATCAGACCTCCTACCTTGGAAGTTCTTAAAAACTTCACATTTAAAATGTAGTTTAGTATCCCATGGGAAAGATTTCATTGCACATTCACAGAGTAGCTCTGCTGAGCATCTCCTTTTTGTGACAGATTGCCTGTGGCTTGCTAAACAGTTAAATGGAGTAAAATATTTTTTCTAGTTGAATTTACATGTGAAGGATTCAGATCTTTCAATCAGTGTCTAGACAAATAATTTGGGGAAAAAAAAACAAAGAAAAGCAAAGGACTATCGAACACTTAAGAAAACAGATGATATTTTAAATAGTAGGAAAAAACCTTTTAAGTTATCTTTGGCATTCAGAGTACCATTAAAATTGAATTACTTCAGCTAGAACTCTGATTCTTCTTAGACACACAATAAAGCCAAATAAAGGACAACACTCTAGTGGAATTTTCTAAAATTTATTCATCCATATCTTCAAAGACTAATTTTGTATTCTGCACTGTTCTAGGTGCTGGGGATATAGCAATGGATACAACAAAAATAAATCTCTGCTCGCCTAGAGTTTACACTCTCATAATTACAAATAATTTAATCATGTAAGTCAGTGATAAGTGTCATGAAGACAAAACAGGATGGAAAACAGGGAGTGAGGATACAATAAATCAGGTGAGATGGGATGTATGGGAGAACTGTCTTAGAGAGCAAATGTATTTCCCAGCACCAGGGATATTCCCAAGAGTACCTAAGATTGGGAACTTCTCTGGTATGAAGCTAAGCTATAGAACTGTATATGGGGAACATTTCAATGAAAATCTCAAACAAACATCAAGAAATAATACAGTGCTCCATCTGCCTTTTCCAACTCAGGTTTTCCATAAACTAGGTTCAATTCTGAAGTCACAGGTCTCATTTATATATTTACATAAAATTACGAGATTTTTATTTTCTAAGGAAAGTAAGTATATAACTTATGGGTCGGCCAAAAACTTTGCTTTAATTCTTAACAATTGAGAGTCTTTCTGAATCATAAAGAATGATAAGCCAATCATTGTTTTCATTGATTGGTGGTTAACTTCATGTGTCAACTTGGCCAGGTTATGGTATCCAGTTGTTTGGACAAGCAAGCACTGGTCTCATTGTTACTATGAGGACATTTCATGCATTTAAACTATTAGCAAATTGATTGCATCTATGGCTGATTATATCTACAATCACTGAAAAGATTGCCTTCAACAGTGAGAGAAGTCTCATACAATCAGTTGAGGGCTTTTAAAAAAGTGATGATTTCAGCATTCAGGAGAGAGAATTTCCATCTCTTTTCAGCTAGTAAACTTCTCCAGGGGAATTAATTCAAAATATTTATTGGAGTTCCCACCTTGCAGCCTGCCTTACAGAATTTTATACTTGCCCATCCCCTCAGTATCATGAGACAATTTTTATAAAAATCTCATAATATTTACTGATATTTTCTGTTGGTTCTGTTTCCCTAGAGAACCATGACTAATACAGCTTCGGTACATGGAGTAGTTCTTGAGAAACAGAAGCTAAAGCATGAGATTTCTGAATTGGTTCTGGGGCTTTTGAAATTGTTTCTCTAATATAATTAGGTTCAAAGACATAAATGACTCTATTTAATGATGTTGGCTGGTTGTTCCAATATGTGCTGGATATAGTTGTGAAAGAAATGGATGTGCTCAAGGGTTCAAATTTACAACTTAAGCACCACATGATAGACATGCAAATTTCTATATGTACCCTGAAAGAAAATTTAATTTGCGATTAAATTTGCGATTTCTGAAAACCAGACCCAGAGTCTCATTGTGTGTGTGGCAGAATTAAAATGTAAAGTCCCAACGTTGCCAGACATCTGCTGTTAAAGGGAGGGCATTGATAGGAAAGGAACAGAGAATTGGAATGGGGGAATATGGGTTAATAATGACAGCTGTGGGGACATTGAAACCCTAGATTCTGCTAAGTCTTTGTCAGATAAACCTGTAATGGTCTGCTTTGAGGAAACAACTTCCTAACCTCCAGTCTGCCTTGGGGAATCTGCCATCCAACTTCTACCTGAAGAGATTAATCCTGCTGTGCCTGAGAAACCTGTAACCACCAACCTTGAACAAATTACCCTCACTCCTCTGTCTGAAGAGATTTACCCTGTTTGAACAATTGCAACTGCAATGGAATGCCCTGAGATAATTGGCTTGCAAGATATTTCTAATTCTTCTCATGACCTACCCCCCAATGTCCCTCTTTTCTTCCAGATATATAACTAAACTGCAGTCCCAATATGTCCTACAAGGTAAGGTACAAAGTGTGACCCATGAAAAGATATGCTATACTCCCAAAGAACTGCATGAGTTTTCCAATTTATATAAACAGAAATCGGGGAATAAGTGTAGAAATGGATATTAAGGGTATGAGATAAAGGTGGAAGGAATATAACGTTAGATTGGGCTGCATTTATTAATATGGGCCCACTAAGCAAGTTTCTGGATTCAAGGTTATAGCTCAAGAGGTTAGAAAGGGCTCTATCAATTTGTTCTGGTGATTGGCTGAATGATGGACCTAAATTTGGCCATTACCCATGGCTGAAATATGAGAACTGCCCTTGTATAATATAGACGAGAGAATCCTAAGGCTTAGGCCCTTTGTTGGAATGTTGGAGTGGATTTATCTTGGAAGACCTGCTCCCTTCCTCAACCCCCAGGAATATCCAGAGGACATACTTTTTAGCAGTACTGTGAAGAAAAAAATGTAAGACTAACTCCATCTTTCCTGAAGAGTGCTGGGGTGGCTCTTCTCTGTAGGTTAGATATTACTGTGGTAACTGCTGTCTCTGAGCTGGAATCCTTAGATACAATGGGGATGATCTGATCCTAGGTTAACAGAAGCTAAGTGGTGACACTTAATTGCCAAACTGTAATGGGAAGTAGACTCAAAGCAGCAGTCAAAATAGTCTGACTTGCAGAGACCTATGGCATTGGCCAGTAGATTATGGTGTACTGAGAAGTAAAATGAATGACTAGTCTACTAAATCCTTACTTGATCTGTATAGGCAAAAGAGTTTTAGGTTAAGTGAACAAAAGTCTAACTTTAGTTGCAGAAACAAAGAGTTATAGCTCCTGTACTCAATTCCCTAATTTGAGAGAGTTTATAGACCTAGGGCCCCTTGAATGAGGAGAAGGCTGGGTCCCCTTGAGAAAGGACACTGTGACACTGCCAAAAGTTATACCATTAATTTTTCTCCCTAGTCTTCTCTAAAGACACCTATGGCCTTTAAGCAGGTTAACTGTTCACTGAAGAAAAGGAAATGATCAGACATTTCAGGGATTACTAGATACTGGCTCAGAAATGACATTAATTCCAGGAGAACCAAAATGTCACTGCAGTCCACCAGCCAAAATAGGGGCTTATGGAGGTCAGGTGATTGATGGAGTTTCATCTCAGGTCCATTTCACAGTGAGTCGCCAGACCGATTCTGTGGCTATTTACCCAGTTCTGGAATATGTAATTAGAATATAGACATACTTACCAACTGGCAGAATCCCACATTCATTCCCTGACCTGTGGAGTGAGGGCTAGTATGGTAGGAAAGGCCAAGTGGAAGCCACTAGAACTGCCTCTACCTAGAAAATAATAAATCAAAAGCAATACCAGATTCCTGGAGGTTTTGCAGAGATTAGTGCCACCATCAAGTACTTGAAATACATAGAGGTGGTGATTCCCAACACATTCCCATTCAACTCTCCTATTTGTCCATGCTGAAAACAGATGGATCTTGGAGGATGACAGTGGATTAACAGAAACTTAGCCAGGTGGTGACTCCAACTGCAGCTGCTGTTACAGATGTGGTATCATTGTTTAGGGAAACCAACATATCCTATGCAGTTAATGATCTACCAAATGGTTTTTCCTTAATTGCTGTTAATAAAGACTACTAGAAATAGTTTGCTTTCAGCTGGAAAGGACAGCAATACATCTTCACTGTCCTACCTCAAATGTGTATCATCTCTCTAGCTCTATGTTATACTCATGTCCTCAGGGAACTTGATCATTTCTCCCTCCAAGAAGACACCACACTGGTCCATTATATTGATATCATGTTGATTAGACCTAGTGAGCAAGAAATAGCAACTAATATAGACTTATTGGTAAGGAATTTTTGTGTAAGAGGATGGGAGATAAGTTCAACAAAATACAGGATCCTTCCGCCACAGTGAGATTTCTAGGTTTTCTAGCAGTGTGGGGCATGTTGAGATATCCCTTGTAAGGCAATGATAAGCTTTTGCATCTGATCCCTCCTATGACCAAAAAAGAGGCACAGACCCTAGTTGGTCTCTTGGGATTTTGGAGACAACATATTCTTCATTTGAATGTGCTACTCTGGCCCATTTATTTAGTGGCCTTAAAAGCTACTACTTTTGAGTGGGGACTGGAATTAAAGGAATCTCTATGACAGGTCCAGGCTGCTTTGTCAATTGGGCAATATGATCCAGTCAATCCAATGGTGCTGGAAGTTTAAGTGGCAAACAGAGATTCTGTCTGTAGCATTTGGCAGGGCCCTATAGGAAAATCACAATTCAGGCCCTTAGGATTTTGGAGTAAAGCCTTGCCATCCTCTGCAAATAACAACTCTGCTTTTGAGAAATAGCTTTTGGCCTGCTATTGGGCCTTAGGAGATTTGAACACTTAACCTTGGGCTACCAAGTTACCATGAGACCTGAGTTGCCTGTCATGAGCTGGGTATTATCTTATCAGCCAAGTCATAAAGTTAGGTGTGCACAGCAGCATTCCATCATAAAATGTTAGTAGTATACATGAGATAAGGCTCGAACAGGTCCTGAAGGCACAAGTAAGTGACATGAGGAGGTAGCCCTAAATACTCATGGCTCCTACTCCTGCCACATTATCTTCTCTTTCCCAGCCCAGATCTATGGCTTCTTGAGGAGTTCCTCACAACCAGCTGAATGAAGAAGAGAAAACATGGGCCTGGTTTACACATGGTTCCACTCAATATGCAGATACCACCTGAAAGTGGACAGCTGTAGCACTGCAGCCCTTTTCTGAAACATCCCTGAAGGACAGTCAGGGTGTGTGTGGGGGAATCCTCACCTTCAAGCAGTGCACATAGTTGTTCATTTTTCTTAGAAGGAGAAATGGCTGGTGATGCATTTGTATACTGATTCATGGACTCTTGCTAGTGATTTGGCTGGATGATAAGGGGCTTGGAAAGAATATGATTGGAAAATTTGTGAGAAAGAAGTCTGGGGAAGAGGTATGTGGATAGACCTTTCTGAGTGATCAAAAATTCTGAAGATGTTTGTGTGCCACGTGAATGCTCACAGAGGGTGGCTTCAGCAGAGGAAAATTTTAATCAAGTGGATAAGAGGACCTATTCTGTAGATACCAGTGCCTCTTTCCCCAGCCACTGCTGTCAATGCCCAATAGCCTCATGAACAAAGTGGCCATGGTGTTAGGGATGGAGGTTATGCATGGGCTCAGTAACAAGGACTTGCACTCAACCTGGCTATAGTCACTACTCAGTGCCCAATCTGCCAGTATCAGAGACCAACACTCTGTCCCCAATATGGCACCGATTCATGAGGTGATCATCCTACTACCCAGTGGCAGGTTGATTGCATTGGGTCATTTCCATCATGGAAGGGGCAGCAATTTATCTTAACTACAATAGACACATACTCTGGATATGGGTTTGCCTTCCCTGCAGGCACTGCTTCTGCCAAAACTTACCATCTGTGGATTCACAGACTGCCTTATCCATTATCATGGTATTCTACACAGATTGCTTCTGATCAAGAAATCCACTTTACAACAAATAAAGTGCAGAATGGGTACATGTTCATGGGATTCCCTGGTCTTCCCATGTTCCTATCATATTGAAGTAGCTAGATTGATAGAAGGCTGGAATGGCCTTTTGAAATCTCAATTATGGTGGCAACTCAGTGGCAATAACTTGCAGGGTTGGGGTATTCTCCAGGAGGCTGGGGATGCTCTAAATAAGTGTCCACTCAATGGTACTATTTCTCCCATAGCCAGGATTCATGGGTCCAGAAACCAAAGAGTAGAAATGGGAATGGTACCCCTCACTATTATCCCTAGTGAGCCACTAGAAATATTTTTATTTCCTGTCTGTGCAACCTTCACCTCTGCTGGTCTACAGATCTTAGTTCCAAAAGGAGGAGTGCTTCCACCAGGAGACACAATGATTCAATTGAACTGGAAATAAAGACTGACACCTGGCCACTCTTGGTTCCTCATACCACTGAATCAGCAGTGAGAGAAAAGAATTACTTTACTGGCTGGGGTGATTGATCTTTATTATCAAGGGGAAATAGAACGTCTACTGCAGAATGGAGTAAAGAAGAGTTTCCCTGGAATACAGGAGATACCTGAGGGCATCTCTTTGTACCACCATCCCCTGTGATCAAAGTCAGTTGGAAAACTGCAACAACCCAATCCAGGTAGGACTATCAATAGCACAGAAACTTCAGGAATGAAGGTTTGGGTCACTCCACTGGGCAAAGAACCACAGTCAGCTGAGGTGTTCACTGAGGGTAAAGGGAACATGGAATGGGTAGTGGAAGAAGGTAGTTATAAATATGAACTACAACTATGTGACCAGTTACAGAAATGAGGACTGTAATAGTTATGAAATTTTTCCTTGTTTTGTTATCATTATGTTTGCACTTGTACATGATGCAAATGTCTTTTTTTTCCTCCCTAGCTTATCCCCTTATCATATGACTTAAGTCGTATTAGTTTCTTGTCATAGTATTTAAGTTATACCATATCCAGAGTGAATGTCTAGGAGTAAATGTTACCCAAAGACTTCTGCTGTCTTCGGGGAGTGGGTAGAATTAATGAGTTTCTGGTTTAATGCAGTACTGTTGAGTATTTTTAGACAAAAATAAGACTTATTGTTTTTATTTGGAGATTAAGTGTGGCTTAAAGAGATGTGTATGGCTGCCAAATTAAGAAGGGGTGGACTGCGATAGTTAGGTTCATGTATCAACTTGGCCAGATGATGGTGTCCAGTCAGTTGGTTAAGCAAGCACTGGCCTGATGGTTACTGTGAGGATACTTCATGCATTTAAACAATCGTAAGTTTGATAGCATCTATTGCTGATTACTTCTATAATCAACTGAGGAGATTGCCTTCAACAATGAGAGATATTTCATCCAAGTATTTGAAGGCTTTAAAAGGAGAATTGATGATTTCAGCAGTCAGAAGAGGGCATTTCCATTTCTATTTCAGCCAGCCAGCTTCTCCTGGGGAATCTATTGAAAGCCTACATCAGAATTCCCAGCTTGTAGTATGTCCTAAAGAATTTGGACTTGTGCATTCCCACAGTAGTGTGAGAAAATTTATATAAAAATCTCATAATATCTAAAGATCTCTCCTGTCAGTTTGGTTTCCCTGGAGAACTCTGACTAGTAGAATGCACATAAAAGTTTAAAAGACTTTTTAGATCTCTTGGCTTTTTAAGGAATAGTCAGACTGATATTGATAAATCTTCTTTGAAGATTTATTGATGACTTAACAAGAAGTTTAAACTAAAGCCCTCTAGATGCTATTGAAATCAATTTCTACTATTTTTAGTACTTAGTGATGAAGACTTATTTCAGACAACCACTTTTCAAATAGTTAGCAATGGAATAATTCTTGAATTTATTTAAGCTGAGTAACCTCCAATTTCCTAATTTTTCTCAAAAAGCACCATCCATTTTTTGTAGTTGTTTTTCTAAGCTCTCCATTATCCTCCTTTACTGCTGAGCTCATATTTGATAGAGGAGAGTGATAGTCCAAACTGGTAGCAGTTACTATTTAGAACAAATGTTATATGATTTTTAGTGACACAGGAGTTTCCTTAGCTAGAACCTGATGTATGTACTTTATTAGAGTCTGAGTAGTGCAGACTTAACATAGTTAAAAGTGGAGAGAGAAAGATTCCTCCTTAAGAAGATTAAGGAAACACTCTTTAGGGCAGCTATTTATTGTTGTACAGATTGTACACTGCACATCTTTTGGGCACCAATAATCTTGTACATGGCCGTTTTGACTCACTGAGAAAAACCATAATTCTTGGGCCAAGAAAGAAGGACTTTGAGATAGAAAGGAACCAAGTATCTTGAGGTGTCAGAATAAAAATATCTATCCCAGCACTGAAGATGGCCTCTGGGGTATATTGGAAATATTGGAGATCGGAAATGCTCCAGGCCTATAAAGCCACAGGATATACTTATTATGTAGGGCAGTGCCATTAAAGCACAGGTGAGCAGGTGATCCTCAGATAAACTGCTGCAGTCTCAAGGCAGCTTGTCCACTTTGCCCCCCATGGACTATTATCTCTAGGGAACCATCTTTTCATACTTCATTCCTTCAAAAATTTTCTTAATCCTCTTATAGATGTGCTTACAGGAAGGAATAAATCTTTATTCAAAGACTTTACTCACAGATTTCTGTCAATAGATAGGCAGATGAATAATTATAAGTGAGTGGATTGATTTGTACCAGGAACCTGAAAATGTATCAGCATAGAATTTAAGACTGTACTATGAATTGAATTGGTCCTGTACTCTGCTCACACCTACAAATTAAAATTCTCCAAGTAAGGCCTTAGAGGATATTAGAAACAGAATCTGTCTGAAAGTAAATAGATACTTTTCTCAGGCACAGCAGTCATCATATTATAAATTTGGACAACGAATCTTGCACTAAACTTTCTTATAACCAGGAAATGCACTAGGGTTCCAAAATTTTTGGTTTCTGACAATAAAATATATACAATTATCTGTAATGAAAAAATATCCTTGAATTTAAGTGGCTAGTAAGGCTCTATCACATGCATAGTAATATTATGTAATTTTATGTCTTAAAGGGGTCTGAGAAAGCATGTCTTTGTACAGATGTGAAAACTGGTGCTTAATGAGATATAAATTGATAATGAATCACAATGTTAGCATATATTCTTGGTTAATTCTCTATGGGGGAGTTCTGAAAATGTCTGTAACAAGGAAAACCAGTACATCATTATAAAGCAACAAGGATTTGGGGCTAGATGAGACACTGTGAAATATTTAGTCAAATGTCTTTGAATTTTCAGATGAAGAAATGAGATGCAGGGAAGTTAAGAAGAGTTAATTGAAGAAGTAAGAAGACTGATAGGATTGTGAACAGGGATTTTCCGTTTAGCATGATGTGAGGAGAAAGCAGAGTCTGAACTCTCCAAAATCCTTTAAAATATCAAATCAAAATGTTTAGGATGTTAGCTTTTTAATGTGAGTTTTTAGGTAGAAAATAACCAAGTATTACATAATTACCACATATAAGTGATATAAGTTTCTTAAAAGTAGTCATTCACAGAGGAATAAAATATAAATGGACATTGCGATCTAGAAAGGCTACCCTTTGTAGGAGGAGAAAGTTAGAAATCCAGAATCTGTTTCAAATAGAGTGAGACTGAGAGTTAATGTCAATCTCAAATTAAAGACTGCCTTAGAATAAAGGCAATTAGCATTTACTTAACTCCTTGAAGTTGAAGGTCTGCAGGTAAAAAGGAGAGGAATTTCCACAAAAGACTGAAAAGGAGAGATAAATTTAAAAAATTCATTCTATAAGTGAGATTAGGCAGATGAGAGGAAAGAGAAGGGAGGAAGAGAGGCAGAGAAATGGGAAAGGAGAGAGAGAGACAAGAAAGAGAAAGGTGGAAAAAGATACACAAGATGAAAACAAGATAGGAGGCATAGAAACAGGCTAGATTTTAGGGATTCACACAAAATTCCAAAGAGAAAATAATTAACTCTTTATTCTTAGCTGATGAATATTTCATGCTATTAAAAACAAAGTCAAAGGGAGATGTAAAATGTTTCCTACTTGTAGATACCATCATTCCATATATAGAGAAAATCCCAAAAAATCTAGGACAAAGTGACTAGAACTAATTAAAAAATTCAGAAAAGTGGCAGAGTACAAGATCAGCATGCAAAAATCAGTAGCATTTCTTTACAGAGGTAACAGATGGACAATCTGAAGAGGAAATCAACAAAAAAATTCCATTTACAATAGCAACTAAAATAATAAGAAACTAGGCATAAATGTAACCAAGGATATAAAGGATTTAGATATAGAATATTACAAAATATTGCTAAAGAAAATCAAAGAAGAACTTAATAAATGGAAGGACATTTCATGTTAATGCATAAGAAGACAAAATATTGTGAAGATTTCCATTTCCCCAAAGCAATTTACAGCTGTAACACAATTCCAATCAAAATTGCAACACCCTGAGTGCAGAAGGGGTCTGGGCCAAGATGGCAGCTTAGCAATGTGCGGACTTAGTTCCTCCTTCAGAACAGATACTAAATAACCAGACACAGTACAGAACAGCTCCTGGGGCCGCGTCAGTTACTGGACACACAGAGCACCCGAGTCTGGACCAGCTGGACGGGCTGTGAGCTTCCCCAGAACCATGAGTTCCCCAAGCCGCAGGGGCCAGTGCCCCTCCCCCACAGGCTGCTTCCCAGAGGGGAAAGGAAAGAGACTTAACCAGCAGCAGGGGCTGAGCCCAACCAAATGCCAATTGTGGAATTAATTAACAAATTCTGACTACTAAAAATAGGCCCCCAGCTCAGGTGAACCTGGTCAAAGCAGAGGTCGCTCATTTTTGCCCCTGCGCCAAGGAGGCAGTGCTGATGGAAAAAGAAAAAAAAAAGGAAGCAAAGGTTTTTATGGCTGTGTTTCTACAAAGGCTTGGCTGCCCTTGGATATAGCAGCAGATCTTCTCAAGCTGCAACTGCCCCAGGCATAGGCAGAAACAAGCTCGTTTGAGGGCTTGTCTGGAAACTGTGCCTTCCCCAGGGGAGGCGTGAAGCCCCACCCAGGTGGAATCCCTCCCTTAAGGAACTCAGACACCAGGCTAGGTAATTTGAAGCCATTAAAACCAGCCTACAACCTCTCCTCTGTCTCCACCACGCCCCCAGCAGGGAGAGTCTACCAAAGTAAAAGGCACCTCATCATTTTATGCTGGTGGGACCTACAGGTAGACAAGCACCACCTACTGGGCAGGATAAGAAAAACAGAGTCCAGAGACTTCACAGGAAAGTCTTTCAACCTTCTGGGTCTCACCCTCAGGGAAAATTGATGCAGGTGACTCTGTCCTCCTGATAGGAGGCAAGTTTGGTCTGAGAAAATCTGGCTGGGGTCTATAATACCTAAGTAGACCCTCCTAACGGTTGGGAGGAAAAGGCACCATACAGGCAGGGCAATAAACAAGAAAACAAGAACTGAAAAATTCTCCTTTGTTAAATAAAAACTAAGCTAGAAGTCCAGAAAAAGCTGAACTGAATGTCAAAGAACATATAGACCACAAATTCATCCAGCAAGAAAACTCTAGGTAAAAGAAGTGAAAGCAATCTCCAGAATAAACTAATTACGGTAATTAAATGCCTAGACACCAGCAAAAAATAACAAATCACACTAGGAAAATTGAAGATATGGCCCAGTCAGAGGAACAAACCAACAATTCAAATGAGATACAGGAGTTGAAAAAATTAATTCAGAATTATGAATATGACATGGAAAATTAATTCAGAATTAATTAAACAATTAATTCAGAATATGAACAGACATGGAAAACCTCATCAAAAAATCAAAACAATGAATTCAGGGAGGATATAAAGAAGGCAAGGAATGAACAAAAAGAAGAAATGGAAAGTCTGAAAAACAAATCACAGAACTTATGGGAATGAAAGGCACAGTAGAAGCAATGAAAAAACAATGGAAACCTGCAATGGTAGATTTTGAGAGGCAGAAGACAGAATTAGTGAACTGGAGGATGGAACATCTGAAATCTGACAAGAAAAAGAAACTATACAGGAAAAAATGGAAAAATATGAGCAGGGACTCATGGAATTGAATGACAATATGAAGTGCACAAATATATGTGTTGTGGGTGTTCCAGAAGGAGAAGAGAAGGGAAAAGGAGGAAAAATACTAATGGAGGAAATTATTACTGAAAATTTCTCAACTCTTATGAAAGACTTAAAATTGCAGATCCAAGGGCGGGCCGCGGTGGCTCAGCGGGCAGAGTGCTTGCCTGCTATGCCGGAGGACCTCGGTTCGATTCCCGGCCCCAGCCCATGTAACAAAAACGGAGAAACAGAATACAATAAAACAAGAAGGTGTTTGAAAATGTTTCCCTTTCTTCCTTCCTTCCTTCCTTCTATCCTTCCTTCCTTCTCTCTGTCTTTCCTTTAAAAAAAAAAAAAAAATTGCAGATCCAAGAAGTGCAGCATACCCCAAAGAGAATAGATCCAAATAGGTGTACTCCAAGACACTTACTAATCAGAATGTTAGAGATCAAAATGAAAGAGAGAATCTTGAAAACAGCAAGAGAAAAGCAATCCATCACCCACAAGGGAAGCCCAATAAGACTTGTATAGATTTCTCAGCAGAAACCATGGAGGTGAGAAGACAGTGGGATGATATATTTAAATTACTAAAAGAGAAAAACTGCCAACCAAGAATTCTATATCCAGCAAAATTGTCCTTCAAAAATGAGGGAGAAAGTAAAACATTTTCAGACAAATCACTGAGAGAATTTGTGACCAAGGGACCAGATCTGCAAGAAATACTAAAGGGAACACTACAGACAGATATGAAAAGACAGAAGAGAGAGGTGTGGAGAAGAGTGTAGAAAGGAAGACCATGAGTAAAAGTAAAAAGAAGGTAAATTAGATATGACATATAAAATC
Source organism: Tamandua tetradactyla (assembly GCF_023851605.1). Classification (NCBI taxonomy): domain Eukaryota; kingdom Metazoa; phylum Chordata; class Mammalia; order Pilosa; family Myrmecophagidae; genus Tamandua; species Tamandua tetradactyla. The sequence goes on along the minus strand of NC_135331.1, from coordinate 128,301,076 downwards.
CAAAAGGCAAAATGATAGAAGAAAGTACTACCCATACAGTAATAACACTACATGTTAATGGAGTAAACTCCCCAATCAAAAGACATAGACTGGCAGAATGGATTAAAAAACAGGACCCATCTATATGCTGTCTACAGGAAACACATCTTAGACGCAAGGATAAACATGGGTTGAAAGTGAAAGGTTGGGAAAAGATAGTTCATGCAAATAACAATCAGAAAAGAGCAGGAGTAGCTATACTAATATCCAACAAATTAGACTTCAAATGTAAAACAGGATACTGTAAATGTAAAATAAGGATACTATGTATTAATAAAAGGAATAATTCAGCACGAAGACATAACAATCATAAATATTTATGCACTGAACCAGAATGCTCCAAAATACATGTGGCAAACACTGAAAAGAGAAATAGACACATCTACCATAATAGTTGGAGACTTCAATTCACCACTCTCATCAATGGACAGAACATCTAGACAGAGGATCAATAAAGAAACAAAGAATTTGAATAATATAATAAATGAGCTAGACTTAACAGACATTTATAGAACATCACACCCCACAACAGCAGGATACACCTTTTTCTCAAGTGCTCATGGATCATTCTCAAGGATAGACCATATGCTGGGTCACGAAGCAAGTCTCAATAAATTTAAAAAGATTGAAATCATACAAAACACTTTCTCAGATCATAAAGGAATGAAGTTGGAAATCAATAATAGGCAGAGTGCCAGAAAATTCACAAATATGTGGAGGTTCAACAACACACTCTTAAACAACCAGTGGGTCAAGGAAGAAATTACAAGAGAAATCAGTAAATATCTTGAGGCACATGAAAATGAAAACACAACATATTAAAACTTATGGGACAAAGCAAAGGCAGTGCTAAGAGGGAAATTTATTGCCCTAAATGCCTATATCAAAAAAGAAGAAAGGGTAAAAATCGAGGAATTAACTATCCAGTTGGAAGAAGTAGAGAAAGAACAGCAAACTAACCCCAAAGCAAGTAAAAGGAAAGAAATAATGAAGATTAGAGCAGAAATAAATGAAATTGAGAACATGAAAACAATTGAGAAAATCAATAAAATCAGAAGCTGGTTTTATGAGAAAATCAATAAGATTGATGGGCCCTTAGCAAGATTGACAAAAAGAAGAAGAGAGAGGATGCAAATAAATAAGATCAGAAATGGAAGAGGAGACATAACCACTGACCCCACAGAAATAAAGGAAGTAATGACAGGATACTATGAATAACTTTATATTCATAGTATAATATTCATAGTATAAATACAACAATGTAGATGAAATGGACAACTTCCTAGAAAGGCATGAACAGCCAACTTTGACTCAAGAAGAAATAGATGACCTCAACAAACCAATCACAAGTAAAGAAATTGAATCAGTCATTAAGAAGCTCTCCAAAAAGAAAAGTTCAAGACCAGATGGCTTCACATGTGAATTCTACCAAACATTCCAGAAAGAATTAGTACGAATCCTGCTCAAACTCTTCAAAAACATTGAAGAGGAGGGAAAGCTACCTAACTCATTCTACCAAGCCAACATCACCCTCATACCAAAGCCAGACAAAGATATTACAGAAAAAAAAACTACAGACCAATCTCTCTAATGAATATAGATGCAAAAGTCCTCAACAAAATTCTAGTAAATCAAATCCAGCAACACATTAAAAAAATTATACATCATGACCAAGTAGGATTCATCCCAGGTATGCAAGGATGGTTCAACATAAGAAAATCAATTAATGTAAGACACTATATCAACAAATGAAAGCAGAAAAACCACATGATCATCTCAATTGATGAAGAAAAGGCATTTGACAAAATTCAACATCCTTTCCTGTTGAAAACACTTCAAAGCATAGGAACAGAAGGGAACTTCCTTAAAATGATAAAGGGAATATATGAAAAATCCACAGCTAATATCATCCTCAATGGGGAAAAACTGAAAACTTTCCCCTAAATCAAGAACAAAACAAGGATGTCCATATCACCACTTTTATTCAACATTGTATTGGAAGTTCTCATCAGAGCAATTAGACAAGAAAAAGAAACACAAGGCATCAAAACTGGAAAGGAAGAAGTAAAACTCTCACTGTTTGCAGATGATATGATACTATATGTTGAAAACCCTGAAAAATCCACAGGAAAACTACTAGAGCTAATAAATGAGTACAGCAAAGTGGCAGGTTACAAGATCAACACTCAAAAATCTGTAGTGTTTCTATACACTAATAATGAACAAGCTGAGGGGGAAATCAAGAAACGAATTCCATTTACAATTGCAACCAGAAGAATAAAATATTTAGGAATAAATTTAACTAAAGAGACAAAAGACCTATAAAAAGAAAACTACAAGAAATTGTTAAAAGAAATCACAGAAGACGTAAATAGATGGAAGGGCATACCATGTTCATGGATTGGAAGACTTAATATAGTTAAGATGTCAATTCTACCTAAATTGATTTACAGATTCAATGCAATAGCAATTAAAATCCCAACAACTTACTTTTCAGAAATAGAAAAACCAATAAGCAAATTTATCTGGAAGGGTAGGATGCCCTGAATAGCTAAAAGTATCCTGAGAAAAATAAATGGAGCCGGAGGTCTCACACTACCCATATGACTTTAAGGCATATTATGAAGCTACAGTGGTCAAAACAGCATGGTACTGGCATAAAGATAGATATATTGACCAATGGAATCGAATAGGGTATTCAGATATAGACCCTCTCATCTATGGACAATTGATCTTTGATAAGGCAGTCAAGCCAACTCACCTGGGACAGAACAGTCTCTTCAATAAATGGTGCCTAGAGAACTGGATATCCATATGCAAAAGAATGAAAGAGGACCCATATCTCATACCCTATACAAAAGTTAATTCAAAATGGATCAGAGACCTAAACATTAGATCTAAGATCATAAAACTGTTAGAAGAAAATGTAGGGAAATATCTTATAAATCTTATACTTGGAGGTGGTTTTATAGTTCTTACACCAAAAGCAAGAGCATTGAAGAAATAAATAAATAAATGGGAACTCCTCAAAATTAAACACTTTTGTGCATCAAAGAACTTCATCAAGAAAGTAAAAAACAACCTACACAATGGGAGACAATATTTGGAAATGACATATCAGATAAAGATCTAGTATCCAGAATTTATAAAGAGATTGTTCAACTCAACAACAAAAAGACAGACAATCCAATTACAGAATGGGAAAAAGACTTGAACAGACACTTCTCAGAGGAGGAAATACAAATGGTCAAAAGGCACATGAAGAGATGCTCAACTTCCCTGGCCATTAGAGAAATGTAAATCAAAACCACAATGAGATATCACCTCAACCCACCAGAATGGCCATACTCAATAAAACAGAAAATGACAAGTGCTGGAGAGGATGTGGAGAAAGAGGCACACTTATCCACTGTTGGTGGAAATGTCAAACAGTACAACTGTTGTGGAATGCAGTTTGGCAGTTCCTCAAAAAGCTAAATATAGAATTGCCATATGACCTGGCAATACCATTGCTAGGTATCTACTCAAAGGACATGAGGGCAAGGACACAAACCAACATTTGCACACCAATGTTTATAGCAGCATTATTTACAATTGCAAAGAGATGGAAATAGCCAAAATGTCCATCAATAGAGAAGTGTCTAAACAAACTGTGGTATATACATACAATGGAATATTATACAGTGTAAGACAGAATAAAGTTATGAAGTATGTAACAACATGTATGGACCTTAAGGACATTATGCTGAGTGAGATTAGCCAAAAACAAAGGACAAATACTGTGTGGGCTCACTGATATGAACTGACATTAGTGAATAAACTTGGAATATTTCGTTGGTAACAGAGACCATTAGGAGATAGAAATAGGGTAAATATTGAGTAATTGGAGCTGAAGGGATACAGATTGTGCAACAGGACTGAATATAAAAACTCAGAAATGGACAGCACAGTACTACCTAATTGTAATACAATTATGTTAAAACACTGAATGAAGCTGAATGTGAGAATGATAGAGGGAGGAGGGCTGGGGCATAAATGAAATCAGAAAGAAAGATAGAAATAAAGATTGAATGGTATAGTCTAGGAATGCCTAGAGTGTATAATGATAGTGACTAAATGTACAAATTTTAAAAATGTTTTTGCATAAGGAAGATAGACGGTAATTAATATTTAAAAATTTCAACTTATATGTGAGACTAAAGCAAAAAATGTTTATTTGGTACAAAATTTATATTTTGACTAGTGCATTTCCTAATATAACTTACATAGATAGCTTGGTTGAATACCATAAGTACATGGAACCTTGGGTAGGACATGAGATTTTGTTGGTTTGTCCAAAGTGATGAATCCCAGAGTCATTTGATCAGTGAGTAGAAAAGTATTTGCAAAGTCCCCTTCAGGGAATGGTGAGAACGGGGGAGAATTTAACCTCCCCAAGTTGAATTCTTGATATTCTCACAAGCAGTGTGGACAACCAAAACTTTAGGCTGAGCCCCCAGTCTTGGGGTTTGTTCATATGAAACTTAACCCCACAGGGGATAGGTCAAGCTACTTAAAATTAGGCCTAAGCGTCATCCCCAAGAGAACCTCTTTTTTTGCTCAGATGTGGCCTCTCTCCAGCCAACACAGCAAGCAAACTCACCACCCTCCCCCTGTCTATGTGGGACATGACTCCCTGGAGTGTGGACCTTCCTGGCAACGTGGGACAGAAATCCTGGAAGAGCTGAGGCTCAGCATCAAGGGACTGAGAAAAAACCTAGAATGAGCTGAGACTCAACATCAAGGGATTGAGAAAACCTTCTGGACCAAAAGGAGGAAGAGTGAAATGAGACAAAGTGTCAATGGCTGAGAGATTCCAAACAGAGTCGAGAGGTTATCCTGGAGTTTATCCTATGCATTAAGTAGATATCACCTTGTTATTCAAGATGCAATGGAGAGGCTGGAGGGAACTGCCTGAAAATGTAGAGCTGTGTTTCAGTAGCCATGTTTCTTGATGATGATTGCATAATGATACAGCTTTCGCAGTGTGACTGTGTGATTGTGAAAACCTTGTGTCTGATGCTCCTTTTATCTACCTTGTCAACAGACGAGTAGAACATATGGAATAAAAATAAATAATAGGGGGAACAAATGTTAAAATAAATTTCATTTGAATGCTAGTGATCAATGAAAGGGAGGGGTAAGGGGTATGGTATGTATAATTTTTTTTCTTCTGTTTTCGTTTTCTTTTTCTGTTGTCTTTTTATTTTTTTCTGAATTGATGCAAATGTTCTAACAAATGATCATGATGATGAATATGCAACTAAGTGATGATATTGCGAATTACTGATTATATATGTAGAATGGAATGATTATATGTTGGGAATATTTCTGTTTCTTTGTTGTCATATATGTATTTTTAAATTTAAAATTAATAAAAAAAATTTTTTTAAAATTCCAACACTCTTATTTGCAGAAGTTTAAAAGCCAATTAATAAATACATATGGAAGGGAAAAGGGACTTGAATAGACACAAATTTCTTGTACAAGCAGAACATAGCTGGATTGCACTCCCTGATTTTAAAACTTAATACAAAGTTATGATAATCAAAGCAATGTGGTACTGGTTCAACGACAGACATATAGAACAATGAAATTGAATTGGAAGTCCAGAAATAAATCTTCCCCATCTATGGCCTATTGATTTTTGACAAGGGGATCAAGTCCACTCAATGGGAAAAGAGTAGTCTCTTCAACAAATGGTACTGGGAAAACTAGATATCCATGTGCAAAACGTATGCAGGTGGACATCTACATTACACCAGGTACAAAAAATTAACTCAAAAGGACCAGGGACATAAATATAAGAACTAAGACTACAAAATTCCTAGACAAAAACCCAGGGAATTATTTTCATGACCTTGTATTAGGCAATGGTTTCTTAGTCTTTATACCAAAACATCAAACAACAAAAGAAAAAATAGATAAATGGGTCTTCATCAAAATTAAAATCTTCTGCACATTAAAGACTTCATTATGAAAGTAAAAATAAAAACTATAGAATGGGATAAAACATTTGCAAACCACATATCTGATAATGGTTTAAAACCAGATAAAATAAGGAAATCCTAGAACTCAACATCAAAAAGACGAACAACCCAATTAAAATTGAGCAAAAGATTTGAATAGACATTTCTCCAAAGAAGACATGCAAATGGCCAAAAAGCGCATTAGGGAATACAAATCAAAAGAACAGTGACATACCATATCAATCCTGTATTATGGTTCCTATTTAAAGAAATGAAAAAATAAGTATTGGAGAGGATGCAAACAAACAGGAATACTCACTCATTGTTGGTGGGAATGTAAAATGGTGCAGCCATTGTGTAAACAGTTTGGCAGCTCCTCAGAAAGTTAAGTATAAAATTAGTATATGACTTGTTAATCTCACTCTATGTACATGCCAAAAGAATAAAAAGCAAGGGCTTGAGCAGATATTTTCAAACCAATGTTCATAGTGGCATTATTCACAGTTGCCAAAAGATGGAAACAACCCCATTGTCCATCAACCAATGAATGGATAAACAATATGATACATTCACACAGTGGAATATTATTCAGCCATAAAAAGTAAGAGCTTTGATACGTGTGAAAACATGGTTGAAGCTTGAAGACATCGTGTTGTGTGAAATAAACCAGACATGAAAGGACAAATATCATATGATCTCACTGATATGAAATAATTCAAATAAGCAAATTCATTGAGTGAGAAATTAGAATATGGTTTATATATATATATAATTTTTTTCGTGGACAGTCTCTGAAGTATATATTTTACTGTGGTTAAAAGGAGGAAAGTTTAGGTTATATATATCTTATAAGAATAACATAGTACTGTACCACACAAATGGTGATCCCTAATATAAACCATGGACTATAGTTAATAATATAATTATAATAATATTCTTTCATCAATTACAAAAACATACCATACCAATGCAAGGTGTTAATAATAGAGGGGGCATATATAAAACTCAGTGTTTTCTGCAAAAAAACTCCTCTAATACAAAACATAAAAAAGCAAAGCAAAAACCCCCACATCACCTAGGATAAGAACACTGAGCTTCTGTGATCTTATAACAGCATGAAAATAAATACGTTAGTGACTAAAATATGACTGATTTCTTCTGGATCTTGCCTTTCTGATGCCCTATAGTTCTTAAAGTTCCAATTCTCTTGGAAAAGAAATTTAAACACCATGATTTTTTGAACAGGACAAAATGGGGAAAAATGGGAAAATTAGTATGAACTGAGCACATTAAAGGATTTTTGCAACTTTACCAAGGTATAAAGAACATTTTGCAAGGTTGACTAAAACTCTTTATAATTGTTAACACTCTTTCCCTTTTTTTAAAGCTTCTTTGTCTTTATTAGGAAAGTTGTAGGTTTAAAGAACAATCATCATTAACAAATTGCCATGGTTCCATTCAATAATCTCTTGTGAGCTTTGTTTCTGTAAATTGAAATCTTTAATTCTGATAAATTCTTCACTATATATTTTTTTAAAAACTGGGATTCTGAACCTGTAAGGTTACAGAAAGTTGTGGCTTCTCACCATGTGGAAAGTCTTAATTAAGGAATATCTCTGGGTTCCTCTCAACAATCCTTCTGGTCCCCCTACCCCAATTGTCTTATCTTTCTCAAATATTTTTAATGAGTTTATGGTGGTTCTTAATAGTGGTTTATTCTGTTATAGAGATTAAATACTTATAAAACATCCTTCCAGGTTCTGCTGTTTTATTCAAGCAGGATTCAAACATGATGCCTACTAAGAAACTAGTCGATAGACTCTACTTTCTACTTTCCTTTGTAGGGATAAAGCCAAGCACTGAAACAGTAGTTTTCAATTGAGGGAAATTCTCCCCACCAGGGGAAAATTGGCAATGTCTGAAGACATTTTAGGTTGTCATAACTGGGGAAGTGCTACTTCCATCTAGTTGTGTAGAGACCAGGGATGCTGCTAAACATTCTATAATGCGCAGGACAGACCCCACAATAAAGAATTACCTAGCCGAAAATGCCAGTAGTACTGAGATTGAGCAATGCCCTGACGGAAGCCACGACAGTTATTTCCTACTTCTGAGTCCACTTTCATCTTGTTTGGCCATCACAAATATAGTAAAGGATAGTAACTTTGTGTGTATATGCCTCCAATGTAAGCTTGGATGTACATTTCTTCTTTTTTTTTCAAATCAGAAAATGATGTTATAATTGAGTAGCATATGCTCCACAGCAGCACCCTTAAAAGGAAGCCATTTAGCTATACCGCAAATATGAATCATGCTGAGGTGAGAACTGAATTCACTTTTAAAAGATACACTTATGTCGACAGAGGAAAACTAAATTAGAAGTAAGAGATGTTAACACAACATAAATTTGGTCTTAGAATCTGGTTATGAGGGATGACCTACTTTGAGAGGGGTTTTCATTTTTGATTTCCAGAATCTGTGTGTTTCCCTCAGCATACAAGCTTTTCATATCCACACATCTCGTGGGCCATATGGTGCTCTTTTGGAATGACTTTCATTTGCTTTTCTCTCTTCTTTAGAAATATTTCTTTTATTTTCACTGTCAGAAAGTGCTCAGGCCCTTGAGGAAGGGTCTTTTATCCAAATGTTCTTCTTACTAGTAGAGACCTTTGATAATTCCACCAAGATGCTTGTTGGAACAATGCCTTCTTGATAAAAAATGGAAGCCAGACCCTGTTGGCAAAGTTTAGCAAAGCATTTTTTTTTTTTTTTTTTTTTTAAGGAAAGACAGAGAGAAGGAAGGAAGGATAGAAGGAAGGAAGGAAGGAAGAAAGGGAAACATCTCCAAACATTTTCTTGCTTTATTGTATTTTGTTTTTCCGTTTTTGTTACATGGGCTGGGGCCGGGAATCGAACCGAGGTCCTCCGGCATAGCAGGCAAGCACTTTGCCCGCTGAGCCACCGCGGCCCGCCCAAGCAAAGCATTTTTATATAACTTATTTGGATGTAGAGAAATTAAGAACCCACCCTTCACTTCGGGTTAGGACATCAATAGATATTTTATGTGAAAAATTCAGATTTCTCTTGGGTGGTGGCAGACATGGATACAAAGTGAGGTGATGAGGAGTTAGGGGTGGGAGAACATACCCGTTGCTTCCTGGGAGATTATTGAACTGCACACCTCAGAGCCATGGAGATAGGGCATTTGACAATGTTAATTTGACTTAAGTGGTTCAGCAGTGAGAAAGATGAGAAGAAATGGCCAGCAACTTTTTATAAGACAAAACCACATGGTGAAGATTAATTGTTAGTATTGCAAGATGCCAACAGAACAGCAGGAGAGATTCAAGATTAATTAAACATAGTTAAGGAATGGAACTCACTGTACCAAAATGGAACCTGGTCATTTCCGAGGAAACCTGTACCTCCCCCTGATTTTTATTTTTCCATCAGTTTTTTCTTTCAGCTTTTCTCTAGCTCGGTTGTTATACTCATTTGCCAATGAGGCTGGTCTGAGGCCCTCTGATCTTTCCTTCTTGTAGGATGACTCTGCCTTTGTGTCATGTTATATTTGCTTGGGACTCATCCATCACTGTATCTCCCCCTGAAATTCAAATTTGATGAAACTTCTGGTTGGAAAGTGGCTCTTGGTAGTCATAGTATGTTTATAGTCATTATCTGAAGGAATATACCCTTCCTACTATTTACTACTTAGACCTATTGGAAGAGCTTCATTAGTTGATGATTTGGTATAACATGCTTAAAGCCAGGCAGTCTTTAAGTCAGTTTCAACATGCTATTGCAGCCAAAGAAACACAAATGTCAAATCCAGAAAATAAAATTGAAAAACAATTGAAATGTTTATTGCAATGGTTCAACCCAATACAAAAAGAGGTTTTCAGGCAATATCACAGAAAATATCTTCAAAGTTTCTTTCCTTATTTCTCTTTGACTCTCATTAACAGGCACACAGCTGTTGGGCAACTTCTCTTCCCTATATTCCAAAACTGTCTCAAAAATCAGCCCACATTAGGTTGAAGTGTCACCTACCATCTTTCTTGATCATTTATGCACTCCATCAAATGCTGTTCCATAATTCTAATCTCGAATAACCTAGATTTTCAGAGTTTTTTTTCAATTCTCCTCTTATCAACACAATGTCTGACAAAAGAAGAACCAAAGAAAATGTCTGACCACCTGCCAGGCAATGAAGGCTGGCTGTGTGAAAGTGATTTTTAAAGATAGAGGGTTAACAAATCCACACTTTCCTTTAAAAATACACATGCATGTGCATGTAGTGAAAAATGCACTCTGTTCCTCCTGAAGGAAAACAGACTATTGATTCTCATGTCAAATTTTTAAAAGTATGTCTGCATAGGATTAGTGTAATGGTGGCCTGGAGCAGAGAAAAGCATTTCAGCAAATCCCCTAGACAGAGTGCTTCTATCTTATCAATAGTAGGCCACTCTCTGATCAAACTCTTGAAGTATTCTGACTGGGGCTGAATATCAAAGAGAAAGAGTTTATCTCTTTCTTGATGTCTTAATGACCTCAATCTCTAGGCAGAAAGAGTGGCATGTCTTCAGGCTTTCCTCTAAAAGCATCATCTTCTTAATTCATTATTGAGCTAACTCTGCAGATGATTGGCTCCCCAGGGGGAGGAGTGCAACTGACCTTTGGAAGACACAGACTGCTGGCCCATTTCAATTTAGAGGGAAGCCTAATCTGGTTTGTATTTTAAAGATGAACGGCACTACCCAGAGCTTAGAGACCCTTTATCTTGCCAATTGGCAGGAACAGAGTGTCATGTGGCTTCATGTATATGCATGTGTATTTTGTAAAGCAAAGTATGGATTTGTTAACCCTTTCTCTTGAGAATCACAAAATTCTTACATGCTAACTTAAGCGATACATACAGTATTAAAGAATTTCAGATAATTAGGAGATGAAAGCAAATTGTATTGGTCCTGGAGAGGAAGAATGATAAGCTGGGCCTTAGGGAGCCAGTAGAGAACTGAGGACTTAACCATAAGCAGTAAAAAGCTCTTCTTTACATACTTTCAATGTTTTAATATGAAGAAAATATACCCAGATATTAACATTTTTTCTCTTTCCTGCATTTTACAAATTTTCTGTGATTAGATATGTCTGGGCATGGTTTTCTTTGAGTTTGTCCTATTTGAGGTTCTGTGAGCGTCTTGAATGTGCATAGTTGTGTCTTGTTAAATTTGGGGAGTTTTCTGCCATTATTTCCTTGAATATTCCTTCTTGCCCTTCTAGCTTTTTTCTCTTACTGGAACTCCCACATTCATATAAGGTATGCTGGATGGTCCTAACGGTCTCTTAGGCTATGTTCACGTTTTAATTTTTTTTTTTCCTTTCTCCGCCTCAACCTGAATCTTTTCAATTTTCTTCCTTTAAGATCACTGATTCTTTCATCTGCCATCTCCAATCTGCTGTTGAAACCCTCTGGGGATTTGATTTTTTTCATTTCTATTATTGTGGTTTGCAACTCCAGTAATCCTATTTGGCTCCTTTTTAAAATTTCTCCTTACTGAGATTCTCATATTGTTCATTCATTGTTTTCCTGATAGTCTTTAGTTTTTTTTTTTTGTCTTTATTTTCCTTTATGTCCATTGGCATATTGAGGATCTTATTTTTTTTGTCCAGTTGGTCCAAATTCTGGTCTTTTTTGTTGATGTTTTGGGATTTTTATCTTGTTCATTTGAATGAGCCATCATTTACTGTTTCTTCTCATCTTCTGTTGCACACATTGTACATTTTAATATAACCTTGGATTTAGACCCTGAGCTGTCTGTTTCTTAAGTTTGTATTCAGCTATTGTTTTAATGGAGCTTTCCCTGAGTACCAGGAGCTGACGAAAACAAGCAAACCAAAGCAAAAAGCACCCTTCATAATCTTTGCAAATTGGCTCTGCTTCATCTGGTGGTCTCCTTCAGAGTTTACTTCTCCTGTCTAGAAGATCAGCCTGAGATGAAAGGGAAGCTGAAGGTCCTCTCTTTCTTTCTTTCTTTTTTTTTTTTCTCTCTTTCTTATCTGAGACTGTGTGCAACTGTGCAGCCTGCTTCTTTTCCTGGGCTCATGCTTTCTCCTGTCCTTAGAAATTCCCCTGTTTTCTGTTTACAGGAGTGCCAATGCTCCCTTTACTCCCTTTGAAATAGACTTTCAACTCCTCTAGAGTGTTCCACTATGCAGCTTAATGCGGTAATACTTTCTCTAGGCTGCTTCAACTTAATTGTCTCTTACACCATTTTAACTTTTTGATAGCTACTTTCTGCCTTCAGGACAGATTCTGGGAGGGTGAGCCTCAGACAAGCTTTTCGGTTCAGTAATTCAGACTTCCACCAGATAAATCACCAATGACATACAGGCACCTCAGTATGCACCAAGATTTCACTCTCCTCTGGAACAGGGCCAGGGACTCACAATGGGAGCTGTAAGCTGGCTCCACACAACACTGATTAGGGAGTGGGAGAGGGACAAGGAAGGGCTCCAGGACCATCTCCTATGGCTTTTGAAGCTGCTTTTTCTTAATTTGTCACTCACCCAGTTATTGCAGCCATGATTGTTTCCTGTATATTTGAGGAAGGGTATTTTCTTTAAGATTTCTCTGCCACTTTTGCCTGAGGTGGGTTGGAACAATTGCAGCCTCCAGTGATCTGATAGTAGCTGATCAAAAGCAGGGATCAGTGATCAGAGTTCACAGCCTTAGAGTTTGGACGACTAGATCTTATATCCCACTCTAGCACCAGTAAGCTGCATTAGGAGCCCAGGCTGCCTGAGGCTGGGTCACTGGGAATGGCAACTGTTGCAGGAAGGGTCAAATTCACCAGTCATGACTGCATTTCACCAGCCTCTTCCTTCAGATCGTCCTTGCATGCTGCACAGGATTCCACTAGACTCTGGAATTTCAAAATAATTGATTCAGATAATTACCACCAGTTCAATATTTGTTTTGGTTGAGGGTGTGGTTCCTGGAGCTTCCTATATTCCACCCTCTTCCCACAATCCACTCACCAACTGATTTTTGACAAGGGTGCAAAGTCCACTCAGTAGGAAAAGAATACTCTCTTCAATAAAAGTGTTGAGAAAACTGGACATCCATATCAAAAGAATGAAGGTAAATGTCTACTTCACACCACATAGAAAAATTAACTCAAAATGGATCAAGTGTCCAAACACTAGAGATAAAACCGTAAAGCTCTTGGAAGAAAACATAAGGAAATCCTCTGTGATCTTGGATTTGGCAGTGACTTCTTAGCTATGATGCCAAAAGCATGAGAAACAAAATTAAAATAGGTTAAATGGACTTCCTCAATGTTAAAAACTTTTGTATATCAAAGGATATTTTCAAGAAAGTGAAAAGGCAGCTATATGCTTTGCTAATGCTGCCAGAATACGATATACCAGATATACAATATAAAAAGGGGATTTATTTAGTTACAAGTTTACAATTCTAAAGTCATAAAATGTCCAAACTAAGGTATCCAGAGAAAGATATCCTGATTAGAGAAAGTCTGATAATTGTCACATGGGATGGCATATACGTGGCTGGTGTCTGCATCTTCTCCTGGCTTCTGGTTTCAAACAGCTCTCTCAGCCCCTGTGGATCCTTCAGGTTCTCTGGTTTGCTTAGCATTTCATGGGCAGGCACATGCTAATGTCTACTGGGCTCTCCATCTGCAAACATTGTTATCTAGGCATCTGCTCTCTCTCAGCACTCTAAGCATCTCCAAATGCAATCGTCTATGTCAGCTCTGGTTCCTGTCTAGCTTCTGCTGACTCTCTCAGCTCCTGGCATATCCTGGGGCTTCTGCATTTCCAAACATCTGTGTCTCTATTGGCTCTGAAGCAACTCCAAAATGTTTCCCTTTTAAACCACTTCAGTATATTAATCAAGACTCACTTTGAATGAGCAGAGTCACATCTCCATCTAATCAAAAGGCCACACCTAATTTGAGCTGTCCAATCTCCATGGACATTATCTCATCAAGACATCCCACCCTACAATATTGAATCAGGATTAACAGAACATGGCTGCACCCACAAGATTGGATCAGGCTTAAAAAATCATGGCTTTTCTAGGGTACAAACCAGTTTCAAACTAGCACCACAACTTACCCAATAGGAGGAAATATTTGGAAATATTAGATATATCTGAAAGGGCTTAGTATTCAGAAAAACAGGAACTCAACAACAAAAAATAATCCAATTTAAAAAAATGGGCAAAGGAGTTGAATAGACATTTCTCCAAAGAAGATATACAAATGGCTAATAAGGATATGAAAAGAGTCTCAACATCATTAACCATTGAGGAAATGCAAGTCAAAACCACAATGAGTTATCACTTCATATCCACTATGATGACTATTATTAAAGTGCAAAAAATACCAAGTATTGGTGAGGATGTGGAGAAATCATACACCGTTGGTGGGAATGTAAAATATTGCAGCCACTGAGGATAACAGCTGGGCAGTTCCTCTGAAAAGTCAAACAAAGAATTACCATATAACTGGGCAACCCTTTTTCTATATGCCCAACAAGGATTCAAACAGATTATTTGTTCACCAATGTTCATAGCAGTGTTATCCACAATAGCCAAAAAGTGGGAGTAACTCAATTGTCCATCAACAGAGGAATGGATATACAGAATGTGTTATATGCATACAATGGAATATTATTCAGCTGAAAAGGAATGAAGTTCTGATACATGCTACAACTTTGTTGAACCTTGAAGACATCAGGTTGAGTGAAATAAGGCAGTTACAAAATGAGAAATATTATATGATTCTACTTACATACAATACCTAGAAATGCAAATTCTTGAAGCAGAAAGTAGATTATAGATTACCAGGGATATAGGTAGAGGAATTCCGCAGAGAACCAGAACCAATAGAATATGCGTGTGTGAGAGTGTGTGTATAAAAAGATTTATTAAAAGAAATGGGTTCACTTAAAAAAAAAAAGAAGAAATTGATTCATGTGTCCCTTGGGGCTGGCAAGTTCAAATTCTATTGAGGATAAATGTGATGTTGAAGCCTTTAATCTGTCTTCTCCAGGGTAAATTGGCTGCTGGAAATTTTAGAAAAAAAAATTGCTGATTTTGAGACAGAATTTTTTCTTCTTACCACTGAAATCCCCAATTCTGCCTTTTAAGACAGCCAATGATTGGATAGGACTATTTACATTGCTGAGAGCACTCTCCTTTGTTGGATGTAGATGCAATTAACTGATTGTAGATATAACCAACTAATTATAAATGCAAATCCCATCTATGAAATATCTTCATAGTAACAAGCAGGTCAGTGCTTGGCCAAACAATTGGACACCATAACCTAGCCAAGCTGACACATGAAATTAACCCTCTCAGGGAGAATGGGGAGTTATTGCTTAATATGTATAGAGTTTCTATTTGTGGTGATAGAAAAATTTTAGAAGTAAGTGGCAGTGATGGTAGCACAACATTGTGAATGAAATTAATACCTCTGAATTGTTCTCATAAAGGAAATTAAAAAGGAGTATATTTGAGTTGTATATATGTTATCACAATAAAAAGTAAAAAAACAAATGTGTCATATTAAAATTTTTTAAATAATTTATTTTTAGTAAAGACATTTATATTTAGTAAAATGTCATTTAGCACCAGACATTGTCAATAATCGGAAGAAGTAAAGAAATGGCCTTCAGAAACTATTCATAGAGATTCATTATAGAGAATTTGGCAATTACAGAAAAGTTCACTTGCAATCCCATCACTCAGAGATAATCTCTATTAACATTTTAGTTATTTGTTTTTCAATTTTTATTTTTTCTAAAATGTTTATTCCTTGAAATGAAATATCCCTAATATTTTGATAACTTATCCAGAGATTTCCTGATATTTTGAATTCTTGCTCATAAAACATAACCATCCATAAATATAAACATCAGTTAATCCTTCTCTTATTGGAAACATATGCCTGAAAAATTATTTTTTGATGTATAGGCATTCAATAACCATAGTCCTTGACATCCTGGCATTTTATTCTTTTTCTCCCACCTTCCAGCATCTCCCAAACACTTCAAACAGAACACCAACTAGAATTGATATGTAAACAGCCTTCTACTTTTATGAATAGTTTCTGGAAGTCATTCCTTTGGCTCTTTTTTATAATATCTAACCCCAGTTTATTTGGAAATGTACAGTACTCTCAGATGGAAATCCTTCTGGAGCTTGCAAGAATATTTTTCTCTTGCTAATATAATGAGCAGATATCTTTTACTCTCAACAAATATGATGATTCCCTATTTTAGTACCAAATTAGTCTGTTCCCTCATAAGATAATATGCTTTCCATTAGCCTCATATTTTAGTTGAAGGACTTATCTCACTTGCTTTTTCTTATATTTCCCACATTAAACCTAACTTAAAAATTGAATAAGCTTTTCTCAGAAAATTGAAAATTTTACTATCATATGAACTGGCAAGCCCACTGGTGACAGTGTAAAATGGTGCAGCTGTTGTGGAAGACAATTTGGTGGCTCGTCAGAAATTTAAGCATAGAATTATCATATAACCTTACAATCCCACTTTTAGGTATATATCCCAAAGAACTGAAAGCAGGGACCTGAGTATATTTGCTCATTGATATTCATAGCAGCATTATTCACAATTGTCAAAAGATGAAAGTAACCCAGTGTCCATGAACTGATGACAGGATAAACAAAATGTGGTATATACAGAAAATGGAATTTTATTCAGTTGTAAAGAGGACAGAAGTGCTGATACATGTGACCTATGAATAAACCTTGACGATATCCCGTTAAGTGAAATAAGCCAGTCACAAAAGGACAAATATTGTATGAGCTTACCGATTTGAAATAATTAGAATAAGCAAGCTCAGAGTCAGAATCTAGAATATGGGTTACCAGGGGACAGCATGCGGATAGGGAATAGGAAATTACGGCTTAAAATGTTCAGGATTCCTATTTGGAACGATGGAGATGTTTAGGTAATAGATGCTGGTGATGGTAGCACAACATTGTGAGCATAATTAACAGCACTGACATATATAGCTGAATGTTAAGAAGGGAAATGTTTGATTATATATATACAGTAACAGAATCAAAATTCTTTAAAATCCCTGGAACTATACTTTACAAACAGTGAACCCTAAGTTGAACCGTGGACTCTAAAAATGTATTATCAATTGTGACACATGTTCTACTCCAGTACAAGGTGTGAATAATAGAGTGGTATACGGGAATCCTGTTTTTTATGCATCATTGTTCTGAAAACCCATAACTTCTCTGATAAAGAAAAAATAAAAAGGAATGAAGTTCTGACGCATGCTGCAACAGAGATGAACTCTGAGGACATCATGTTGAGCAAAATAAGCCAAAGACAAAAAAAGACAAACATTACATGATCTCACTTGTAGGAAATATTTAGAAGAACCAAACTTCATAGAGACAGATGGTGCTTTACAGAGTACCAGGATCAGGGGAGGATGGGGCAGGAAGAGGAAATTACAGCTTAATGTGTGAGTGGTTTCTGTTTGAGGATATGAAATAGGAGCGGTAATAGATGCCAGTGCTTATAGGACAATATTGTGAACATAATTAAATATAATTAATACTACTGAATTGTACGCTTGAATGTGGTTAAAATGGGAAATTTTGTGCTCTATGGGGGCTACTGCAATAGATTTTTTTTAATTGCATACACCTTGACAAAGCAGACTCATAACAAAAAATTCAAACAACTAAGTTACAAAAACTAGCATACTTAATGGTATTGCGTTTATTAACGAGGCATGTTAATTCAATGTTTTCCCTGCCTCTCATCTAAATAATGAAAGTTATTCTGAAGACGTTCGTGTTATTTCCCACTGCCACTTTGGGACCATTGCTTTCCCACATTTCTGTGAAAATCAAAGAAATATTACTAGACTCATGTCATCCTGCTTTACCATTTTCTGGTCATAAACAGTGCAGCCACACTCAGTTCTTAGTGTCCCTCTAAGCACACTTTGAGGACTTTTGTATCTGGTTAAGTCATCCTCTGCCCCTCAACTCCCACCATGACACCAAAAGGATTTAATTTGCAAAGGAAACAAGCAATCTCAGAAATAAAACACAGTGCTCATGACGATTTTAAATCAAATGTTATTGATCAATATTATTTTCTCTGAAATCTTCAATAAAAAACGACTTTGATATTATCCTCACCAACCACATTCTCCTCTGTGGCTTTTCCTAGTTACTTTCATTAAATTTGTTTTTTAATTAACTGAGACCCCTAGTTCTTTGATTGTTCCCTTTAATTTCAATTGTTCAATTCCCTGTTAGTTTCCCTTCTTCCTTTCTTTACCTTGCTGAAATACTAGGTCAAACCTCTTCAACTGGGCTTTCCAGTTGAAGCCTAACAACACGTACTCCTCTCCTGTCTATGTTAACGCACAGTTCTGCATCAATTGTCTGTCTTTCATCTTCCTGCATGAAGACTTGGGAAGTCTGCTAAAGACAAAAAAAAAATCTCAACATGTTCATATTGGAGTTTGTCCAAAAGTATGATTTCCAATGTCAGATGAGCCTTTTATGTAGCTGTGGATTTCTTTTTCTTGGAAACATCACTTTCCCACTTCCCACCACTTTCCTCAACACAACACCTCACTTTAACTCTTCAACTCCCCTCCCCCAAACGTCTTGGCTGATAGTCTTGCCTCCTACTTCCCAGTGATAAGAAACTAGCATGCTCTCTCAGCTTCCTTCTTCCTAACTTCCAATTTCACAGGAAGAGGTGTTCTCTTTCTGTCTAAAATTAATCCTTCCCTACCACTAGTGTGGTAGGGAAAAACCACTAGTGGTTTTTCCAAAGATGTGGCCATCAGTTACTTTCTCCTTTTATTCTTCTATAAGTGTTTCTTCCTCCACTTGTAGGTATGTTCATGTCTGTTGCTTCTGAAGAATTAAAATTTCTAATCTATGTTTTTAATATTTTCTATATTTTCCAAACTTTTTATACAGGGCTTTTATCACCAGATACAAAAACAAGCCAATGTAATAAATATAAACCACTCTCTCTTTCCTTCATGTGAAAATTCCTAAAAGAAACTGTCATTTTTTTATACTCATTCTTTCTATTTTCTCATCTCTAATTTATTATTCACTCTCATGCCATCATGTCTCTGCCACATTATGCCATCCCTTTGCTCAAAAAGTCACCTAGAATTTTCTAGATAACCAATACGATGATACTTCTCAATGCTTATTCTTACTTACCCTCCCAATGTCGAGTCCATTGTTTACTCTCCCGAGTTCTTTCCTTCTCTGACTCAACATGGTCTCCCTGAACGATGGTATCCATTTCCACGGCTTCCAGCAATACAATCACGATATTGTTATCCAGGGTTCAGATTTCTCTTGAGCTCCCAAACCAGATCCTCACCTCTCCATTGAGTATTTCCTCATGAGCATAGGGAACAGATATCTTAAATTCAATAGATCCGGAATGGAACTAATCTTTCCCTTCAAATCTTCTCCCTCTTTGTTTTCTATATTGATGACTAATAATGCCATTCTTCCAACTTACAAACTAGAAGAGTCATTCTAGTTTACTTTACTTGTTCCCATTTCCAAATATTTATGAAATTATGTCATTCCTGGCAGTGAAAGCAGGCAGCATATGTTCCATACATTTTTCTTCTTAATTGCTACTGCCCCATCTTAGTATAGGTCAATTGCATTCTAGATCTGTTTGGTGATAGGTAACTTTCAACTCAGAGTAAGTCACCAAGGGCTCCAAAAGACAGGATACCTAATGTCCATGTCCCTGTGATATAGCCCCACCTCCTGAACATGAATGCTTGATTCAAGCTTGGATTCTTTCCCCCTTGAAATTTGAATTTTCTCTTCTTGGAGTAGAGGGACAGAGTGACGTGCATTAATGGCATCACTCTAGGAAACGACATACTCCTGTCACTCCTTGGTTCTGTCATGGTGTTAGTTGTTTAATAATTTCTTCAATGAAGTGCCATAACTTGATACTTTGCAATAAATTTTCTTTTTTGATAAGTTTGGCCCAGTGCTTCTGCTTTTGGAACCAAAATATCCTTAAATCCTACCCTGAAATTTCTAAGCACTCTCTACGTTGATATTGGAGTTATCATTCTAAAGTATAGGTTGGTCTTTAACTGGGCTCTCTTAAATTATTTTAGAGGTGGTTCATTTTCTGTTGTGTAAAACCCAGATTTCACAGCCAAGCAAGAAAGGCCCTCCAAATTCTGGGTAGGGCCAGTACTTCCGCGTATTGAGTAGGAACTATGCCACTAGTAATTCTGGTAAGCTGTTATACTCTTCCTGATGCTGAGACTGGCCTGCGTCTCTTCCCTCTGTGGTGAGCCAATTCACTTACCTCTTCTGAAAACTTCAGGCATAATTAGCACCTCTCTCCTCTGCTCCTATCTCAAGATGTATTCACCTCTATAAGTATATGTAAGTATTGGTTTTACATGCCTATTTTCCTATTAAACTGGGATCTTCTTGATGGCAGAGACTATCAGGGCAGGTCTGGCCAAAGAAGGCCATGGGCCCAGGGGGCACCATCAATCCCTTGGGAGGGAGAATGTCAAAACATTAGTCGTGTTGGTGGCCTCTGACACTTCTCAGGCAGTTTCCAAGATGAGACACAACCAGACAGGAGAGTGGATCATGACATCATAAACTGAAGCAACCCAAAAGGTAGAAATGACCACATTGGGGTTGTTCTCAGAAACTGAAAGCAATGTTTCCCTCATTTGGAGCTACAGGATTAACAACACAGATGGATAGAAAGTCTCTGTGCTTCTCAGTCTTGAAGTGGCAAGAAAGCAAGAGCCTGTGGAATAGCATGAAGGACATGAAGAGGGCTGGGAGGATAGCTTAGGGGGGCATGAGAACACTCTGGGTTGGAGGAATAAAAATAAAAGGACCTTTGTAGCTGAGTCCCACTGATTGAGCTCCTGAACACCAGAAGGATTCTACTGTCCTGGGCACGCATTGCTGCCTTGTTTGTAACCATCGCTAAGATGGCTACAGATATGATCCAAACATCCAAGAAATGATTTAAAAAAGAACAATAGCTGGATGGAGTCAGGACCTCTGATATTTGGGAGATGTGAGAGATTGGTCAAGGATATTAAATGGATGAGTTGAGGGAGTCAGTCTGAGTGCCTGTGTATGTGGGTTTGTGACTAAGAAGCCAAGGAATAAAATATGTTGAAGAGAGGTTAATTAAAATGTGAATTTGGCAAGCAGTAAAATTTTGGACAGCCTTAAAAACTTTTTAAATGTTGCCACATTTAATATGCCCTTGGTTCCTACTTTTTTCATTAATTACCATCTGTTAAGTGAACAGGGATGATGGAATAAAATGAAGTTCTACCAAAGCCTTTGACCATTATTTCTGCTTTGAAAATTCACTCCTCTATGCAAGATATATGTTTTTTGCCTTTCAGCTAATGTTTATCTGGCCAGCCAACCATTCTAGGTTTTGGCTTAAGCCAATATTCTCAGCTTTATTAAGGTCACTATAACCACCATTTAAATGTTTCCCTGTGATACTGCAAATGAAAACCTGAAGTCACTATTAATTTATGAAAATCATGTGCTATATTTGATAATGAAAAGAAAAGGTGCCTATAAGAGCCCAGTATAGTGGTGCTCCTGTAGTTTATAGCATCTTAATATCTATCAGCTTCGAACTGGGTTTTGACAGAACAAACAGTGACCTCTATAGGTATTTCAGTGGTGGCTTGATGGCTTCATGATTTGACATTTCATTCTCTACTATTGCATTTATTTAAAATAAATATAAAAAATAGGGCAATTATAATTTTTACTGCCATTCTATTATCTAAAAGGTAAAAAGGTTTCTGATGACTTATTTTTCTAAACCCTGGGTTTGTAAATAGGGAAGCATGGGTATGTTCTGCTATTGCACATTTTCTGGAGCAAATTTCTAACTCATTCCTTACTGGAAACCTGCCCTTGGCAGAAGTAAAAATAATTCAATTTCAATATAACCAGTTTTTATTAAGTGCATAGAAGACACAAGAAAAAGCAACACTTTGGGTTTCCAATATAAAGTAAAAGAGATAAGCTAAGGAAATGAGACATGTATCCCATAAAGTCAAGGAGATACCCTGTAGGATATTCCCACCTTAAGGACAGATTTAGATCAAATAGCCTTTCCTAGTACCTTCCACCAGTCTTTTTAGCTTTTCCACTGATGGGCACTTATAATCCAACTCCTAACTCCTCCATTTCTCCGGAATATCCAAACACTATCTTTTACTGATATTCCAATTCAATCCCACCTCAACTCTAATGGCTTCCAGTGTCAACGATTTCCCTTGCATCTAAATTATTTCACTAATTGATAAATTGCATAAAACTAGCACTTAAGTATGCATAGTGCTATATTGTTTAGTATTGTGTCATGCTGCCAAGTCTTTATTCCCAATATGATTATAAACCTGGGGGCCTTAGGCACAATGTTTCATACTTTCGTAAGTGGCTATCCTAAGAAAATGTTGAGCATGTTACTTGGACCATAGTTTCCCACAGGTCTTATAAAGAGGAGGGAGGAAAACTGTAAGAAAAAGATGACCTAGATTAACCAATTGAAATCTCCTTGCAGATTGGGCTGCTCATGCAATTCATTTGCTGACACTTGAATTTGTATCAATTTTCAGGGAATAGAGAAGAAAGAGGAGGTGATGGTGGAGAATCAACAGGAAGAATTCTGTATAGATCTCCATTAATTTTGGCTACTTTTCTTATGAAAGTTCTCTCCATTCTAAATATGATTTATAAGCTGCTATATACTCACTGCTATCTGAAAGCATATCTTCTGACAGCTGGCTACCAGTGCATTAAATTTGCAACTTGTTTCTATTTTTCCTTATTTTTAGCCAAAACAAAAAGAGTTGTTATTGTCTCTATTTCCTGTACTAGTTATGGCTCCGTTAACGTCTCCACTGAGTCTTACAGAGAGGCATAAATCTTTCCCCAGTGCCACATAAGACAGACACTCAAAGAAGTATGTAGTTACTTAAATTAAAAATGATGCAATTTCAAGCTGAGTTATTTTCTTTAGTTAAATTTTCAAAAAAAATCTAAGATAAGTGAACATTATAAGAGCTAAAGTGGCTTGTTGAGATAAATTTAAAAGTTAAACTATAAAGATGAATGTTAGAATAAGCATGTTCAAAGGTCACGTTTTCAAAATATATAAAGCAGTAGGCACAGAAGGATGGTTGATAAATATTCTTTGAGGATATGCTATAGCACACCCAGAAGCTGCAACCTGTCGTGTGTGGGTGAGCCGACTCATGCCTGCCATCCTCAATCTAGCCTCCCCTTCTCCTCCAGCTTGCTTGAGCAGTGATTGGACTTCTGTTTGAGGAAAAATATGTATTGTTTCATCTGAGACCCATAAATTCAAATTTTCAAAAACAGATCCTAACTTACACCATTTTGAGAGATTAGCATTTCTGTGAACAGGATTTAAAAGGTGAATGAATTAATACCTGGATGTAATTCTAGGCTACCAAATTTAACATTTATTAAACTCCTGGTTTATGACAAGAATTCACAAAATGCTTTTACAGGCATTCATGCCTACATTTAACTAACATTAATCTATTGGCTGCCCATCATCTGCCGGGCATTATCTTATTTATTTCTCATTATAACTCCAGAAGAACAGAACTCTCATTATCTCTATTTTCTGATGAGTAGAATAACTAGATAGAAGTGGCTAAACCCATGTTCATAGCTCAGGGGACATACTGCCTCATATAATGAATCAACAGGAATTAGAAGATAAGTGGCAATGCTTATCTTTGTTCTCACATATAAAAAGAGGAAGGGGATAAGTCAAATGAGAGCTAAGGAAAGGGAAATGAGAAGCCATTGTACTTTAATAGTTATATGTTTTTGCCATATTTATGTAACATTTGCTTCCCCTACTCCCAGTTCCACATTAATTGGCAGATGCTGGTAAATATTTAATGGCTGGCTTTATGAAATAAAGCCCTTGATTTTCCACTTTGGCCAATTGCTGTAGTGTAGTCACACGATGGCTGATTTTCAGGTTACCGAGACATAACTCAATGTGGAATTGAGAAGAGATTAACAGATATTTCTTGTGTGCTAGCTCTGGCACACAAGTGTTTATATGCTGTGAAAATGGGCACTTAGAGTTGAGAGGTGATAAAACCCAGAAGAAAACTGTTCTGAGAGTTGAATGTAGGCTCTATGGTATTTTGGGTACACTGGGATCATTCTTGAAAAAGTCCAGAGAGAAGAAGCAATGTTCCCTGGTAGATTTTATAGTATCCCATTTTAAACCTACTTTCTCAGGATATGAGCCAGTCCCAAAGTTCTGGATTTGAAAACAAATTTATGCAGCTGCAGAATCCAGAGGTGACTCTTTGACATCGCTGCTGGATGATTTGCCAAATCAATTCTCCAATGGGCCAGTTAGCATCCATCAGTAGGTAGAAATGTATCATATGAATAGGAAGCAAAAATATTCCTAGAAACTCATTTAAGAAGGGCTATAATTTATTATATTTATTATATTTATTCAGCAGTGAGGGCTGATACCGGGAACAGTGCTTCTCTGCCATGGGCCTCGGAGTCCCCGCACAAGAGAGGAACCCCTCCCTGCAGCGACTTTCATCTCTCTGTTGCATATGACCTCAGGACCCCACCAGCTTGGAGAGGGCACAAGCACAGAAAGCAAGGACACACTCATGCAGGCTCCACCCCTAACCACAATAAAAACCTAGACCACTTATTTCTCCCTTGGCTCAAGCCATTCCACAGTGGCTTGATGCCTGCCCTGTTCTCCCCTGAAGGTCCCATTATATGAGTGAGTAGTTAACCTTTTCATACCTTCTGGGTGCATGTGTGACATTATCAGTCTTATGACCCGTACCAATATTCAGTTGGGTTTTATTGCTTCAGCAGGACGACTACAAAACACTACAAATAAGACTACTTATTAATAGCAAAAAAAAAAAAGACCTAAAAATCTCTCTCTTATTATGTCTAAATTTCTCCTGTTTATAAAGGATTCCAGGAATCGTATTAAGGTCCACCCTCATTCAATTGAGCCACACTGTAGCTAAAATAACATCTCCAAGAGATCCTATTTAGAATGCGTTCACACCCACAGGAATGAGGAGTAAGTTTAAGAACATGTCTAAATTAGGATGCATAATTCAATCTTCCACAGAAGCCCTTGAGAGCAGTCTTTATCAAGATGATTTTTTTTTTATCCACCCATATCAAGAGAGACTCCTGACCGGAATGACGCTTACACATTATAAACCCTTTCTGTTCTTTTCGAAAAGAGGGAAACTCCAGGTTGCCACCATCCCTCAGACATTCCCAGGCAAAAGTCAGACACTAGTCCTTATGTCCCCACTCTTGAACTGATCGTAACAGTATCTACTGGAGCTAGGAAGCAGTGGGACCTGCACATTTCTGGAGCTGTTATCATTCCTAGGGAGTGGGTTGTCTGTCTCCCCATCAGTCAGTGCCTTTTCCCCCAGGACTTGCTCTCTTGGAGCTCTCCTTACTAGTTTGTTTTGGGAGAAAAGCAGCACTCTGTTCTTACCCATCACTCCAGCAACTCTCTCCAACTTCCCACAGTCTTTCTCCTTTTTTTGTTAATGAAAATCTCTTGGTGGGCAGCAGGTTGTTTTAAAGGGTGACCAAATTGAGTTTCGAATTATCCTTTAGGAAGTTTGCAGATGCTTTCCCTTTAAAATGTGTAGAGAATTAACACCCTTACTGGTTGAAGCTTAGGCCATATTCTCAAACAACACGGAATTCTCACTTAGCATTCTCTTGCATATATAATCATTTTCAGGCAATGTTACTCAAGGTATTTGAAGGGAAAAATGCAAACTTATTATAAAGTATGGTTGATGGTTGTTTTGTAAAATCTCTTAGGAATCAGTAGAAAGCATAGTTCAAATTTTGGGTATAAAACAAGCATTTTTGGTACACAACACTGAGCTAGAGACACTGAGTGTGCAATATACTAGATTCAAGTGATTTATAAAGACTGAGAGCCAAAGAAATCAATGGGAATAGGGAAAAGTCTTCCATTGTAATAGGAAGGAAAATCTTTATTGTGTTAAATCATGTTATTGAACCCCACTGTCTTACACCAGATACAGAAAACAAAGGCAAAAGTAAAAGGATAGGAGGGGAAGATGTCAGCACCCAGCACTTAATGTTCTTGTCCAAATAAAAAATGTTGAACCCCAAAGAGGTCTAGGTACTTGCAATGACAAGAGATGAAACTGAGAAAGGTGCCCATTTGATGCCTTTCTTATTAATGAAAAGATCTTTTATGTTAATTTATATATGGCGCATATCTTGTATTCACCAGGAGAAATAGTCTTTTTTTTTTTTTTTTTTTTTTTTTGTGCATGGTCCGGGAATCGAACCCGTGTCTCCCACATGAAAGGCGAACATTCTACCCATGTACCCGAGAAAGAGTCTTTTTAACTACTAAAAAAAGTAGTTGTTTAGAAATGTCAAGGCATTTTACACATACTTCCCCATTCCTCTTAAGATCCTTTTTAAGTTCTATTTGGCCCTGAGTCTTAAAACACTCAGGGGAGGGGCAGAGGTTTCTTCTCTTCGGTGCCATGCGGACGGCACTGTTCACCTTGATGCTGGGGGTCACGCCAGGAGCTGCACCATGCATTCCTTTTCACCTCCCCAGTGATGTGTTAGAAGGAACTTGGTGCAGAGGACAGATTTAAATGGGAGCAGAAATAATAAGATCTTTAGAAACCAACCTTTTGCTTTCATCCGTTCAATAGAGTGAGCAGGGGCTGCTCCAGGGACCTGGGCAGGAGACGGCCTGAAACGGGAGCATTTCACCCACCCACACCACCGAAGTCGCTCCATTACAAAAGAAAATTTTTGTTTACAGGTTAGGTCCCCTCTGAAGACCTGCAGCTGCTGCTAATCATTATTGCCATAGGAGCAGGCATCA
This sequence comes from Tamandua tetradactyla, assembly GCF_023851605.1. NCBI lineage: Eukaryota > Metazoa > Chordata > Mammalia > Pilosa > Myrmecophagidae > Tamandua > Tamandua tetradactyla. Next base: position 128,273,960 of record NC_135331.1, on the reverse strand, counting down.
TAAAAACACATTTAAATACCACTGATGTGGTTCAATTATCACATAGCCCAGGCGGGGAAAAGGGTTCAGAGGGAGTGAATGAGTTGCCCAAGCATGTGGGCACCTGACCACCACCAGTCCAGGCCCCTGCACTTCTGATGGCCCAGCTCCCTCCCTGGGCCATGCAGGGATCCAGGGGAATTGCACCCTGTGAGGTGACAGGCTGTTCTGTTAGTCATTCTTCCCTTATTCTGTCTTAATCCCTCTGAATGCCAGCAAAAGCCAGGAATGAGCAACACAGTCTCTTCTAAAACAAATCTCTCTCATGTGCTGTCTTTTTTTACTTGCTCCCTTTGTGTATCTGTCACTGGATAATTCTTCTTGAGCCTGCTCAGGTCATTCTGAATCCCTGAGCCCATATCAAGGGAAAAGAAGGCCGCAAATCTACCTCTGTGCACACAGATAGGTGACATCTGGCATTTTGACGTTTCAGGAACGGATCCAAATTGAGATCTTTCCAGTTGAGGAGTGAACTCCAGGGGCAGAAGAGGGGGACTTGTAAATCAGTGCCGGATGCTTGCGTTTTCACTCAACAGAATTTTGCATAGAAATCAATACAAAGCGCCGGTCAATCAAATGAGATAATATTGGTGTACTGTTTTTAACTTTAAACTACAAACAGAAGCAAGAGAACGTGAGACGCTAGAGGAAGTGGTACTGGGAATCATGGCAACCAGGTTCTAGTCCTGGCTCTGCCACCAATTAGGAGCCCCGAAAGGTCAATTTTCCTCATTCATTTATAAAATGAATAGTTCCTTCCAGCTGTAGCGGTTTATCACTTAAGCACATTAAGGTAGTTGAACCGGCACTTCCATTTTGTAAGGCTGATCTTGACCAGAGCATACGCAATTCTCGATATAAAGTCTGACTTTATTTCTGTTTCTGTTATGGCTTCTATTACGAAGCCAAGATGAGCCTGTATGGTTCACAGCCAGACAGCCGTGGTGTGTCATGCACATACAAACTGCACTTAGCCCATAACTGAAGCTTTTCTAGAACGGTCCACGGCAGAGAAGCAGGAATCCCAAAGCCACATCTGTGAACACGGATAGGTGGCAAATGTTGTAGTAAATGAGTGAAATGAATGAACATTCAGGTTGAAATATTTCTGCCTACACAGATCCCATCAACTGGAGGGCATTTTGGAGCCAAGCAAACCCAATTGCATGAACAATATAAGACGAAAATGAAAAATCTCTGGAACTCTGGCTGCCAAGGAGCTATCAGGAGTCCACAATCGCTACCAAGTATGTCCAAATAAAATGAACATTAACTCTGGCATGCACAGCACTGTGATTTAGAGACAGGCAGAAGAACATGGAAATGGGAGAACCATACATCCGCTACTTACCCTTGTCAGGCAGTAAGAGCCAAGGCAGCTGACCAGAAGAGGAGATGGGACCAGGTGGTGATCAGTCCAAACTGGCTCCTCGGTGTGGGTGGGGATTGGCTTTAGCCATGTACTCCAGCAATTGCAAAGCCTGCTTCTGGGCCACCAAATTACCTGTAGGCAGCTTCTCCAGGCCACAGAGAGTCTTCTACTGAGGGGGACGTGGATTAGTGTGTGCTAATGAATTTTAAAAAATAGAAATGCAACTAAGAAATTTCAAGCAAAGACCACATCCCTAAAAGCTGAGTCAATCATGAGTTTCATGGAAAGAGAATGCATTTCTCTCCTGTCTTGGCACCTGACAAGCCTGTGAGGCAGGTGGAAAGATGAGGAGACCCAAAGGTTTTCCACTAAGTCCACATTAAATTAAATAGGAAAGACAAATGTTTTTGTGAATTTTGGTTGATGAAGAGGGAATAAGTGCCTGTGTATGGAGAATCTCAGTTTTCAGAGCACTTCCACAAATTAGTCTTTGCTTTTATTACCGTTTGTCAGAGATGCAGAAAAGACCTCAAATGACTTAGGCAGATCCCACATTGGTTTTTTTGGCAAGTTGTGATGAGAATGTCAATTGGCCAGTCAGGATACTTTCCCTTCTCTCGGGTAACATCTCTTTAGCTTCTCTATGCTTTTAAAAGAAGGGCTGTTTTGCAGTGATACTCAGATTTGAGTAGCTCCTTAAGCCTTTAAAACTAACACTTTATAATAAAAGCAATAAAGACTATTATCATGACGGACAATGGAGATAAAACATTACTTAAACACCTACTGTGAGCTGAGACTGTGGTAAGCACACTTGCATTTATTATCCAACTTAACTCTCACAACACCCCTTTTAGGAAGATAATATTGTTCGCCTCAGTTTGGAAAGGAGCGATCTAAAGCACAAGAGTGCTTAAGTTACTTGCAAAAGGCTACACAGCTAGGGATGGCTGGAGCTTGCATTTGAACCCAATGCATCTCATCAAAGTGATTCTGCTGTTATCATCCCAGTTGAATCCCACCCAACCAAATATCTTACCTCATGTCTTTTCACGAAGGATTGTTTCATCACCACGAGAGGTTGCATCCTTTACACTCTGGAAAATACCATATAAGAGGTTCTAATTGCTATATTTCAAGTCCATGAGCTAGTTTGGCATAATGGCTACAAAAACGGGAGTGGCACCAAATAAACCTGGGTGCAAACACTGAGTCAGCAATTGGCTGTATAAATTACTTCAGCCTATCTGAGATTGCTTTCTGTTTCTATAAGTGTGAGAGACCCCGTCTACCTACCTTATGGGATTATTGTAAACATGAAAATTAAAGGCAATAACTCTATAAACTGTTGGCATCTAGTAAGTCCTCAAAACGAAAATTATGTTGTCAGTGAGGCTTTCTGAAAATCTCATTGTTGCTTGGCTGTATCTACCCAACTCTCTCTTGACTCTTAGTAAGGGCCAAGAGAGGACCTGCTAGGTCAGGCACTGTACCAGGCATTAGGAAATAGAAAAACTAGTGTCATTTTTGATCTCAAAGAACTTAAAATGACTGAAAGATGGAGTAGACACCCCCAAAATAATTACAGTAGAATGTAATGATAAAAAGTTGAATATTTTTTATTGGTGCTCAAATAAACAATGAATTCTGTCTGGAGGCAGTTAGGAAAATTTCACAGATATGCAGTGAGCAGGTCAATAAATGGCACAGCCAAACCAGCATCCCTTCCAAGAAAAGATAACAAGACCAAATTTCTCTGTGGTCCTTAGTGGGCATTGGACAAGATGAGGCAAGGGTGCTATGTGAGGCTGACCTAGTCATTGCATTCCCTGGATTTGCTTGCCAGGGGGTGATAAGACTTCCATGCTGGACTATGACAGTGACTTCCCACTGAACCTACAGGTTGGGCTTAGGGTTTCTAAGTTCTGTTTGTTGATCCTGAAAAGGCTACTTCCCTTGGTCCTAACAGTTTCCATCTGAATGAGCCCTGCTGGAGGAGAAGGTAGGCATCATCCTCTCCTGTGGCTCTTGCTTGCTTTTTCTGTGGTCACTGAAAATGCTTGTCTTTCTTATGAAATGCTGCTTTCAGCTCCACCAATCAGCCGAGAACCTGGGCAGCCCCAATCTCTCCTGCAGCAGTTTCCTTGGCAACCTGGGCCCTGCCAGAGAGCTCATCAACCCACAGTGGAACCAAGTGAATCCCTGCAGCACCGCCACTGACCTCTCTGCTTTCAAAAACGTAAGGTGATTCTCACCTGCGTGAAGCCAGTGCAGCTGCTGTGATTTTGCATTTGCAGATCACCTTTCAAGTGGACACCTCAAAGCAGGAATGTTTTCACAACATAGTACTGACCTTCTTGACTTAACTTTTGAGGTGAATGAACATCATCAATTTCACATTGTTTCTATAAGAAGATTGAGGATTCTCCAATGGGCCAGTGGCTTCTTGCTCTTATCTTTCAGTTTGTTTTTAACCAATGCTCCTTGCTTTTCTTTGCAGTCCCTGTTCAGTTGCCTGTGAAAACGCCACACTAAATGTCAGAATCAAGGTCACAGGATAGCATACGCTTCCCCATCAGGACATCACATTGATCAAAGCTAAACCCCACTATGTTCAAGCCAGATATGAGTACAGTTTGGAATCTGGCTTGCTGGGGATTGTCAGTAAAAAGAGACCACACAGAGGCTAAAAGTGATTTCTCCCCACAACTGCTGCTCACAGATGAGCATTTTGAAGGAGTTTCTGTGGCCAGAAATGTTAGAGAACCTCATTTAGTATATAAAACCTAGCAACCAAGAATCATTCACAGCAGGGCTTCTCAAATGTTCTTGTGGATGCAAATCACCTGGGGACCTTGTTTAAAAGCAGATCCTTTTTTCAGTAGGTCTTGGATGGGATCTGAAGGTCTGCATATCTGACAAGCTTCTAGGTGGTGCGTCTGCTGCTGGGCAGAGGGTTGGGCTTTGAGTAGCGAGGGCTCAGGCTGTATCTGTGCACAGCCACACAACGCCTGTACGTGCTGCTAAAGTGCAAGGGGAAAAACATCTTTCATTCTCCGAGGGTTTTATTTATCTTAAAGCGTTTTCACATGCATTCCTCTTAGGCAAGCAGGGTAGGTCTTCTTATCCCCAGCTCTCAAATGCAAAAGAGAGGAATAAATTATTCAGTGACACATAGCTAATGAGACTTCAGATCCCATTTTTCATACCTGCTCACCACAAAGGACTAATCCGATTAGAATAGTTTTATCATTACTATAGTTTTTGTGTATGGACTAGAATAGCATCATCATGGTTATTAACCATGCACACTACTAAAATATTCTAAACTTAAGTGGCTTTTGGGTGCCTAGGAAATTATTTCATAGAATCACAGAATGGCTCATAGAGTCATCTCTGGGGCAAGGGATTTCTTTACCAATGTTTCATCTCCGTATACTCACACATTCACAGTGAAGTGAGCTCTGCTGCTTTGGCTTGATATTTACTGGCCTCTGTCTAGATTAATTGAAAGTCTATAATGCTGGTGAGGATAATTAGAGATGTTAAGGAATGAGCTGTCCCAACCCACTCCAAATATTCTGATGGTCAAATGGCCTGGCCTTAAAGCCTCATTCGGTGCTGTTGCCTCCACTCTCTTCCGGTGTCCTGGGCTCCCAGCCTCAACTTGGCAGACCCATGTTGTGGCTGGAGTTGAACATGGTGACATTTATCCTGGGACAGGGCAACTTACTGTTAGAAAAAGAGAAGCAATAGAGATTCTCTGACCAGACACTTCTGGGACTGCAAATGGATTTGCTGTCACCTTGAGATGGACTTGCTGTTACCTTGGCATACTAAATGCAGAAAGATGAGTCACAGCACTCTTCATTTAATAACAAAATAAGAGCTTTCAGCTAATTCTTGGTGGAGGTAAAGATGGTAAAGTTTTGGCCGTCTTTGTATTTATACACCAAAACGTATTTTTATATATTGAAAAAGAAGGCCATTTCCCCAGAAGTTTTATCCTTAACCTTAAGGATTTTGGTTAGCTCTAATCTCAATCCTCCCCACTTAAGACTCCCACAAAATAGTGTTGCCTCCTCAAAAGGTCTATTTTGCCTTTACAGCCTTCTTTAAGATGTATGAGGCACTGCTGCCACCCTGTGGCCAAGATGCACCACCACATCCATTTGTCTTTCAAAGGTTCAGCTTTCACCAGTAGAGGGCAGAGATTGAGCCCCTGACTGGAGACTGAAACCCTTATTTATAATTTTGAGCTGTTGCCATTTAGCTAGTGTGGCAGTGAGATTGCTTTTGAAATTGAATAGTGAGAAGAACCATATAATATAACTGCTGTTTGCTGTTATTAAAGCAGTGGAAAGTCAAAAATATTGTGCAGCCTCCCTGGAGGTAAAAACATGTCATTTGATAAACTACTTAGAGTTTCTAGTTCTTTTCTTAATCCACATCTATTCTGTGTTGCAGTGGGAACAAACAGGCAGGCATCGGGGCTGTGGGAGGATGAGAAAGGTTGGAACTTCAACAGACTAAGTAATACCCAGTTGGCTTCTTGTTACCCTTGTAGGTTGGAATTGACAGATCACTTCACTGTAAACTGGTAAAGCTTTCTGTTTGTTTGTTTAGCTCTGTAATAAAACTGGAGTTCTGATGGTCTAATTCCCTAGAAAAGAGGACTTATATAACCAAGTATCTTGGTTTTCCAGGGCTGCTCTGACAAATACCACAGACTGATCAGCTTCATCAACAGGAACTTATTGTCTCACCACTTTGGAGGCTGGAAATCTAACATCGAGGTGTTGGCCGGATCACACTTACCCCGAAGTCTGCAGCATGCTGGCGGCGGCCTGCCGGCAGTCCCTAATTTACTATCTACCTCTGTTACACAGCCAACTGTGTCCTTTAGTCTCCTTCTGCTGCCATCCAAATTTCCTCTGCTCATGAGGGCGTCAGTAACAAACCTGAAGCCTCCCTGGTTCAGTCCTGGCCCTACAACAGCTAGGAGGGTCTTCAAAGATCCTTCTTACAAATGGTTCATTCAGAGGCCCAGGATTTAGGAGTTGAAATGTTCTTTGTTCCATCACATGATTTACTACATGGGTTCATATTGGTGGGTAGTTGTTATAAGATTAAACGAAACACTCCCTCTTAGTCTCCAACTGGAGTACTTTTATTTAATAGTGGAACTTTCTTTCCTGACTTGCACCAACCTTCCCTTCTCCAAACCCCAATAAAATTGCCAGGCAGATTAAAGCTTAGAGCTTTGTTTGGAGAAAGCATGAAGATTCTGAAGATTTCCTTCTTGCCTTCCCTTTTATGGTTTTCACCACTGCTTAGACAGAAGCTTGAAGACGGTTACTTGTTTCCCTGGAACATAATTTGGAAATAGTTAGTCAAGAGAAGTGAATGATTTCCTAGAATTGCTCAGCTTATCAATTTCAATCAAATGCATCAGAAAATGGCCAAAATATCATAACCAGTTTTATCTGAACACTAGTCTTAATAGGGAGAAAGTCACGGTAAAGGATGGCAAACCACACAGCTCTGTTCTCTAGGGCTGGATGCTTACCCCTTTCTACTCACAGAGGGAAACACTGACCCCTTCCTCACCTGGGAATAGGGGCCGCTTCCCAGGTGTGCAACCTGTGCAGTAGCTCAGGCTCCCGCACTCAGAAGGACCCTCCACTTTCCTTAATGCTCTGCTCTCATCCGCCTAAAAGCCTGAATAATTTTGATCAAGAGGCTACACAGAGTCATTTCAAATGACGGAGTTCCTCTCTAGGAGTTTGTTAGAAATGCAGAATCTGAGGCCCTCCCCAGGCCTTTAAAACAGAATCTGCGTTTTAACAAGATCCCAGGTGAAGCACTGGAATTTCAGAAGCACCAGCCTAGGTTATGGGGCTGGGGTAAGGGGGGCTCAGATGAGTGAGCAGGAGGTGAGACCCTGGCTGAGAACACAGAGGAAGATCTGCATTTTCATCAGAGCAGAAGACTCAAATGACATTTAGACCAGAGGGCCACTGGAGAGGATTAAACTGGGGGATAGAGAAATAGAATAAGGGAAAAATATTTTCCAATAGGGAATAACCTATTCAAAACCATTTCTTTAACGACCTTAGTGACCTGTCAAAATTGTTTGAAAAACTCAACTCTGATATTATAGTACAAAAGAGAAGTTGAATAATGACTGAGTGTTGTTTTTTGACTTTGAGATGCAGCCTAGCCACTGATGAGCTATTGCTATACCTTATAATAGGGCAGGAGTCCCCAGTGATTTGATGCAATTTACTCTTTTTCTCTTCATTGTTTTTAGAAATCCCTCCTCTGTTTCCCTTCAAGCTCTCAAAACCCCTTCCACTTTCTCTTTTTCCCAACATGCTCACTTTACCTTATGTCATAAGGGGATATACAGTTTTATCAAAGAGCAGACTGGAAGAGCTTTGGACTTCAGATTGTAGCGGCTGTCAGAAGAAAAGAAATCCTTGAGGTAAAGAAGACAAAGGTCAACTGCAAGCAATAATGGTGGTGAATTTATAGATTTCACATCAGTTTATAAGATAAAAATGATGCTGTTGCGATAATTCATTAAAAAATTAAATAGGGCTTGTTTTCTTTTTTGGATTTTGGTATCTTGGAGTACTTCCATTGTTTATACTTGCAATTTTAATGATTATTACATTTCCCGTGTGAAATCTCCACGTTGGTATGCACAGGTTGAGAAATCAGAGCAGCATTTTTCCTAAGACTACTGATCAAGATCCTTTCTGACACCATCTTCATGTTTGGAGTTTTCCCCCAACTACCCTCAGGTTTGATAATCTGCTAGAAAGACTCACAGAACACACTGGGAACCATTATATTCACAGATATGGTTTATTACAAGGAAAAGATATGGAAAAATCAGTCAAAAGAAGAGTCAAACCTGGTAGAGTCTAGGAGGCTTCTAAATGTGAAACTTCAGGAGGGTCTAAATGTGAGGCTTCCACTGCCCTTGGGAAGCATTACCCTTTTGCAATCCATGTGTGATAATACACGTGGATTATTGCCTACCAGAGAAGCTCACCTGAGCTTCAGTGTCCAGAGTTTTTATTGGGGCTTAGTGATTGATTGTCCACATGAATAAACCAATTTCCACCCTTCCCACCCACTCGCAGAAAGTTGGGTTAATACCACATGGTTTGAGGGGCCCACCATGAATAACAAACTCATTCGTATCACTTGGGAAATTGCAAGGGGTAAGAGGGTACTTCCCAGTAGCCAGGGACAAAGGCCAAACCTCTCTTTGGATGAGGTCACATTCTTTACCATGCAGGAATGCAAACTAGAGAATAGCATGCAAGAAAACCTTGGCTAGAGGCAAAAAAATATATAGATATTTCCTTAAATTTCAACAGAAGGAATGGTTATGGAATCCTGTTGGGAGAGGGGGGTGAAATATTTTTTTTTGAAATTTTTAATTTTATAGAAAGGAGACCAAGTTTTAATAGACTGAGAAACCATAACCTAGGAGAACATGGAGTCCTAAATCTTCCTACTGTTTATTCATTCTACCATCACATACTTTTGCACACATTCCAGGTGCTGGCACTGAAGTATTCGTTCATATATTTGTTTTATACTTGAATCATTTTTAAAGGCTTTACAAAGTTTTTCATAAAAGCACTTCATAATGACATTATTGAAATAGCACAAAAAAGAAAAAGAAAAAAACCTTAATTGTGAGTTCTACTATGGTTATTGTGGCAGATAGAGATATGCACTTCAATTCAGACAAGTTCTTAATCGTGATCTGCACTCCTGATGGTATGAACCCTTCGTAAACAGGATCTCTTGACGATGTTATTTTAGCTATGATTTGGCTCAGGTGAATGAGGAGGAGCCTTAATCTGGGTTACTGGGGTCCTTTATAAAACAGAAAAAATTTCAGGGATAGTCAGAGAATGCCACAGGAAGGAGCTGAAGCTGGGAGTGACAGGAAAACCGAGAAACCCCAAGGATTGTGGCCAGCCAGGACTACAACATCAGAAAAGAAAGCAAGCCTTACTGATATATGTATTTATTTGTTTATTTATTAAATGTATTTATTTATTTATTTATTTTCAATGCAATTTTATGGAGACATCTTCTTATACCCTATATTCAAATAGAGTGTACAGTCATCATATAATTGTGTATTCATCACCACAATTTGGAACATTTTCATTACTCCAAAAAAATACATATAAGAATAAAAATAAAAATGAAAAAATACACCCAAAACATCCTATACCCCCATCCTACCCCGTTATTTATTTTTCACCCTTAGTTTTTCACTCGTTTGCCCATATATTGGATAAAAGGAGTGTCAGCCACAAGGTTTTCACAATCACACAGTCACACTGTAAAAGCTATCATCTTCAAGAATCAAGTCTACTGGATTACAGTTCAAGAGTTTCAGGTATTTCCCTCTAGCTATTTTAATACACTAAACATTAAAAAGGGATATATCTATGTAATGCATAAAAATAACCTCCAGAATGACCTCTTGACACTATTTGAAATCTCTCAGCCACTGAAATTTTATTTTTGTTTTATTCTCTTTCCCCTTTTGGTCAAGAAGTTTTCTCAATCCTACAGTGTGGGTCCACGTTTATCCCTGGGAGTCATGTCCCACGTTGCCAGGGAGATTTACATCCCTGGGAGTCATGTCCCACGTTGCTAGGGAGAGTTACATCCCTGGGAGTCATGTCCCACGTTGCTAGGGAGAGTTACATCCCTGGGAGTCATGCCCCATGTTGCCAGGGAAATTTACACCCCTGGGAGTCATGCCCACATAGGCGGGGTAGGCAGTGAGTTTTACCTGCAGGGTTGGCTTTGAGAAAAAGAGGCCACTGAGTAAGAAAAGTGGTTCTGGGGTGACTCTTAGGGATAATTATAAGTAGACTCAGCATGTCCTCTGCAGGAATAAATTTCATAAGGGCAAGCCCAAAGATTGAGGGCTCAACATATTATATTAGTAACCTCCAGTGCTTGTGAGAATATATGGAATTCACAGGTGGGGAAGTCTAATGTTTATACATTTTACCCCGGCCCATCAAGGGGGCTTTGCAAACACTTTTTTATTCTCTGCCCAAATGACTCTGTGATGTATAGGACATCACATTAACCTATTCAAACCAACAAGATCTCACTCCTTATTCAAAATTCCGTGTAATTATGGTTTTGAATAAACTGATCATACAAGTTAAATTAGATAGTGTGCAACAGAAAATATAAATTTTGCACCATATAAACATCTATTCTTTTGGTCTCACACAGAAGTTGAAGTTTTAAAACACCATCAATATCATCCTTTAACCTTTAGTCTGGTTTACCTAAGTCCTAACCAACTTTGCTTCATTCTTATCTCTAGTTGAAGTCTGATATCTTTTACAGATTTTTTTTTTTTTTTTTTTTTTTTTTACCAGTTGCTGTATGGGGTTAATTCTGACTTTCAGTGCTGCAGAATGCTAGCTCTGAGTCTCAGGTGTCACACAGATATACAAAGTTCCAGGGACTGACCAGGATATACACAAAGAACTCAGCATCTCAGAATTCAGAAATAACAGTCACAACTCGGAAATAGATGTGACTGCTGTGAGAGCTTACAATCTTGGAACCTTCACAATAAGCTTTTCCTTTATCATCTATGCTCTTGGGTTCAAATCTTAGAGTTGGCACATTATAGTCAGTCCATACTAGGGAGGCATTATAATGTTTGTCTTTCTGTTTCTGGCTTATTTCACTCAATATACTGTCCTCAAGGTCCACTTACCTAGTTTGCATCCCTCACAATTTCATTCCTTCTTGCCGGTACTCAGTATGCCATTATACGTATACACCACAGTCTGCCCTACATCATCAGTCGATGTACCCTTAGGCCACCACCATTCATTGCAAACTGTGACTACTGCCCCCATAAATGCATTCATGTCCCTGCTTCCAGTTCTTCCAAGTATGTAGGATCATATGGCAACGCTATGCTTACCCTCCTGTGGAACCACCACACTGCCCTCCAGATGAGCTGCGCCATTCTACTTCCAACTGTGACTAGGGAACAGTACATCCTTCTCCACATTTTCTCCAGCACTTATATCTTTCTGTTTATTTTTTAATCAGTCTTATTCACACACCATATCGTTCATCCTAAATAAACAACCAATGGTTCTCAGAATAATCATTTAGTTTTGAATCTGCCACCACGATCTATATGAGAACATTTCCATTTCTTCTGCAAAGAAAGAGGAAGAAGAGAAAGAAAAATGAAGAATAAAAAGTAAAAATGAAATAAAATAAAGAGGAGAAACATCAACACTACACCAAGAATCCCATATCCTTCCCTTCTATCCCCCTCTTATTGACAGTTAGATTTGGTATATTGCCTTTGTTGCATTTACTGGAAGCATATTGCAATGTGACTGTTAACTATAGACTCTAGTTTGCATTGATGATATATTTTTTCTATATACCATATCATTTTCAACACCTTGCAATGTTGACATTCATTTGTTCTCCCTCATGTAAAAGCATTCTTATATTTGTATGTTTAATCACCAACACTGATCACTCAAGATTTTACTGCATTAAACAGTTCCAGTCTTAATCCTCTATCTTTCCTTCTGGTGTCGAACATGCCCCTAGTCTTCCTCTTTCAACTATACTAGCACTAAGCTTTGTTCAGTGTACTTATAATATTGTGCTACCATCAGATAGTATTGTGTTGTCCAATTCTGGATCTATACACTCAATCCTTTTGATCATCCTTCGGCATCAAATGCCTGATCTCTACTCTCTCTCTATCTCCACTTTAACTCTCAAAGTTCTTTTTCATTAATGTTAGTTCATTTTAGTGAGACCACAGAGTATTTGTCCTAATTTCACTCAACATAATGCCTTCAATGTTCATCCATGTTGTTGCATGTTTCATGACTTTATTTTGTCTTACTGCTGTGTAATATTCCATTTTGTGTGTATACAACAGATTGTTTATCTACTTGTCCATTAATGGACATTTGGGCTGTTTCCATCTCTTGGCAATCGTGAATAATGCTGCTATAAATATCGGTGTGTAAATTTCCATTCATGTCCTTGCCTTCAGTTCCTCTGAGCATATAGGATTACTGGATCATATGGCAATTCTATACTTAGCTGCCTGAGGAACCACCAAACTGCCTTCCAGAGTAGTTGCACCTTCTATATTCCCACCAACAGTGAATAAGTGTGACTCTTTCTCCACACCCTCTCCAATGTTTGCAAATATTTTTTTCATAATGGCCATTCTAGTAGATGTGAGATGATTTCTCATTGTGGTTTTTGTTTGTTTGTTTGTTTTCTGGTATGGGCAGGCTCCGGGAATCATACCCAGATCTCCGGCATGGCAGGAGAGAACTCTGCCACTGAACCACCATTGCCTACCCTTTAGTGTGGTTTTGATTTGTATTTCCCCAATAGCCAGTGAAGTTGAGCATCTTTTCATGTTTTTTTTTTTTTAATATTGCTATTGTAAAAACTTAAACATACAAACATTCCATGCATGGTGTACAATCAATGGCTCACAATATCATCACATATTTGTGTATACATCACCATGATCATTTTTTGAACATTTGCATCACTCCAGCAAAAGTAATAAAAAAGAAAAAGAAAAAACTCATACATACCATACCCCTTACCCCTCCCTCTCATTGACCACCAGTATTTCAATCTACTGAATTTATTTTAACCTTTGTTCTCCCTATTAGTTTATTTTATCCATATTTTTTTACTCATCTGTCTATACCTTAGATTAAAGGAGCATCAGACTCAAGGTTTTCACAATCACACAGTCACACTGTAAAGGCTATATCATTATACAGTTATCTTTAAGAAACATGGCTACTGGAACACAACTCTACAGTTTAAAGTACTTCCCTCTAGCTGCTCCAATACATCATAAACTAAAATGGGGATATCTATATAATGTGTAAGAATAACCTCCAGGATAACCTCTTGACTGTTGGAAATCTCTCAGCCACTGACACTTTATTTTGTCTCATTTCTCTCTTCCCCCTTTTGGTCGAGAAATCTTTTCATATGTTTTTGAGTCATTTGTATTTCCTCTTCGGAAGTGTATCTGTCCTTGTCTTTTGCCCATTTTTAAATTGGATTGTTTGTCTTTTTGTTGTTGAGTTGTAGGATCTCTTTATATATTCTGGATACCAAACTCTTATATGATATTTGGTTTCCAAATATTGTCTCCCATTGTGTAGGGGGTCATTTTACTTTTTTGACAAAGTGCTTTGATACACAAAAGTGTTTAATTTTGAGGAGATCCCAATTATCTAAGTCTTCTTTCATTGCTCTTGCTTTAGGTTTAATTTAGGAAACCACTTTCTATCCTACGATCTTTTCCTACATTTTCATCTGAAAGTTTTATGTTCTTAGCTCTAATATTTAGGTCTTTGTTCCATTTTGAGTTAATTTTTGTATAATGTATGAGATAGGAGTTCCCTTTCATTCTTTTATATATGGACATCAGTTCTTAAACACCATTTATTGAAGAAGCTGCTCTGTTCTAGTTGAGTAGGCTTGACAGCCTTATCAAAGATCAATTGTCCATAGAGGAGAAAGTCCTTGCTGATATCTAGATTTTGGACTTCTTCTAGCCTTAAAACTATGAGTAAATAAATTACTATTATTAAACCAAAACCAGATTGTGGTATTTGTTATAGCCGCTCAGGAGGAATAATACAGTTGTAATAGTATAATTGTTGAATAGTGCTCTGGATGTTCAGGGTAGATTAAAGACACTATAATGGGTTATGTTATTCTTACTGTGGGCTCAGGGAGGAATTCACGAGACTATGTGAATCTGGATGAGAAAAATCTCATCTTTATTGTTTCTAACCTGTAATTGAATTTAACATTCTTTCAGTTGTCACTGTAATAAAATAGTTCCTATAATCTTGTTGCCAACAGAAATCACAGATATTTTTATTGTATATTACAGTTGTTGGAGTTATCTTGAAACTACCCCTTCAAAAATTCAGTAGTTTCAGACATGCCACTAGATTTAATCTAATACATTAATAAAGAAGCTACATATACTGTTGGATCACAAATTTATTTTTTTTAATGTTATAACTTTTATATATAATTAGTTTCATTTTAATGAATTTAACATCATTATTTTGAGGTCCATAGGCTTCACCAGACACCAAAAGAGACCAAAGTATACAAAAATTCAAGAACGTGTGGTAGAAGAATGAGTTAAAAGTTCATAGGAAATATATCTTTTTCCTGATAGTAAATCCTAATTGTAAAACAAACAAACAAGCAAATGAAGACATCATATGCCACTATTTGTAAAATGAAAGCTATTGAGTGACACCTTGGAAAGTATCTTTGTCAAAAATATATGACCAGTATAGGAAAAATTTTCTATTAACACTCAATGAAAGCCAAAAGCAAACATTAGGGAAAAACAGTGAATTTATGGTTGAGTGATTTCGGTGGCAGAGGACAAGCTAGAGTCTTTTAGGTTGCGTTTCTGGTGATTTTACTTTATGTATGAATAGACTTGGAAAACATAGAGGAATGAATAAATATCATAACACATAATAATCATAGCTATCAGAAAAGCCGGGGCTAGGTCTTTGGGAGTTATAATAAGACAGAGAGTCTGCTGGCATGAAAGTACGTGCCGAGGAGAATGAAAGAGATATTCTAGGTTCTAAAAGAAAAGGGTAAGCCTGGGAAACTAGAAAGGGAAAAAGAAAAAGGTTCTGCTCTTGGTGAAAGAAAGTGTAAATCCTCTCTACCTGGGGAAGTTGGTGAGGAATCAGTGTTATGGGTACAGAATTTCAGATAGAGAATTGGTTGGTAACCTCACATAGAAGAAGGTAATACGAGAACCCTGAGAGGATGAGAATTTCTGGAACAGGAAAACTGTAGTTATTGCTGTCTGATCATTCAGGCAATGGGGCTGAGAACGTGGTGAGAGAACAGCTCTGCTGATGGAAGGGTTGGAAAGGGCGTTTTCTGCCTGCATCCAAGAAGTAGTGTTGGCAAAATGCAGGCGTTGGTCTATCAAAGGAGTGAACAACAAGTCCTACTAAAGACCCAGGAGCACTTTTCAATATGGTATGGCCCAGGAAAACTAGCACTTCTGCAGCCTGAACAGAAAAAGAAATCTTCCTCTGGTTTTATCTGCCAAGATAGCAAAGAATCCATGAGTGGTGAGAGATTAGATAAATAAGCAGTCACTGTAAGGCTAAATTTGCCCAATAATTTTGTATTCCTATATAGTGTTCACACATTTGTCTTTGATGAATTATTATTAGTGTTTGATGCATAATAGTTATTGCTGTTGATATTTGAGTGCTTTATTTGAGTTCTGTTTTTGTGCTGGAAATTTAATATTTACTACTTTAATTCTCAAAATAAATCTGTGAGGTAGGTATTATTATCCAACTTAAGTGATATATCATGCAATATTTTATGCTAATTCAGATGTTGATATATCTGTGTGATAACAATTTTCCCCGATTTCAGATATTCCCAGAAGGGTGAGAAAAGGTAAATTTCAACTTGGCCCTAGAAATTTATATAGAGGAATAAATAAAAGTAAATAAATTGCTATGGATATTTCAATGGCATAGCCCTCAAAATGCCAATTCAGGGGTTTAGACATTTTTAAGGTACCAGTCAAATAGCTCTTTGATTTGAAAGACAGAGAAAGATGAGTATTATCACAGAAAGAGGGGTGTGTGGTTGAGCATGAGCAACCCTGAGAACTCTTATCTTACCTTCCCTAGGTTTTGAGAGAGAGGAAAGAATGACTCTAGAGTAGGTAGACGTTTGACCAGCATCATTCTTTTTCTTCTAGTAGCAGCTATAGGTGCCTTGGGAGAACCACCCCTGCTTTTATTCTATGTAGTTTGAGTAGAATAGCTCCCTGGATCCAAGGCTGAACACTTGACATGAGTCTGCCCGTCAATGTGACACAAGTCTGCATCAATGAATGACACTTCTGTGCCAGTGATATTGGTTCAGCATCTCGGAATGACTCTAGAGGGCCCAAGATTGTCAGAGCTAGTATTTTGCTGGGATGATTGGCAAGCATGTGAAATTTTCCTCTGAGGTGCTAAACTGCAGGTTGTGAGTCTGGACTGCCAGCAGCTATTTTGGTTACACTCTGAGAAGTACTCACCCAAGCATGAAGTCAACAGAGCAGACATCAAAGCCAAGAGATGGGGAGAGACAGATTCCTGGTGACATCTTTGATCCACTAGTCTGTGATTGAAACCGGATCTAGTTATAGAATTTGCTGTTATGTGAATTTGTACACTCCCTTTTCAGGTTGATGCCCTTTCAGCTGTATACCCCTCCTTTTAAAAGTGTACTAATGCAGGATCTTAGTCTGTTACATATCCTGTCTAGCAGCTAACCAGGAGGACATTAATTTGAAGGATAGTGAACAGACTACTGGTTCTGTGGGGGTATCCAGTGCACCTATAGTTGGTGAGGTCATGCCCCACAGCTGCTAGGTGCTTGGCATACTACACAGTGGAGCCTACAGAAAACTGCTTCTGTTCAAGGTGGCATATTCCTAAAAAATAGAGCTTATCTGGAGCAGGTGAAAACATTGACCACCTAGTCCAGTGGTGATCCTACTGCTGGAATCCTGTTGAGGGGGAGAGAGAGTTTTTGGGGACCAGTCATCTGGAGAGCCTTGTGAAATTGTTCTTCACTGTGGGTCATCCCAAGGCTGAGGGTTTTAAAAAGAACTGGTGTGTGTGTTATCAGATTGCCATCCTATCTGTAATGTTGTCCTCTAATTGTTTCAAGTGTATTATGTTGCTGAAACTAAAAGGGAAATATTCAAACCGAAGGTACCAGTACTTTTGGTACCTTTGTACCAGGTACTAAAAGATGCTTTGCCTTCTATTCATTCATTCACTGAGACTGCTATTTCTTCATCAAAATGCATGTTCTCCTCTTATTGCTGGGCCTCCACATACTCCCTTACACTTAGATAAGGACACGTGGCTGAATTCTAGCTAATGGAATACGATGTGTCCCACTTTAGACCTGACCCCAAAATATCTCCTACCAGGCTTCTCCACATTCTTTTCCCATTTTAGATTTCTGGGATGGAACCAATTTTCCATGCTGAAGATCTCAGGGCCTTAACAACTTGAATGATTGTGTAGAGGAGGGCCATCCCTCCAATGTGCTTACTTTCCCAACACTGTTACCAATAGGAAGTAAATTTCTATTGTGTTTGTGCCATTATATACTTTGAGGTCCACTTTTTACAGCAGTTGTCCTCCCCAATAATGCATTTACCAGATATTATGGAGCCACCAAATATGTTTTCATATAGGTATATAATTTTAATTAAAGGACTTCTGTGGTAAGAGCTATAGAAAGTTGTGTGGTATTCTGGGTTTTCAGGGGGGTGAAAGAAATCACCATCTGCCTCTGCCTACCTTGCTTGCCTCTATGTTCTCTGCATTTTGCAACACAGTGGCCCTTCAGTTCTTAGAATGTGCTACTTCTCTTTCTGCTCTGGCCTTTGTAAAGATTGTTTCCTCTGCCTGGAGTGTCTTACTCTTTCCTCTACTCTGTGGGTCTCAATTGAAACATTACTTCTTTAAGAATGCCTTCACAGCTCCAAGATTGGCCAAGATCCCATTACATACTTTTATAACTGTAATTTTCCTTCATAGGATTAATTATAATTTGTTGTTTTATATGAGTTATTATTTGAATAATACATTTATTTATAGTGTGGCAACTGAAAATAATATTGGGCTTTTTCACACCACTATGCTGCCTCGGCAATTCCATGAGGTAGGTAGTAACTTTTTCTCATTTTCCCGATGAAGACACCAAAAAAATTTAATTATATTAAGTCACTTGCCTTCCATGACACAGCTGGAAAGTAGTAGATCTGTCTGATCACACTGTATTGAAGTAAAATAAAATAAGGGCTTTTCACACTGTCATGATGCCTCAGCATCTCCAAAATTAATAGTAATATAATGGATTTTTCACCTAGTCATAGTACCTCAGCATCATGGAGTCTATCATTAAGTTCCTCAGCAACCACCCCTGATACCTACTTACACAAGATAAAGAGCTTCTCCCTCTCTTCCTCAAACTACCTGGGTTCAAGCCTCCATGAAAGTCAAATACAAAATCACCAATCCTCACCCTTACTTGACTAACCATTGCAACTCCACCCCGTAACACTATAAAAAGATGGTCCCTGGGTCCATTGAGACCTCTTGTCCCCTGCCTGCTGGTAGACCATAAGCTCCTGGCATGTTTCCGTCTGTGATCCTGAGAGACCTGTCTTTTCTCTCTCTCTCAGGACTCCTGAGTATTAATAAACTTTTCTTTCATACATCTGTGGCATCACACATATCTGTTGCATCTGATTACCTATTACAGAGCATTCCAATACAATGCCCCATAGGTGGTAAGCTTCTTTAGGGCAGGGCTCCTTTTCATTTTCTTTAACATTTCATGGTTGGTTACTGAATAAGATACTGGGTACAAAATAAATGCTCAATAAAAATTTGTTGAATGAATAAGATATGAATGGAACCTCCCATCTTCTGACAACTCATTATGGACTTTTTTTCATTAATTATTCTCTAACTAATTATATCATCAACTTCAAGAATGAATCAAATGTTTGGAGCTTTGGAAAATGGTTATTCCTAATAGAAAAAGGATGACTTTGGAAGATAAGATCAAACTTATTTTAGGCTTGTTCAACTTGAGAGGCTGAATCATTAAGGAGATGCTCTTGTAAACAGTTTGGAAGTCAGACCTGTTAATTTGACAAATCACAGTGCTACAAATTAAGAGAGGCAATAATTAAAATATGGGAGGAGATTTGACCATAGGAGGAGAGAAAAATAAAAAACACATCAGCCTTGTGGCATAAACAAAGTTAAGAACTATTAAATATCCCATGCCTTATTCAATTTTGTGCCTTAGTACCAGCAAAAGAAATATACATAGTGGTTGCTTATGAAGAGGAACTAATAGGGAAAGATGGTGGGTTTTGCTACAATAATGCTACAAAACAAACAACCTCCAAATACTAGTGTGAATAACAAAAACATTTTTTTTTCTTGTCCATGAATGTGGGGGTCAACTGGGCAGCTCAGCTTTAGGTTGGGAGCTGGTTTCCAGTCTGTTCTATGTGTATCTCATTTAAGCACTAGGTTGAAAGAGCAGAGAGCTTCCTGCAGCAAGTCCTCCCCATGGAAAATGACCTCTGCTTGTGCCATATCAACTAACTTTCCATGACACACAGAAGCAAGTTATTTGGCCAAGCTCAAAGTCAGTGGGACAGAGAGATATATTCTCTGCCTACTCTAAGGAAAGTAACATGGCGATGGGTATGGATGTATAACCCTATTACAAGGTGTGAAGACTGGAAGCAAAATCCAGTCTCCACCCAAGTTGGAGAACAAGGACAATGCAAAGTTAGGGGAGTAGAGAAAATTTTCCAAAAAAGGAAATCTTCAGCAATCAATACAGAGGGGTGATAACTATGCTGAGAAAATGTTAGAATTTGTTTGCGATTAGATAGCATTTAGTACGGCTTTTTCAGCAATGTGGTGGGGGCACAAATCTGAGGGTATTAGGGGACGGTTGGCTAGATTTAGCAAATCAAAATATGGGATGCCTGTTAAATTTGAAATTCAGATACACAATCAAAATGTAAACTTATTTAAATTTAAAATTATTCACTGTTTACTTAAAATTCAAATTTAACTGTATTTTATTGGGCAATCCTAAATTGGGGTCATAAAAGAGTAGTAGCAGACGTGTTGGGGGGGAAAGTAGAAAAACCACTTTTGAAAAGTTTGGTTTTCAAACTCAGCTTCTAGGCTTCAGATATTTACATGTAAAATGGGGATCATAACAGTACTTATCTCAGAGGGCTTTTATGAGAAATGTAATTCTGTAGCTCT
This sequence comes from Tamandua tetradactyla, assembly GCF_023851605.1. Lineage (NCBI taxonomy): Eukaryota > Metazoa > Chordata > Mammalia > Pilosa > Myrmecophagidae > Tamandua > Tamandua tetradactyla. Next base: position 128,253,551 of record NC_135331.1, on the reverse strand, counting down.
TTTATACAAATCAAATATATGGTATGGTGACTATTTTTTCCATAATGATCTCTCTCAGTAGACATGGGGCTCCTTCAAGACAAGTTTACTGTTTTTATCACCTTCATATCCAAAGTACTTATCTTAACATCTAGTGCTACACAAAACCCTTAACAATGTTGATTAAGTATAATCAGATCATGTATCTGAATCTGGGATTTTAAGAAATTAATTGGTCATAGTCAGGGAAAAGTCATTGAAGACTTAGTGAAAGTGCTTTTCCTTAAGTTATTTTCTCTCCATTAATGTAACTTACCTGGATTTATAGAATTTAAAGTGAGATTGCTGCTGCTCTTGTTTCTGTCTAGACAAATAATTCTGAAACCATGTTCAGCTGCTTCCCATTTCCATAGCAGACCTGCCCCTACCCCCACCCAGTATGTGCTATTTTATTGCATATACTTAACAGCTTTACTCTGACAGTTTGTTTTAAACTGAACTGATCAATTGCTTTTGCCTCCTGTTGACACAGTCTAACAGATAGTTTCATGTCTGATAGACCAAACAACTGATTGACTTAATAGAATAAATTCAGTCAACTGTTTAAAAAACATTAAACAACTGATGGGGTGACATGATTTGCTTTATTGTCTCAAATTTGATACTGATTTAGCTATGTGATTTTTTTTACAAGGTTAAAACCAGTGTGGTCTTTAAAAAAAATTAAGATTACTGAGAAATTGAAGACTAGATTTTGTTATTTTACTACAATGCAACATGAAATTAGCATTTATACAAGTGTTTCATGAGGGATGATATTATGAAATACATGAACTCACCTTTGGAGGAGAAAATAGAACAATAATGAAATTAAATTAAGAAAGCTAATACTTTCTCTTTAAGCATGTTATTTCTATTGTCTTATCTAACTATATTTGAAGATATGTTTATTCCCTAAGATCCTATTGAAGGGTCTTATACAAGTAAATGTATTGCTTGTTTTTTTTTGTTTTTTTGTCTGCTTACTCTACGATAAGATTCTGCGAATTAGTCAAGACTTCAGAAGGAAAAGATGAGGAATGAGACGCTATGCGAAGAGATGCAGGACTCAATTATTTGGCTGTCACATTACTTGAAATGATTTGGCAATTGGAAAACAGGGTTATCTTTTATTAGCACACTCAAACAGCAGCAGAAAAACAACCTTCCACTTGATTCTTACTGAGATTTATTGTTTTTAATAATGCCACTTTTCAGAAGTGTAGTCATGTGCTCATTTAGACAGGCTGACAGAGTGAAAACTTGCATGTGATGCAAAGTACCCTTCGGGCCACAGATTAAGACATATATAGTGCAGAGACAAGTCAGGTCAAATGCCCACAACAGACAACAAATTCCAGTCTCCCCTTCCCATGATTTGGCTCCCATTTTGCATCATAGTACCCACAATGGAAATCTGGCAAAACATAGAACACGGATGGCTGCCGACTGACATGAAAAGTAAATTTTATTAAACATGTTTACATAACATGAGTTGGAAGTTCATTTAAAAGCACAGGGGAGTATTAAGACAAGTGGTTGAAATAGAAAGATACTACCCAATTATAATTAGTTGATTGTTGGCCACCAAGACAGAACGGAATCTATTAGAAGTGCACCAATGCTTCGGTCCTTCCTGCTCAGGATGGTGAGCAGTGGTCAATCTGTGCCCCGTGGAATGATGGGCAGATAATTCTGGCAAGTGTAAATAATAATGAATAATTCACTTGGTGCAGGCAGTATGTCTATGGATTAAAACCTAGTGTGTGCACAGTGTCTACATGTGTTACAGCCCCACAGTAGGAATCTACACCAAAATGTTTATTAGAAGGAATTTGGTCCATACTACATCACGTTTTCCAGAGGGTAAAAAATAAAGTCCATCTATAGACATTTCACTCCAGACTTACAGTCTGAGTCTGGCTAAAACCTGCAAAATGTCTATAACAAAAAAGGATGGCTTAGATTTCTTGGTTATTTCAGTATAGTAATTAACAAGCAAACTGTACAAGTACATGCAACATACAAGCTGGCTTATATGGAAGTAACATACATTATTAAATAACCTTTTGTCTCTTTCTTTCTTTTCTTTTTTTTTTTTTTACAAAACATGCATGCAGCTCTGAACAGTTTCAAGTCATGCTGCTCTATTTGTGTAATCACAAAAACTGAATGACTCATAAAAGGAGGGAGAACATATCAATGCACCTGCAGAGTCTGCAGTTTGTAGTACATATACAGACTGTCACAAGGGAAATTCAAGGCCAAGAAAAACTCAAATGAAGAAAATGTAAATTGAAATTTGAGTTTGTTTTATTTTTCCCCCAAAAAAGTAAGATATTTTGCATTAGAAAAATCAAGCTTTGTGCTTGCATCAATCTCAAAGAAATGTAAATTAAAATCTGATAAAAACAGTAGTTTAGTGCAGAATATTTCAACTGGAATTTCCAGTGGAATATTGAACAGCTCATACCATGCTCTTTCCAGGGCAGGTGGGTGTGTCTACACTGAGACATGGCCGAGATACCTGGGCATAGCTCAAAGTATCATAGGATCAAATCCATTCCTAGTCACCATTTTGGGAAGTCAAAAGTATGCTTTATACATGAGCATTTTTTTGTTTTGTTTTGGATATCAGAAAGGAAACGGCATTGAAAGGAGTATTTCCAAAGTACAATTACGTGGTGAGTTTTAGTCTCCAGCATTAGTTGCAGATTTGATTTCTTTAAAAGTCTTCCATGCAAAACAATGGAATACGTAATTTTCTATAAGGAAAACAGATATACTCTTCGTTAAAAGTGATCCTGTGGTCATTTATTTTGGAAGATGTCTTTTCGTTTTATTTTGGATTTCCATACATAACACTTTGAAGAATTAGAATATGAAAACCAGTGAAACCCCTTTATTGGCCTCACCTTGTCTTGCTGTTGAACACTTTTGAGAATGCTACAGAGACTGCTTCAGCCCTTTTTTTGGGTGCTTTTGAAAAAGAAAGGAAGGGTCTCTGTTAACATCATGAGGCCTATCATAACACGGCCAAAAACTAGTGGAGATAAATTCAGTGAAAAACAAAACAAAACAAATTCAACAAACAAACAAACAAAACACATGGAAGAAATAAAACATCTCAAACAGCAGGGAAAGAACACTGCTTGTGGTCTGTGTAGAAATGTCTACAATACAACTTTTCACAGAGTGAGAGTTTCCAGTTTGTTCAATTGTATGTGTGTGTGTTTGTGTGTGTGTGTGTGTGAATTTGAAATTTCCTCTTTTTTCTACTTGTTAGAAGCATCAGTGACTCTCACTAGCATGTGGAATCTTACTGTAATTTGATAGATTGCCTTGTTCTGTCATATGAAGCCAGGTTTTAAATAACAATTGGGACACATTATTGAAAAACTACTACAGGCAAAACACAAGTTGATTGTCTGTCTCCAACAATGCTTTTGATCACGAAATATCTGGTTCAGAGTATTATCCTGAAAGGTAGAGTTTTAATTCAACGACTCTGGTATGAGTTCACTATGATCGAATGCAGGGAGGCCCAGTTGAACTTTCCAGAGATGATTGGGAAGCCCGGCGGGTTAGGGGAGTGAGTGTGGGATCCACCAGTGATGACGGTGGGAACAACTTGTACCATCCAATTACCATACTGGAAAGATCGAGTTCTTCCAACAAGATTTGAGCAACACCCATAAAGCATTTATGGTCCATTCTACCATAGTCTCCCCAGACAATCACCTGCAGAGACAGAAAAATACAATATAACTTGAACCACTCTCTTTCACATTTGAAGGGTTCAAAGCAATTATTCTGTAAAAGTGAGCCAGGCAGTGAAGGAGAAGAGGAAACAAATGTAACTGATGCCTAGAAAGAGGCAAAGACAAGAAGAATTACTAAGCTTAAGTTGTGATATGTCACAGTAATTTTTACATTTGATGGAATGCAAATAATGTTTCCCTAATGAAGGGTACTATCTGCATGAGTCATGTTAAATAAGTAACTATATTGCCTTACACCTACATAAATTCAACACACTTCTTGAATATCTACTATCTAGTAAATACCACGCAGGGCCAGAGACATATGAAAATTAAAATTTGTGGAAACCATGAGGGCGAAACAAACAATCCGAAAGCAGTATATGATGGAGTGTATGTATGATGAAAAATGCATAAAGAACAGGAGTATTCATTGCATTTCCTTTATATCATAGACTTTTTAGTGAGATGGTGACTTTTGAAAAACTGTCTGTCTTATTTTGATTAGACAATAAGTTGGTGAGCTCTCCAACAATTACCACAATCTGAGTCAACTCTTGTTGGTGTTGGACAGGACTTACAGTCACTTCATCCCTGGTTCTATTTTCAAATCATTTAGTCACCTGTAAAGGTTTTCAACGGAACTCATGAACTGGCTTTGCACAGGCAAGGGTGGTGAATCCTGTCTTCTCAATTTACTGAGTGACTTTATCAAGTTACTTAAGCTCTGTGATCCTTAGACATGATCTTTAAAATGGGGATAATGATATTTATTGCATGGGATAGTTACTAAGTTTAAAAGAGGTAATGCATATAAGTATGTAGGAGTATTTTTGGCATTCAGTAAATGGTATTTGCTGGTCTTTTTGCATATTTCTCTTTTTCTCTCCTTCCTCTTTTATACCAGGTCTGGCATTTACTAATATTCAAACTATTATTAGCATTATTTATCTTGATATATCTTTATCTATTTGTCAGTCTATCTCTCTCTCTCTCTCTCTCACTCTATCATCTATCTATCTATAATCTATCTATCTATCTATCTATCTATCTATCTATCTATCTATCTATCTATCTATCTATCTATCTATATCTATCTATCATCTATTTATCTATCCTGTAGCTATTTTCTATCTAAAAGAGAGAGAGACAGGAGAAAGCAGTGGTGGGAAATAGGGCAAAGGAAAAAGGAGATGATAGAAAGAAGGGAAAGAGAAAATAAAAATTTTGTTTTCCATTAGATCCACCAGCTATTTTTTAATACTATATATTGTTTGCAATTTAACAAGTTGTTTCTTTCTACAAGGGTATTACACTATAATTATCTTTACTGAACTTCATTCTCTGTGTTTCATCACTTCTTCAATGTTTATATGGACAATGTGGATATTCTGTCATAAAAAGAAAAACAAACTATTTGTTCACTGACCTGAAGGACTTTACCCTGTGGGCTTTCATCAAAAACCAGGGACTGTTGATACAAAGGATCAAGGGTTTTTCGTGCAATTCTTGTCTTCTTCTTGGCTATACAGGCCCCATTTTCCAAAAGATATACTTTGACATATGGAGCTAGACAAAAGTATATTAACATACAAAGAGTTCACCGAAAGTTAAACTAACTTTTATTTTTAAAATGCCTTATTAGAGAATTAGAGGTGCTTAATGAATATTTCCATGGACTATTTAAAAAATTTTAAATTTCCATCATAATATGAATTTCATTCCTTAAAACCCACATTACCATTACCACCATTTTCCTCATTTCAAGTATGTGTATAAAAGCTGTCACAGAATTTTACTTGGGTTAAGATTGGCATTATAATTCAGATTTATGTGTTAAAGCTCATATCTTCTTTTTATGGCCAGAGCTAAATTCTGTTTTTATTCTTTTCCATTTGAAAATTTGCAGAAAGGAAATAATTGCCACAAGCTAAGAAACAATTATAATTAAACTTCTCTTAATATGACTATGCTCTCCCTAATACCTTCTGGTAGAATAATTGTTCAAGGAAAACCCAGATGCAATATTATAGAATCAAAGAATGCAGAAAAGCTACCCATCATTTTAATCAATCAGATGATGAAAAGAGGGGAGATAAAATTCAAATGGGGCAAATGGCTTAAGTTTTTTGCCTATTATTCTGTTATCCAAACTCAGTAACAGTTTTCCTTACCAGGTGTAGATTTGGAACCAGGTTTTTGTGTGAGGCTTCGTGCTCTAATCACTTCAACTTCTAACTGGCCCTTTTTATCTTCCATTCCAATTTGAATATCACCTGCAAGTGGAAGGGAAGCAAGATGTTTCAGCTTCTTTGCAATTACATGTAATTAAAAAAATAGAGGCCCATAACAGACTACAAATTCTGATCTCCATGATTCTGAAAGAAACTAATCCTTAGAGTTGCCTAGCTCCACTTTTCTTCTCTGCCTCAAAATCAGCATTTGCAATGTCCCTTTTCATTTTTCTGGTACTAATCCATCCTATGAGATTCAGAAATTAGTTTTTCTATAGGAAAACAGGTATTTACTTGGTTTTTGTTCTGTAATAATTCTTAACCTTTACGTCATCTAGCATATTATACTTATTAATAAAAACATGTAATTATCTGTACATTCATTATCTAGAGATAACCACTATTAATGTTTTGGTGTATATTCTAGCCATCTTACAAAAAGCTTTAACATTATTTATCCATCATCTTTCTATCCATCTATTTATTGGATCATGGAAATACATTACCATTTTATTGACTGTTAGTCTACTGAATGTACACGCCACTACCTATTTAACTAGTTTCTTATTAATGAAAATATAGGTTATTTACAATGGTTGCTATTATAAGCAACACTAAAATGTACAGCCTTATAAAGAATTCTTGAATACTTGGACAGTTATTTCTTTTTTTTTTTTTTTTTTTTTTTTTTTAAAGAGAGAGGGAGGAAGGGAAGGAAAGACAGAGAGAAGGAAGGAAGGATGGAAGGAAGGAAGGGAGAAAGAAAGGGAAACATCTTTTAAACATTTTCTTGTTTTATTGTATTTTGTTTGTTTTGTTTTGTTTTTTACATGGGCTGGGGCCGGGAATCGAACCGAGGTCCTCCGGCATAGCAGGCAAGCACTTTGCCCGCTGAGCCACCGCGGCCCGCCCTTGGACAGTTATTTCTTGAGAAAAAAATTCCAGGTTTTTAATTATTGGATCTAATTTTATGGACACTTAAAATTTTCATGTATACTGCAAACTATCCTTCATAAAAGTTATGCCAGTTCGTAGTAGCAGCAGAAGTATCTAAGTCTGCCCATTTCCCACAACTCTCTAAACTGGTTTTAGTAATATGTCTAATTTTTGCCAATCGGATAGTTAAAGGTCATATTCAGGAAAAATCTATTTCATGTGTTACAAATAATTTTCTTCATTCACCAACTTTCATATAAAATAGGTCTAACTACAAGACCTATTTTATATGACCTTCTAACTTGTTTTAATACTGTTATTTTATATGACCTATCAACTACAAAACATCCATTTTCCTGTAGAAAAAAATGATTTTTACCCATGGCAGGAGTGGCAAGAGTTTGTCGTCCAACAAGCTGGGCTGGCCCCAGCCCATCAAGAAAATCGCTGAATTGACTGTCAGCTCCTAGTCGCACTCCAGGAAATATTAAGCTATTACAGAAAAAAGAGAAAACAAAAACATTAGATCTCCTTGAGTTCTTTTTGTTAGTTTCTATTTGCCACCTGATCCTGATGATAAAGCATACACACTACTTAGACAATTGGTTTACTTACTGATTCTTTGCACTGTCATTAAACTAAGGATATGAGGCTCAGTACCAATTAAGAAAAGGTCCAAAATCTCACCATATGATCTGATGCTATATGTTCAGGAGGGCTTGGGTAATGGTAATAATTTTTAATATACTAAGTGTTCCGAACTCTTACAAATCCAATTTCCTACAGAAATGCATTGCTGACACAAAATATAAGATGCAAAATTTTATATCGTAAATATTACATAGATAGTGATTGTGAAAATTAAGTAAAATAAATACTAAATTAAGAGAATGTGGTTAATAATAGTATAGCATGGTTCAAGTTATTATTTGTATAACAATAAACATAAAAATGTTAATTTATTTATCTCTGAATTTTTAAATTATCTGAGATTTATTTAGTCCAAATTAATATTAATTGGTTATAGTATGCCTATTTCTGCCTGAAATCACTAGGACGTAAGCTCCACGACAGCAGCGGCTGTGCTACTCTTGTTGACTGATGTATCCTGCGGATGAGAACTTTGCTTTTCATGTAGTTGGCATTCAATAAGTGTTATTTCCATTGTGTTTTTACACATATTATTTCCTCACAAGCATGGAATTCAGGGCACATATTATCCCATCCAGAGACTATCAAAATGAATATATGGGGTTAAGTGGCTTATTCCTGATTGTGGTAAATTTGATTTGATTGTTTTTGTACCAGAAAATAATGTTTTCAGTCTTTGATTTGCATATAGTTTTATAGTATGTTATCAAATATTAGTATTTTGCCAGCAAGTTTATATCTCCATAACTTTCACATCTGCTGACCTCTGATACTCGCTGTAACTTGCTGGGAGCATGTGTACCAAGTACTGGATCAAATCAAGATGGATCCATTAGTTTCAGGAATGAGAAAGAGCATCATAAACATTAACTTGACAAAATTTTATTTTGTTTTCTGAACAAAAAAGAAAAATATAGTAAGAAAAATGAGATCAATGTGAAATAAATTATGCATATCATATTTGTAAATGAGTGATCTAAATGATAATAAATGAGTAATAGTGGAAAATATGTACATGATTAATTCCCATGTAACCAAAGGCAGAGTGATAATTACTTTTTTGTCAGGTCTATCACCTCATCGAAAGTTCACTTCTACCAGAAAAAATCTAAAGCATAGGAAAATGCAGGTTTTGTGTACGATCTATATGAAATAGTAAAACTCAAGCCAAGTAAACAAACACCAATCTAGTTTCATTTTTTCAAAATTAATTTAACAATTAATTAAAACTGCTCAATCAAAGAGAGATAGATCTTATTTTTTTTTCCTTTAAGGTAAAATTGAATAAACAAACCTTTAAAGAAAGACAAGAATATCTAAGCTGTTATTATCAGAGTGTTAGACTAACAATATCTTAGAGCCCAGCATGGTTTACAGAAAGGTAGGAAAATAGGAAATTAGTTCCTTACTTTCTAATTTTCACTCAGATTTTTTTTGTAACCGGCCAGACTGCATTTTTCCACATGCAAGAGTTCATTAAAGGTGGCATTTCTACACTTAATAGCCATTAAAGGACCATTCGGAGTTTTTCTAGATGATGGAAATCAGTTTATTCATGTGAACTCCACATTTCTTCAACTCTTTGAAATGCATGAGATCAAATGCTGCGATGTGTCCATGTGCACTTATCATAAGGGGTCAGGCTGGTTTACAATGGATGGCTGGACTTCTGTTTTTTAAGAAAAGTTGCACAATAACCCTTGGTGACTTTATTTTACTAAATGCTGCACAATCCAGGGTTCTAAGTGACATGTGTTGACAATACTTACTTTCCCTCTGAGCTGTAACTATTGATGCTGCCATCGGTAGACTCTCGACTTGGCTGCCGTACCATCTTCCTCATTTCAGCTGCCATTCCTGTTTCTGTACTTCTCTGGATTGTACTTTTTAACTTCTTGTGGCCTGACTCTGATGGGAGAGAGGACAATACCTCTAAGTTTTATCGAGACAATTTCCCCTGAATATTGATTGACTCTGCAAATATAACAGTTAATTATTCATGTAATTAAAAGCTTAATCAGAAGAATAGTGGTCTAAGAAAATAATCTCCTTAAATTACTTTGCTGAAGTGTGATCTGGACAAGTGGAGAAGCAGTGGAACTCTACCATTGCTAGAGTTCTGGAAATTACCCAAGTCTTAATGAACTATGACACATTCATTGTATTATTACTGATGATAAATTCAATGAAAAATTGGATTTAGCACTGAAAGGTAATGTGATATGCTTCAAATCCATGGGAATAGACCTAAGGAATGTTATATATCCTTTTAAAGGGGAAGAGGCACCGCCACACATCAGCAATCTTCATAAAAAGATGCAGTGTGTCATCTAACAACTTTACAACATTTTAGAATATTCTATCATATTTGAGTAGGCATATAGGTTGCCTGAACAGGTAGAGCAGATATTATTCTAATTTCCCATGTTACACAGCTAGCAATGGCTTCTGACTCAGCCAAATGACTTCTGAATGGCAATTCTGGAGTGTGAGACTGACTCCCTTTACATTGTGAGTTATATTGGCTGATCACTCTTAAGTTCAAAGCAGCTTCCTGAGCTCCTTTGAAATGTATTAACCCTCATTCTACTCATAGCATGGAAATGAAATTCTGAAACATTTATTTGATTTTATAGTATGAACAATATCAAAACCTGGACCAACTATTAGACTTTGTAATTACTGGACATGCTTTCTCATCTACACATTCTATATATATTCCTTATGTTCTTTATATTTTTTGTATAGCACATTTAATGCCCATCAGCAATACATGAAAAACGCTCTATATACATAGTATTTACATACATACATACACTTTCCAATTCTCATAAAACCTAAAGGTGCCCCAAAAACATTTTTAGATAAGCCATATGAAAGCCTGCATTTCTTCTCATTTTTAGTCACTGCAACCCTATTGTGAATCATCTAATCAAATACATAATAGGTTGTGTCCCATAGACTCAGTGATGGTATCTGCCATGCATTATTTCAATAGGTTTACTAAATTTTTATTGTTTCCTAACCTTTTAATTGCTGTTGCTGTTTACAAAGGTAATATAAGCATATGGCACAATATTAAAATATTACAAAAACAGCAAAAGTTGAAGATCCCCTAAAACTTCACCCTTCAAAGACAATGATAGTGAATATTAGGGACTATTTTTTTTTTCTTTATACATATACCTGTTTCTTCACCGGCTTTTGTGATTCACACTCCTTTTGTCCTCCTCTCTCACTGGTTGCTTCTCCTTTGTCTTGTGATATAACCTCCTCCTCTTAATATTTTTAAATGTAGGAGGGCCCTACATTTTAGCCTCTGGACCTTCTCACTTTCTGTACTCCCTAAGAAATCTCATGCCTGACCTTAAATCCATCTATACATTTATGCCTCCTAAATACGTATTTCCAATTGTGATCTTTCTCCTGGATGGTAGAATCATTATTCTAATTGCCTTTTAGTGCTATTTAGAAATCTAATAGACATTTCAACATTAACATATTCAAAACAGAACTCTTCATTCCCCATCTCCACCCCAATTTACTATCAAATTCCTTCTCCCTTATTAAATGGTACCTCCTTTTACCTAGTTGCTTAATCCTAAAACATTGTAATCATCCCCAGGTGATCTTTCTGTAACACTCCACATTCAATATACATCAGCCAATTCTGTTGGTTTTACCTTTAAAATACATCTCAAATCCGATTACTCTTTCTTATTTCCACTGCACAATCCTAGCTGTAGGATTGTATCAAGGCCACTGCAGTACCTATCTACACATTCCATATGAGTTTCTGACCTTCTTTCTAATTCTTGCATAGCATCCAAATGGGTTTCTGGTTTTACTTCCATCTTCAGAATAAGAGTAACATTTCAGCCATGATGGTTCCTTAAAAATGTGAATCTGAACAGATAACTACCTGGCCCAAGATTTTATAATAGTTTATCATCAAAATTAAGCAAACTCCAAAACTGTTATCATGGCCTGTAAAATGCCATATAATCTGGCCCCTGCCTACCTATCAGATTTCAGCCTCTACTCCTTAACCTACATGCTCATTGCTCTCCAGCTCCATTGGCTTCTTTGCTTTTCCTTGTAAACTTTTACTTACTGATTGTCCCTTCTACCTTGCTTTCTTCAGGTCTGTGCGCCAATGTCACCTCCTAAGAGAGGCCTTTCCTCACCACTCTATTCTCTTATCATGTTTTATTTTTCTTCATAGCATTGATCTGCCACTAAACCTTTATTTTTTTTATCTGTTTCCTCAATTCAAATGTATGTGCTGTGAACCAGGGGCATTATAATTGTCACTCATTCTAGAATGATGGATGTAGTATAAACTCAATAACGGGATCATACCAGATATACTAATAATTTCCTCATTCCTTTTAATATATTACTATAATATTGTACAAAATATCTATAATCATTCTTTTTAATGATTGCATGCTTCCATTGCATGGCTATGTAGTACCACAATAAACCAATTCTTTATTGATGGATATTTGGGATGTTTCCAGTTTTTAAAAGGGAATTTTTATAGGATACATTCTGAGACACTGAAATTCTAGTGAAAGGATAGGAATCTGTACAATCTTAATAGCTATTTCTAAATTTCCCATTGTAAGCCCTACAGCACTTCACATTATTGCCAACATTCATATGGATGTATCCATTTTCCCACCCAAGTCTTAGGAATTCTCTACCTTTTCCGTTTCTGGTCTCAGTCTCACCCACTATCCTGCAGTAGAAGTTGTACACCTACTGAGGGCAGATACTTCATTTATGGCTAATGTGAATGCTGCTGATTTTTGCTTTGGTATTTATTTATTTATATACTGTGGCTCTTTCTTGATGCAGTTTATTTATAAAGTCATCGTGGTATAGCTAATGTTTCATTCATGCACACATATTGGCTATCTCTTGCTTGCAAGGTAGGAAAGAACCCCACAGACACATTGTTAAGGTGCCGAGCCCAGTAGAGATAGGACAAGTGTTACCCAAGGCAGCATGAGGCAACAAAGCTAGGGTGGAATACCAAATTCTTACTGAAAATGCACAGGACCAGAGCTAGAAAATCTAAATAAATGATGAGGTGATGCTGTAAACTGGAGGAGAAACAGAGAATCAGAATAGAGTGTGCACTCATTTTTTCCATTCATTCGGCCATTTAACAAATATTGAACACTTAACTATGCATCAGGCACTGTTCTGAGTGCTGGAAGGACAAATTTCCTGCTATCATGGAGCTTACATTCTAGCATCTGTACATACAAGAGAGAAAATGAACAAATAAATAAATAGATAATATGCCTGAAAATAAGTGCTATGGAAAAAAAATAAAGCAGGTAAATGAGATAGAAAGTGACAGGAATACACCAGTGAGGGTGTTAATTTTAAAAAGGATCAGAGTCTCATAAATCAGGGGCATGAAACAGCGAGCCATGAGAGGACAGCGAAGTCGCCAGCAGTTGGATTGATCGGGATGACCTTTCATTTGGATTGTGGTAGGGAAGCTGTGACTAACGGTGGTCAGGAAGGGGTGGCTGTCTTGCCAGCAGTGGATAGTTCTCCAGGTCTTCTTTCCAGTCTTCTAATGTTGACATTGCCTCTGGCCAAGAGCCCCTTTCATTGGAGATCTCAGGGCTCTGTTCACGTCTAGAAGTCCAGATGCTGGTGAAATGAAGGCTGTCAGTAACTTACTTATTCTCCATTACCTAACCCAGGTTTCACATAGTTGTTCTTGGATACATATTTGTTCAATTAAAGAAAACAAACTCTAAAAGTGAATAGCTTTCGTTAATTTGTTTGTATTTTAAAATTGAGATTTGTCATATCAAATTTGCTTAAAGAAGGGTACATCTACAGTGTTCCAAAATTCTTAGAGAACTGTTAAGCCTTAGTAATTTCCAGAGTATAAATGTCACACAATTTCAAAATGCATCATTTAAGAGGTAAGTTATTGAAATTTCATTTCTACATATTTCATTCTGTGAATTTTGAGTAACATTTTTAATTTTAAGGTTCTGGTTTTAGTCCTTATGACTGAAAATGGCAAGCATGGACTGATACAAACCTTGCTCTAGTTGCATTCATGTTAATAAATATTCAATAAAAAGAGCTCTGATGAACTCAACAATTTATGCAGAAACTGCATAATGAGCTCCAGTTCTAAATTTGTCTTACTTATATTTATAAGGGCTCTATTACTAATTTGGAATTCATTGCCAGGAACATTGTTTTGTGGATGTGGAAACTGTGAGTGTGGAGAAATATAGTTCATGCAACAAGTATTTGTTCAACATTTAAGCTGGGCCTAACCTTTTCTAGATGCTGATGAAACAACACATGGATAAAAATCCCTGCTTTCATGGAGTTACTTGCTGTGAATATAATGACTTGCTTAACATCATGTTAGTTAGCAGGAGAGGCAGGATTGGAAAACCTCATTTCCTAAATCAGATTTGTGATCATTCCTTTATACTACAGCTTCGGAAATAATAAAGCCTGATTTCATTTATTTTACAAATAGAGCAATGGCTTATTTACACAGATATTTTAACATATATATTGTCACATGGGTTCATTAAAATTTTAAATTAAATCACATATTCTATACAAGTCCAAATATATACAATTATCTGTGTCTATCTCTCTACATATGCTATAATTATGGTACAAATATATATTACAATACGAAACAGAAGATATCAATATAATGCATTCAAAATGCATTAAATATTAGAAAAAGTACTGCTAGGTTTATTAAGAATGCTGCCACCCACAGTTTAATTGAACAACAAAAGTATATGGAACCTTGAGTAGGGCATGAGATTTTATAGGTTTGTCCAGAGTGATGCTCAGATAAACCCTAGAGTGATTTGAACGGTAAATAAAAAAGTATTTGCAAACTCCCCTTGGGGGAATGGCGAGAAAGGGGGAAAATTCAACTTCCCCATGTGGAGAATTCCTGATATTCTCACAAGCAGTGGGAACAACCAAAGCAATAGGCTGAGCCCTCAATCTTGGGATTTGTTCATATCCTGCAAAGGATAGGCTCAGCCTACTTAAAATTAGGCCTAAGAATCACCCCAAAGAACCTCTTTTGTTGTTCAGATGTGACCTCTCTCTCTCAGCCAACATGACAAGTAAACTCACTGCCCTCCCCCTCTCTACATGGGACATGACTCCCAGTGGTGTAAACCTTCTGGGAAACATGGGACAGAAATCCTAGAATGAGCTGGGACACAGCATCAAGGGATTGAGAAAATCTTCTCGACCAAAACGGGGAAGACAGAATGAGACAAAATAAATGCTCAATGGCTGAGAGATTTCAAACATTCTAGAGGCTATCCTGGAGTTTATTCTTATGCATTATATAACCTTTTCAGTTAAAGTACACTGGCGGGCTGGAGGGAAGTGCCTGAAAATGTACAGCTGTGTTCCAGTAGCCATGTTTCTTGAAGATGACTGTATAATGATACAGCTTTCGCAATGTGACTGTGTGATTGTGAAAACCTTGTGTCTGATGCTCCTTTTATCTACAGTATGGACAGATGAGTAAAACATACGGATTAAAAATAAATAAATAATAGGGGAAACAAATATTAAAATAAATTTAGTAGATTGAAACACTAGTGATCAATGAAAGGGAGTTGTAAGGGGTATAGAAAAAATAGGGGAAATAAAGACTAAAACATATTGGGTAGATGCAAATATTAGCAGTCAATGAGAGGGAGAGGTGCGGGTATGGTATGGATGAGTTTTTTTTTTTTCCCTTTTTATTTCTTTTTCTGAATTGATACAAATGTTCTAAGAAATGATCATGGTGATGAATATACAACTATGTGATGATATTGGGAGTTATTGATTATACACCAAGAATGGAGGTGGAAGTACTTGTTGGTGTAGGTCCTTTTGGGAAGCAGCCGGGGTTTTGTATTGAAAGTGAAGATGAAGATCATGATCTAATTTACACTTTCAAAAGAGTACTCTTGCTGTTTTTTGGAGAATGAATTGGAAGGTCTCAGAGTGGAAGCAGGGGGAACAGGAAGGCTACTTCCCTGCCTAAGAAGGATAGCTTATATTAGAGGGAAGTAGTGATGGAGATAAGAGGGTAGGTTTTTATTATACTTTGAAGTAGGGATGACAGGACTTGTTCTATTACATATAAATGGTTCAGGAAAAAAATCAATAGGTTCTAGATTTTTAGTTAGAACAACCAGTTGAATGGTAGGGTCATTTGTGATAGAGTGAGAGGAATGCGTTGCAGGTGGTGGGAATTGAGAGTATACATATTTTTTGACATTTGGGAGGCATTCTAAATGGATAGTAAAGTAAAAAGCGTATATCTGAAACTGGACCATAAGGAAGAAGTCAGGGCAAGAAATAAATTGGAAAACAGAAAGATAGACATATCGGTAAATAGACTGGATACACTGGCATGCAGATGGAATGAAAATCTATAGTACTGAATGTAATAATCTAGATAAGGAGTACAGGAAGAGATGGAAAGAGTAAACAGGATGGTGCTTGAGATACTCCCACATTTAGAGATCCAGAAAAAATAAAGACTGCTAAGAAGGCTGAAAAGAAGGCCCTTTAAGATATGGGGAAAACCATCTAAGTGTGCCGGTGCAGAAGCCAGAAGAAGAAAGCATTTCAGGAAGTAAAAGGTTCAACATGTTGGTTACTGCTGATAGTTTAAGAAGACAACACAGAAGAGATGGCAGTGCTTGGCTTCATGGGTCTCAATGAAGTCAAGAGGAGATTCAGCCAAGTGAAGGTTTGGAAGCCTGAATGGAGTGACCAATGAAAAGAGAGAATGAGAGGTGAATAAATGGAGATAGTTCCTATGAGCATTTTGAGGAGGTTTGCTGTGATTGAAAGGTAGTATTTGGAAGGTCACAAAAGATTAGGGGAGATTATCTATTTTTTGAGATGTCTGATATTAGAGCTTGTTTCTATGAAGATGGGAATGACTCAATGGACAGGTAATATCACAACACTATTAGGCCAAATATTATTGGTTGAATAGATGGATAAAAATAATATCAGCCATTAATGAAAAATGGCTAGCCAATTCCTTCCATTAAGTGGAAAAATCAATAAAAGAATATCACCTCATTGATTAAACAATTCAGGGCCAAAAGACAAAAGACAAAAAAAAAGATAAAAGCATCTATAGTGAGTGTGGCCAACTGATAATATGACTGTAGCAATTGGGGTCTGTTAAGAAATTTACTTTTTTTATAGGTATGTTGACAAAATTCAGTAATAAAAAGGAAAGTTGTTGTGTTTAATATGATATGCATTGTTTATTTATTCCTCTATTTGCTTATTCAACAAATGATTTCCTGAGTGCTCCAACAGTGTACATGTAAGGATAATGATACCTACTATCTGATGGTCTAATAGAAAGACTGACAAGAGTTGCGATGTAGTATACATGCTATAAAGATTTATTTCATATGTATGTAACTTTATATATTTCTCTTATGTAAATTTTACAATATGGAGAGAGGAAAGGAGGGGAAAGACAGAACAATTTAAATAGTGAGTGTGAATCTGCTGTTTGCTATGCTACTTAAAAAGCATGTAACCTGGGAGATCATGTAGTGAGAAATGAAAATCTTCTCTGTTTCAGTTGCTGATGATGAGTCTGGTGTTTACAACGATGAATAATTCTAAAACAGACTACCTACAAGCAAACCAAGTACTTTATTGGTGTTCAAGCAAAGCAGCAGCGATGCAGTCAAATTATAAAAGCTGACACTATTGGACGTACTGAAATTTTCAAAGGAAATTTTAATTCCATGTAGATGATGAAGTGGGGAGTTGTATTTCAGTCCAAGGGAGCAGCATACCTAAAGGCCCTGAGATGATAAAGAGCTTAACCTTTGAGACAACTACACTCCCAAGATGCAGAGTTCAGTGAATGGTGAGTGGAGGTGGTGGGATGTGAGGGGGGAGAAGCATTGGAGGGACTGCACAAGGCCTTTTACGCTCTGAAGGTCATGACGTATCATTTGGGATGCTCAAGGGATCTGTATTATTATTAGTGCTGTTTTTCATGACCTCAAGGTCCTGGTCATCTGAACACTTAATATAAGGGTATATGTAGCTCAGGTTGTGCACAATATAATATAGTAGTATCATGTTGATCTCCAACAATCATTCTGTAAAAGAAAATATCCTTTGTTTTTGCCAGATGCCTCTACTGTTGTGGTAACCATGCAGTCGGCAATTTTGATTAGTCTGTTCCAATAATGACAAAATTTTCTTTAGCATTTTAAACAGATGAACAAAAATGTTCCTTTTGAGTTGCGCCAAGGTTTCTGAATATATTTTATCCCAAACCAGATAAGCATAACTGGTAAAAATGTCACTGATCTGAGGATTATTTTTAGAAAATTGCATGAGGATTCTTTGACTTTTCTGGTTTCCCTCATTTTTCCTGATTTATTCTCCATGTTAATCCAACAGGTCACAAAGTCAACTATTTCCCTTTCTTCTCATTTATAATGAAAGAAATATAGTGGTCAAGGGGTTGAAAACAGTACCAATTAGAATATTTTTTTGTGAAATAGAGGGAATGAAATCTCCTGATGATATTTTTGTTCAAGAAAGTATTTCAAATCTTTTCCAGTGATGTATTTATCCTCTTTTATTCCACTTCTATCATGCAAAGAGATAAAATGTTTTCTTTTGCTGCCATGTACTTTAAGATCTCTCCAGATACTACTTGAGAAAAGGAATGCATCTGTGCTGAACACTGATGCTTATTTTTTTCAGCTTTTCTACAGCTAATAGTTATTCTGTGGTAAGAAGCCTGGTATTGTTTGAGCTACTGTAATGCCTTGCCTTTATACTCAGTTCATTCACTCACACTCCATCTTTCAAGATGTTTGCTAATACTACTTTGATTTTTCCTCTTGCCTACCTGGTGAAACATAAACAATAGCAAATTCAAGATGGTCTTTCACACTTTGTAAATAATCTGCATATTAAACTTAATAAGGCTGCCAAAAATATTAAAGTAAAGAGGCTTACGGGTCACATGTACCACATCCTGCTTTGGCCAAAGTAAATGCAAATGCTAAACTTCTCACTCTCACTCTGTAAACTGTTTAATTTTCTAGCCCTGTATTTCCAAAGTGTGTTTAGAAGTAAATACTGCTGTTTTAACACTCTAAAGTTCTTTTTCTTATTTAATAAATATGATAATTTAATTACAATTAAAAGCAAGTAGGGAAAAATACATACCTAAATAATCTGAACATGAGATTAACCTCCAAATGCTGGGATGGACTTGTTTTTCAGGTCACACTGATTAAAAAGTTGTTTGACATATTTCCTGGGTATATCTAAACTATTTAACAACTCTTGAAGTTTAGAAAATAAGTTCTTATATTTAATCACCCAAGATATTTATGTAGTAAATTTATCACACTTAGATGAAATTTGTATTTGTTACTTTTTTAAAAATTTCTTGATTCAATACCTTAGATGAAGCTGGATTTCACTTATCAAGGATAAACATGGAATACCTCCTTACTATCTACCAAGCTGACTATAAAAGTAAAACACTTCCAGTTGAAAGCCAGAGAGAAACAAATGCTTTATAGTATGTTTGGACTTTGATTTTTTTTTTAACTGAAATGAATATAATTGGGATTCCCAAGGTTAGCAAATAAAAAGAAATAACCTACCTAAAGAAATAAGCAATACTCAATGTAGAGACAGGGTCTGCCCTCCTACTGCAAAGCTTAGGAAGGAAAAGAAGATAGCATCCAACATCCTGGCTTTTCACCTGGCATCACCGCAGTGAAGAGCATGGTGAGTTATAGATGAAAACAACTTGTATGCTCCAATTTGCCTGAAGCTCTTATTCCTTCAACCCACTGGAAAACTGATTGAGAAACCCTAATGCAAATGTCATCCCTGGTGATTTCTAGATCTGTTCTGCGGGCTTTATTTTTTAAAAAATTTCATCTAAATTCAAGGCATTGTTATCTGGGAATCTTTCCTTCAATTCAATTTCAAAAGGCAGCTGTAAAGTCCAGGAAGTGGTCTGAGTCCTGCAATCAATGTCTGGATTCAAGTTCTAACTCCACTCTTATTAGTTCTGTGCTGGTGGGCTGCTTATTTAGCCTTTTTTATGTTTCACTTTCCTCATCTATGAAATGGTAGGGATAGGGACTATAATAACTAGCTCATAGGATTATTCTGAGTATCATATAAAATAATCCAAGCAAAGCACTTAGGTTATTTCCTAGCACATATTTAAAATGATCTATTACATAGATTAGGTCTCCAAGTAGAATGATGCCAATTCCTCTTGCTCTACTCAATCACATCTTCTTCCTGAGCCTCATATTAAATTCAAAATGGTATTTAGAATGTGGTATTGGTGAAGTTGTAACATTCCACAGTGAAGACTTGTGCCCTCCAATATCCATTTTTACCTTCTTCCCATAGTGGTAGAAATTTCCCGATTCTTCCAGTTATAGGCAGAACATATTTCCTTTTTGTCCTGTCCTCTGGATAGCATGGAGACGTGATAGTTGGAGCTGAAGTAGCTACTTTGGATCTCAGGAAGGGAGCACTTGTTGAAGCTGGTAAAGTCTGCTCTGTTAAATCACTCTATTTGTGGGTATCTTGTTAGCTCCTAACAAGACAGAGAAACCTAGCCCGTCTATCATAATATGTAGCATATTCTAAATAAAACCCAATGTAGATTTTTAAAATTAAGAAAAAAAAAAGTTTTGTGAAGATTACCCTCAATTCCTTAACTTTGGATAGGAGACTTGGATTAGCCCTCCTTAATTTCATATTTGGAACAAAAAGGATGCTTTTAAATAATAGAGTTAATGGAAAATTTTCTTACCTATGAAGTCTCAGAGTGTAGGGTCAATGGGGTAGGGGTTGGGGGCTGGCAGCAAATAGTGTTCATTAAATACCCTTATTGCATATGGTACCCTGAAGGGTACAATAATAACAGGTGTTCTTTCCTTAGTAGTTTAATATTATGAAACAAGTAGTAAATATTCATGTGCATATATGGGGTTATTAATTATTGTTTGGATATGATTGCATTGCAGTGTTATTATGGGCAGAAAAAGAGTTTGATATCACAAGGAAGTGAGTAAATTTTTTCCTATATTCTATAAATCAAAGAAAATTTTCTCTGTGTTTCTCACCATCTCAATTTAAACCAATTAGATGAATATTCATCAAAATTTGTATGGTCCGATTTAAAATCTTAGCTATTTGGTACATGATTCTTTTTGGGATATTTGATAGGGCAGCTTAAAAAAGGCAAGCAGTAATTTCTGAGTGAACCCAAATAGGAGTACAAGGTCTAGGGGAGACTTGCCATATGTAATTAGAACCACGCAGAGAACCCCAAATTGAAATTGAAAGTCATAGCTTTAGGCACTCTGAGTATGGATGGAGAAGGTGTTATAAGGTAGTTTCTTATTTAGGGGAATCAATAGCTTTATCCAGAAGCAGAGAACAGATTTACAACTACAGTCAGGACTTATAATTTGCCCAACCAATTGTGGGAAGGCCAGATATCATGCCTATGTGCTCGCCAGTATGAGGGGGCAGACATATTCACTTAGAAAATATGTTTATTTCTTAAAGGTAAAGTTCATGTAAAGAGGTATTTGTGATTCTCACCCATTTTTTTAGTTGTACACATTTATCATATCGTGAATGGCTATGATTTCCTGAAAGATCAGAGGATACAGAAAGTCTGTATATAAAATGAAATTTCACCAAGACGAAGTCACAAAATTAATTGATTAAGACACAGAATTAATACGAACACTATATTCAAGGAGCTATGAAAAGATCATTACAGTATAATACTCTTAAACTCTCAGATCCAAGTGGAAGTGGGCAGAGTTTGAACATGTGTGCAAAGCCCCTGGAGGTTCTGGACAGAAACAAGGGGTGGGAAGTAGAAGCGGTGGGCAATGGGCCTTTGGAGGAGGATAGGGTAAACCACAAATCTTAAATTAGAACTGGGTCTACTTGATTAATTTACAGATAAGTTTGTCAAGTTAGGAGCCTAAAGCATCTTTTGTTTAGCAGTTTATTGGCTTCATTTATACATTTTAAATGATATATACTATGTGGGCAGTCATTTCTTGCTGAGGACTATGGGTAAACCTATAATCCCTTATGTATAAAACTATGTCATGTTTTATAATACTCACAATGAACCCCTTATTTAGATCCATATGAAAGAATTGTCATTAGAACAAATATGTTGAATATTTTTTTATTTGATTCTCTATCAGATGCTGAAAACTTTAGTATAAATTTTGATGATTAAGAACCCAAGGAAATCCTACATGATGGCAAAATCCTATACACTGACATAGTTTTGACTTCCATCAATTCAGAAACTAGAATATTTCTCATGGAAGGTGGTGGGGCAAAAGCAAGGCAAAGAGAAAAGTGCAGCAAAACTTATACTTCATAGAATAAAATCAAGATGTGTGAGCACATATAGTAACATCTGGTTTATGATCCTCACACAACTGAGTGATTATGTCTCTATGGAATTTTAAGATAATGTGGCAGTATTATCTGCACTAATTTAGCAGGTATTCTAAAAAAACAACAAACAAACAAAAACCCTTGGGTACTGGGATCATTCCTTTTAAAACTTGTGATTCTCTGGTCAACATAGCTGGCAGTGTAAACCACATCAGGGAGCCATCTACCATAAAACTTTTGAATGAAAAGCAAAATCTGGTAGAACCATTTTTCTCAAAACTCTAGAAAAATAGCTAAAATGGCTCTGATAACTAAATGAGTGGCAAATAAAGGAAACACAGCTTTAAAAGGAAAAGTTCATGGCACACTTTCTGGCCCTTCTCCTACCCTTTCCCCTAAGTCTGTGGAGCCAGCCTGTGCTGTTCAAGAGACAATAGAGTCACTCCATATGCATACAAGGGTACCTGTATTAGGTAGCAACTTCAAAGACTGAACTAGGAAACTGCTTTCTGGCTTCCCAGAACTTGCTATGCAGGCAGAGGCAGCCTGCAGATAGCTAAAGCAGTGAAAGAAACAATTAAGTCAACACAGCTGGGGGCATACTATACAAGCTTTAAGGCATGCAAGGGAGTGGAGGGGATATCAAGATTTCTATGAAGATGGCATTTCTAAGGCCATGAGCAAGTACAAGCCCAGAACAAGATGCAGGTTCAGAAAACAGAGAGACAATCCTGTACTCCACTTTTGCCTTGAGTTGATCTTCCTGATAGGAGGTTTAAATTCTGAAGGAGTGTATCAGACAATGCTGAGCCAATTTGCAAAGACTGTGCAAAGTGTCTTTTGTGTGGTTTGTCTTTATGAGCTCCTAGCACTCAAGGAGATCTCTTCCATATCACTATCTGGATATAAACTTAAGGAGCAGACAGCTTAGGGACTAAATCCCAGATTTAACACATTAAAATATTAAAATGCACAGTATGCTATAAAAGATTACAAGAATAACAAAGAAACAAGGAATAATGGCCCATCCAAAAGAAAAGGATAAAAATTCATGAACTATCAATGAAGAATACAAGACTTTAGAGATACTGAACAAAGACTTTATAAAAATGATCTTAAATGAGTTAAAAGAGATAAAGGAAACACAGAGAAATAACTAAAAGACATCAGGAAAATGATGAATGAACAATATGAGACTCACAATGAAGAGAAGGAAATTTCAAAAAGGAACTAAATAGTAATACTGGAGTTGAAGAAAACAATAAATGAGATGAAAAAATTCCTAAAGGGTTTCAACAACAGACTGGGGTTGGCAGAAGAAAGAACAACTGAACTTGAGGACAACTGAAATGATTCAGACTGTGGCACAAAAAGGAATAAAGAATGAAAAATAAATGAATAGAGCCTAAGAGACCTATGGAACGCCATGTAGCATACTAACATATGTATTATGGTATTTCTAAAAGGAGAAAAGACAAAGGGGAAGCAGGAATATTCAAAGAAATTATGGCAGAAAACTTCCTAAGCATAATGAAAACCATGAATATATACAATAAATAACTCCAAAGATGCCAAAAAAGACAAACCTGAGGAAAACAAGACCCAGACACACAGTAGTGATAGTCTTGAATGATAAGGACAAGAAGAGAATTCTGAAAGCTACAAAAGACAAGCAATGTGCTATATACAAGGCAGCCCAAATCAGATAAAGTGAAGTGTAATTTCTCATCAGACCATGAAGGCAAGAAACATTTAAAATGCTGGGGGAAAATAATTACTAGCTAAGAATTTTATATCCAGCGAGACTGTCCTTCAAAAATGAGAAAGAGACTAAGACACTACCAGATAAACAAAGTTTGAGGCATTCTTTAGCACTAGATATTCTCTATAAGAAATGCTAAAGGGAGTTCACACTGAAATGAAAGGACAGTAGTCAGTGGATTAAGTGGAATAAAGAATTAAAGATTCTGGTAAAAGTAATCGTGTGGGAAATTATAAATTCCAGTTTATTATATTATATATTTTGGTATGCAACTCAATTTTTTGCTTCTTACAGGTTCTAAAATGCAAATGCATAAAAAATAATGCTAAATCTATGATATGGGGCAGTGTTTAAAGATATAATTCTAACAAGTACAACCAAAGGCGAGAGTGGGTGGGTGAAGGGGTTTAGTAACAGTGTTCGGGTGTGCTATTGAAGTTGATATCAAAATAAATGTGACTGTTACAGATTTAGGGTGCTAAATTTAAGCCTCATGGTTATCACAAAGAAAATATCTTTAAAAAATATATGCAAAGCAAGTGGAAGAAATAAGAAGAGACTCAAAATGGTACAGTGTAAAAAAATCAAATGTCAAAGTAAGCATTAACAGAAGAACTGAGGACAAAAAATGTATAAGACTTACAAAGACCAAATAACAAAATGGTAGAAGAAAGTCCTCTGTTTTTCAATAGTTATTTAAATGTAAATGAGTTAAACTGTCCAGTAAAAAGGCAGAGACTGGCAGAATGGACAATAAAAGTATAACCCAACTATATGTTTTTTACAAGAAACTCATCTTACATATAAAGACAAAGGCAGGGTTTAAGTGAAAGGACGGAAAACATACTGTGCAAACAGTAACCAAAAGACAGCTGTGGCAGCTATATTACTATTAGATAAAATAGATTTTAAGTTCAAAATTGTTATGAAGGGCAAAGACCCTGCATAATGATAAAGGAGTCAGTCCAACAAGAAGACATAACAGTCACAAATATATATGCACATAATGGCAGTCCCTAAAATACATGAAATAACTATTGACAGATTTGAAGGGAGAAATAAATGGTTCTGTATCAGCACTGGAGACTTCAAAACAGCACTTTCAATAATGGATAGAAAATTCGGACAGAAGATCAATAAGGAAACAGAAGTCTTGAGTAATACTATAAACTAACTAGACCTAGCAAGCATACATAGAACACTTCATCCAGCAGCAGAATACACATTCTTCTCTAATGCATACGGGTCATTCTCTAGGATAGACCATATACTAGATCACAAATCCAAGTCTTACACCCACATAGAAAAAGAATTAAATGTGACCCCTACCATACAGCACACACACACACACAAACCCAAATCTCAATACATTTAAAAATATTGAAATCATACAATGTAACTTCTCTGACCACAGTGGAATGAAGCTAGAATTCAATAACAGAGGAAGAACTGGAAAATTCACAAATATGTGGATATTAAACAACATACCTTAAAACAACCAATATATCAAAGAAGAAATCACAAGGGAATTATCTTGAAGTGCATGTAAACGAAAACATAACATACCAAACTCATGGGACATAGCAAAGGCAAGACAGAGAAGGAAATTTATAGCTCTAAATGCTTACACTAAAAAAGAAAATCTCAAAACAGCTAATCTCACAGGTTAGAGAAATCTTTAGCTAGACTGAAAAAGCAAAAAAAAAAAAGAAGAGAGAGAGAGAGAGAGAGGACACAAATAAACTAAAATCAGAAATGAAAAATGGGACAATATTATCAACCCCACAGAAATAAGAAGGGTTTTAAGAGGCTACTACGGATAACCGTACATCAAAAAATCAAGCATCTTGAAGAAATGGACAAATTTCTAGAAACAAAAAACTTCTTACTCTTACTCTTCTTGAGTAAGAAGAAATAGATCCCAAAGACCAATAACAAGTAAAGAGACTGAATCCATAAGCAAAAACACCCCAATAAAGAAAAGCCCAGACCAAATGGATTCACTGGTGAATTTTAACAAGAAGAATTCATACCAATCGTGCTCAAACTCTGAAAATACTGAAGAGGAGGGAATACTTCCTAATTCTCATTCTATGAGGACAACATCATCATAATTCCAAAACAAGATAAAGTTATCCTAATAAGATTATAGACCAAAATCTCTCATGAATGAAACGGAAAAATCCTAAATAAAATACGAGCAAACCAAACACAAAAGCACATAAAATATACAGCATGATCAAGTTGAATTTACTCCAAGTATGCAAGAGTGGTTCAAATTAAGAAAATCAATTAATGTAATATGCCATATTAATAGAAAAAAGGGAAAAAAAACATGATCACCTCAACTGATGCAGAAAAGGCACTTAACAAATGTAGCACTCCTTGATAAAAACACTTAGAAAAACAGGTATAGCTGGAAACTACCTCAACTTGAAAGTGCATATAAGAAAACTAAAGTGCATAACTAATATTCTAATAAATTGTGAAAGACTGAAATCTTTCCCTCCAAGTTCAGGAAAAAAACAAGGATGCCCACTGTCACCACTGTTATTCAACAGTATAGTGGACATTCTAACCAGAGCAATTAGGCAAGAAAAAGAAATAAAAGAAATGCAAATTGGAAAGGAAGTAGTAAAACATTCCCTATTTGCAGATGACATTACCCTATATATATAGAAAATGCAGAAAAATCTACAACAAAGCAACCGAGCTAATAAGTGAAATCAGCATTGTGGTGGGGTTTAGGATAAACATGTAAATATCAGTAGTATTTCTATATACTCATAGCGAATAATCTGAAGAGGAAATTAAGAAAAAATCTCTTTAAAACAGATATAAAATAATCAAATAGCTAGAAATAAATTTAAGTAAAGATATAAAGGACTTATGCATAGAAAAGTACAAAACACTGTAAAAGAAATCAGTGAACACCTAAGAAAATGGAAGTATATTCAACGCTCATGGATTGGAAAACTAAATATGGTTAAGATATTAATTGTACTCAAACAGACTGAATGCAATCCTAACCAAACCCATTTACAGATTGAATGCAATCCCAATAAAAGTTCCACCAGCCTTCCTTGAAGAAACGGAAAAGCCAATCATCAAAATTATATGGAAGGATAAGGGACCCTGAATAGCCAAAACCATCTTGAGAAAGAAGAGTAAAGTTGGAGGAATTGGAGGACTCACAATTTCTGATTTTAAACTTATTATAAAGCTACAGCAATCAAAATACATTGACATATTGACAGACACATTGACTAGGCAATCAAATTCATATTTTAGAAATAAATTCTCACGTCTATGGCAAATTTTTTTTATTAGCAAAGTTTTTGGTGTGCTGAAAAATGATACATAAAATACGGAGTTCCCATATACTACCCTACTATTAACACCTTGCCTTATATGGGATATTTGGTGCAATTTATCAAGGAATATTTTTATGATTGTACTGTTACCCATAGTCCATGGCTTACATTAGGGTTCACCATTTATGTTGTACACTTCTATTTTTTTTTTTTTTACATTTCTATTCTATTACCACATTTACAACCTAATATTTTCCTTTTAACTTCCAAGTATATAATTCAATGCTTTTAGTTACATTCACCAATATCCATTACCAGAATTTTTCCATCAAACCAAATAGAAATTGCCCAATTCAAGCATTAACTCCTCATTCTTTACCCCTATTCTGGGCCCTGGTAACCTATATTCTAGTTTCTAACTCTATGAGTTTGTTTATTCTAATTATTTCATATGAATGGGATCATACAATATTTGTCCTTTTGCGTCTGGCTTATTTCACACACATGAAGTCTTCAAGGTTCAGCCATATTCAGCATTTATCACAGTTTCAATTTTATGGCTGAATAGTATTCCATTGTATGTATATACTTCATTTATTTATCCATTCATCTTTTGATGAACGCTTGGGGTATTTCAATATTTTGGCATCTGTAACTAATGCTGCTATGAACATCTGTGCACAAATGCTTGTTTGAATCTCTGCTTTCAATCCTTTTGGGTATATACCTAGAACTTTCTAAATAACTGTGAATTTACTTTTGACAAGGGTGCCAAGTTGACTCAATGGGTAAAGAATAGTCTCCTCAAAAATGGTGCTGGGAAGACTGGATATCTATAGGTGAAGAAATGAAGGTGGATCCCTGTCTCACACCATATATGCATATTAACTCAAAATGGATCAAAGACCAAAATTAAGGACCAAGAGCAAAAAAATTGTTTTTTCTTTTTTTATTATTATTATTTTTTAACATGGGCAGGCACTGGGAATTGAACCCGGGTCCTCTGGCATGGCAGGCGAGCATTCTTACCTGCTGAGCCACTGTGGCCCGCCCAAAATGTTCACTTTTAAACTTGCAGGGAGCCAGCCAACAAATACTGCAGAGATCCTGTACAGGCAGAATCGCAGTTATAAAATAACCCATATTTATTGCTCCTATTATGCCCCAATCTTTTCCACTACCTCCAGGAACCTGCATCCAATCCCAGGAGATTTTGTGTGTCACTGCAGAGGACTGAAAAAGTAAGAACTAGTTACGGTGGCTGCACTTTTCTAAAACATTGTCCTGTGGAAATGTTTCACTTCAGTTTGGTACAGGAGGTTTCTTGGGGCACATCTGGTTGAAACCAGTTGTTTCATCAGTTTAATTCCTTTCTAACACCAGATGACACACCCATTTTAATGGAATGGAAATTAAAGCTAAACAGCAGCAGCAGCAGCAACAGCACCAGTGACATCCATTTACTAGCTGATCAGAAAGGGATATCACAATGAGCCAGTAGGCATAGAAGGAGATAATTTAGTATACTCATGAGAAATTTTGCAGATCCTGAGAGGAGAAAGGAGAATGAAATATTCTTAAAGCAAAAAGACCACAAGAATGAGAGTGGTCATCAGCATGCTGTGATTCTGACCAGCTTAGGTGTTGTAAAGCAAAATGCTGACTACTCATTTCAGGCTGACACTGATTAAACCTTATCTCACCCAGACTATGATGTTACAAAGAGGAAAAAATGTGCAAATCAAGTAAACCCTGGTTATTTGAGGCCTGGATATCAGAGGAAGAATCTGGGGGAGGTTTGGGCATCACTGATGAAGAACGATTCTATGATGGGTGCAAATAACATGTATAAAAGGTTTAGAGCCTGTGTGCTTGAGAGATTTGGAAAACCACAGGCTGATTGCATCTCCTGGTGACTGCTTTTAGAATCAGTGTGAAATAGCACAACAAAACAAAGCATATCCAAAGACCAAAAGAAAACTCTCTGGAAATAAAAAGAAAATGATGTTTGGTAATGAAAATTGGTAGGATAGACTATTAAAATATTACAGTTTTTAACTTTTACCTATTACCTACTGTATTTGGAAAATTATGTAAAAAAGAACTTGAAATGTGCAATGCCATAAAATCCTAAAAAATATGGTGGTGAAGGTAAAATCTGGTGGACCAAGGTTTTCCAACTTCCAGAATGCATTTATCTACATCTTAGGGGATACAGGAATTAACTAAACCAATCAAGCACAGTATTTAAAGACCATGTGGGAGAACAACAATATGATTAAATAAATGTCCAAGGATCCAACAGATTGAATATGTTAACAAAACAGGGGACAGGAATAATGCACATATTACTGGTGCTACTTTGATATCCTTAGCAGTCAATTACTATCTCTCTCTTTTTTACATAGATCTTAAGGATTTATCCTAACTTGATTATAAAACAATGACAGTATTATAGCTTGAAGAGTTACAGACCAAAAGGTGTTAACTACACAAAAAGTTTGGTTCTGTTTTGCTTTACCTCAACAGGTAGGAACAAATGAATATGGCTATGAATATGAAGTTAATAACTCTTCCAGAAGGAAAACCCTATAAAGCTAAAAACAACCCTGGCACTTTTTCATTAGAGAAGATGTAAACTTATAAGAATATTAACACCTTCTTTTACTTGATGTGTTTTTTGAAGTTTATGCAATATTTATTTATACTCAGACAACACCAAATAAGGATTCAAAGAATATTAATATAAACATTGAGCTGAAAACGCCAAAATGCAAAAGGTATTGGATTAATTTGATTCATTTGATCCATGTGTATTTTAGAACAGAATGGATCTGAAACTAAGGAGTGAGGCACCACTGTTTAAATCGTATAAAGTTTCTGTTTGGGTTGACAATAAAGTTTAGGTAATGAATAGTGGCGATGGTAGCACAACATGTGAATGAAATTAAATGCACCAATTTATGTATTTGAAAGTAGTTAAAAGGGGATATTTTAGGTTATATATATATGTTAATACAATAAAAATTAAAAAAACAGGACTGTACAACACAATGAACCCTATTTTTAAACAACGGGCTATAGTTAGTAGTATAATTATAAAAATATCCTTTCATGAATTATAACAAGTGTACCACACCAATGCAAGGTGTTAATAATAAGGTAGTATATGGAACTCTGTACCATAAGCATGATTTTTCTACAAACCTACAATTTCTCTAATAATAAAAAAATGATCTCATCCAAACTCTTTGTTTAAAGAACCCAAAGCATGTAAAGTTAAATCCTTAGTTCATGGTTGCACCGTTCTTAACGCCACAGTGAAAATTAGAGTCTGCATCTCTCCACTCAAAAGTCTGTGGCCTTTACTCTATAAAAAATTTCAACTTCTATTTTGCAAAAAAAAAAAATCTCATTATGAAAGTAGTGGACTCTGTATTTTATTCCTAGGACTGTTTGTTTCTGAAAGAATACACATTGTCACATTCCATTTATTCACACTTCAACAGGCCAAATCCACCCTCCAGTGACTGCAGCATTTCTCTGCTGCAATAAATAGTTATGAAACTATATACAATGTCCCCACAATGAATAGGAATCCAGTCACCATAGATTAAACACACTGTGGAGAAATCCCCTTTTAGTTTTGCCATTCTTAGAGACAGGAAGATACTGTCTGCAAACAGAATTCTGAAGGGCTATAGAGAAAGGCTCTCAATAATGTTTCTTGATATTGCCCATAAAAAGTACAAAAGGAAGAACACTATTTGTTCTGGTATCTAAACTCTTGGTAAATTGATTTTAGCAGTAATTTCTTTGCAAAAGGACTAACAGTTCTTGAAAGATAATAAGCAGTCAATTTCTAAATCAATCTGAAGAAAAAATAAAATATCATTATGGATTTGAAAGCTTCATCTACTATTTTCTAAGTTAAAGGCAAAAAAAAAAAAACTTAAAAAACAGAACCCTAGATAGCAAGCATAAGTGAAAATAAATATCTCAGGAATATATTAAATTAAGAGTTAGGATGAAAAATGATGCTGACTATTATAAAAGTTAAATTCCATGGAAATATATATCAGCAATTTCAATTGTAGAATGAGATATTTCTTTTTAATCTTTATATCTTCTTCTTTAGGATGCTGCAATATAATGTTGATATGGAAAACCATTATCACCAACACACATCTATTTCATGGTCAACAAAGACTGTGAAGTTTGATTCAACAACTTTCAAACAGACTTTTAGAACCATGACGCTCAGAATCCTTGACCTAGATAGCTTATTATTATTATTATTATTTTAATTTTGAAACATGTTAAGATTACTGCTCTTATTCTAATACTCTTCACCCTGGCCTGCTATGGATTCAAGCCATTCTACACTGTCTCCTAGTTTTGCTCCAATCCATAGTGAAATTCAGGAAGCATTCTAGTGTTTGCACAACATTTCCACTTAATTGATAAGGGAATGAGGATAAGAGAGGTTAAACAATTTGCCAAGATCACAAATGAAGCTAACTGGCAGAACCAGAATTCAAACCCAGTTGTTCTAGTTCATGTTATCAAATGCTTTACTAGGCACTCACCAGCTGAACTCTAAGACAAGCCAGCTCATTTAAACACATACCATTCGTTGGATCCTGCTTAGCTGCATCTTAGTGCTCCCTGGATGCTGTCCAGTATTTTAGGGCATGATCTCAACAGATTAAGTTTATCTCCTAACTTTGACCATCACTTAATTCTGACTCTCACCAGGATTTCTGGTATCTTTGGGAGAGAATTTGGTTGTTGGGGTATATTTATTGCATTTCAAATACATATACAAATAAGCAGGAAACTGTAAAATTCCAATATGGATAACTTTTCAAGTCTTAATTAAAGGTGTTTTAATACTTTCAAAGGAAGATGAGGATGAGCATTTTGCTTTACATCTTAGCATTTGCAGCAAAAGTGCTTCTTCAGGAGAATGCTTTTATGTGAGTGTTTTCATAAAAGTTTATCAGAATAGTAATCTAGGACCTTTTCTCCAGGACAAGATATTTTGAGTTACTAGCACTTGTAATCAACACTCAGGATAGCGTACGGCTGGAGGAGAAACACAAAGAGGGAAACTGTCAATTAAAAAAAAAATTGCATAACAACCACTCATAATAGACCCTCAAATCACAGGCAAACACACAAAGAAATAAGAAAGGAAAATAGCAGTCTGCATTGTTACGCACACTTTAAATGCTTTAGATTAAAGTTAAGTTGGCAAATGTAGTCTTAAAATTTCATGTTTTTCGTATCAAGAAAAATTTCATCTTAGGAGCAGGCACATCTTCTCTCACAAATACCTGTCTTTTATTTTCTTGTGAAAACAGGCTTTTCCCATCCTTCTTCCTTTCCACCGACACCCTTATCTGTATCAAACCTCTCCTCCTCCTTTCATGTATTAGGAGAGCGGTATTCTTCCTTCTCCTTTGCAGCATTCCTATCATACTCTTCTGCTCCTCTTCTTTTCCACCTTACTTTCTTTAATTTTACACTTTAAGCCCCAGAATTGCCACCATTCATGAGCTGTTCATAAACATATATAGGTCCACCATCTATACATTATCTGTTTTCTCAAATACATGAACACATACTCTTCCCTTCTTCTAGGAAAAAAAAAAAATATATATATATATAGGCACTTAAATGGCACTGTCATAGGCACTGAGGATTCCAATTTAGAAGGAGGTTACAATCTGGGGAGGAGAAAAACATGTAGGTAAGTCTAATTCAGTATGATAAAAAGTATAAAATATGCCTAAGACAGTGATGGGATAAAGGGGGAAGTTAACCTCTCTGCTTGGGTGAGCTAAGGAATTTCTTACAGAGGAGGAGACGCTTGAGCTATATCTTGTAGGTTAAAAAAAAACGTCGGCTAGACAATTGGGGAAGGGGCGAATACTGTGGGGGCATAGCCTACAGGAGGACTCCCCATTAAATAATCATAAATATTGTTCCTCTAATTTCTTATTATCTACTATGTCTTGAAAATACCTGCAATCTGGAGTAATTCTTAACCTATTTTACTTAAATCATCCTTTGAAAGTTCACAATAAAACTACTGTTTTTTTTTCTCAGTACTAATTCTGTTTGAATCTCTGGTAGCAAATACTCCAATGACGAGAAAAGAAGGGGAACCATGAGCAACGTTCTTTGCCCCATTGGGGACTTGGACAAAGACAATTCTTTGTTTGTAATAAATCTCTAACATCTATCTAATATGTATCTCCTATCGTCTCTGCTTCTTCGACTGAACCCCGACTGACTGTGTTTACAGACCCACACCGGCCTCCTCTACTAATTTCCCATCTTTGCTAAGGGCGCTGCCACTTTTCCATGATCAAAACATGATTTTCATTGCTCTTCTCATGCTCTATCTTTACCGATTCTTTCCTTCTTATTTTGACTTTTCATTTCAATTGGCTTTGCACAACTTTATCTGGTTAATTTTCATAGAGATGACATGTTGGTCTCCAATTTTCACTGGCTGACCCCAAAGCCAAGTAAGTCATTTCTGCTGCTCCCACATTTGATTTCCACCAGTTTTGCTGCATTTACTTCTCCCTATTTCCTGACAGCAACCCTCTGCACCAACCAAGCTGGTCACATTCTGATCCCTCTTCATGAGCTGAACTTCCGGCCACTATGCTTTCCCTTATACAATCTCACCTACCTTGGGTGTCTTTCCTGTCTTCTCCTTACCAATACTTTAAGACTAACCCAAAGTATCTTTTCTTACAACCTCATCTGACCAGCCTAACCTGAAGCAATATTGTCTTCTCTATACACTTACCCTATTTCCTTACAAATTGGTAATTGATCATGACCTTCCTTATGAAAACATGTAGATTCATAAGACAGGCTTTTAATAAAATATTTTACTCATATTAACTTTACATCTGAATATATATTCTTATAAATATATCTCCTTTCAGCACTCTCTTGTCAGAGAACTTTGTAAAGAGTGCTGTTCAGTATATATTTATTGATTGAGATGGTAACTCAATCTTAGTTAATATAGTTTAAGGATTAACTGTATATTTCTTCATAAAAGCCAAAAATGGTTCTTATTAGTTGGTCGGGTAAGAAAAAATTTAGAACCATAATCATTCTTTACAGTTGTTCTTATTCTTACAAGTTTAAACTGTAAGGGAGAAAAAGGAACTTTTTTACTTAGGTAGAAAAATATTTTCTTGTCTCCCATTAACAATGAGCACAAGTGAGAAACAGGAGAACATTTCATTCAGCTGGTTGAGCATGAGGATGATATAAAACTAAACAGATGTTAAGATTCCTTTTAAGACAAGTGCCTGGAACTGAATTGGGAATTAGGAGAGGAAAAGACACAAATCACAAATGTATTCCAGTCATTGTAAATATACTCATGCCTTCATTCCATGGATGTGCCCTGCTTCTAAAGTTAAATGTGTTAATGGAACTAAATATTAACAATTCATTCCATACATGTATTACTCAAACTGTACAATAAAAATATAAACAAAATATGAGCAATATGTGGAAGACTCTTCCTTCATAATTTATGAAACCATTCATACATTCGTTTCCTCCCTTAGATTTTGATTTGGTATCCATTTAGAAAGAAGCTAGACAGGAAGTTACTGATAAATGTTGGCTCATTACATAGACTACATGCTTGCTTGGTTTTTGGAGAAAAGCACTGTTTTGAATATATATATGTGTGTTTGTGTGTGTGTGTGTGTGTGTGTGCATGACCTTTTCCAAAGGTTTGTAGAATGGCTTTGACATAAAATCTAATGATGATAATAATACACATTCAATTTTAGAAAGACTGTTTGTGACAAGAGTGAATAAAAAAATGAATTAGGAAAAAGAAATAATCAGATTACATTTCTCCCCA